>NC_034197.2:17025668-17625668 GCF_002021735.2 Oncorhynchus kisutch
TGTTGTAAAAATGATTTGTGTCATGCACAAAGTAGATGTCCTAACCGACTTGCCAAAACTATAGTTTATTACAAATAAATGTGTGGAGTGGTTAAAAAACGGGTTTTAATGACTCCAACCTAAGTGTATATAAACTTCCAACACCAACTGTAGATATGTCTGGATTTGTTGAGAGCTTTGATCGGCATAAAAACTCAAGCATGATGCAACCTCAGCCTGATGAGACATTCGGTGTATTCAGAAAGTATTCAGACCCCTTCCATTTTTACACATTTTTTTTTTACGTTACAGACTTATTTAAAAATGGATCAAATAAAAAACCTCATCTACACACAATACCCCATAATGACACAGTGAAAACAGGTTTAGACATTTTTGCAAATGTATTAAATTTAAAAAGTATACAGACCCTTTGCAATGAGACTCAAATTGAGCTCAGGTGCATCCTGTTTCCATTGATAATCCTTGATGTTTCTACAACTTGATTGGAGTCCACCTGTGGTAAATTCAATTGATTGGACATAATTTGGAAAGTCACACACCTGTCTATATAGGTCCCACAGTTGACAGTGAAGTCAGAGCAAAAACCAAGCCATGAGGACAAAGGAATTGTCTGTAGAGCTCCGAGACAGGATTGTGTCAAAGGAATTGTCCATATAGATACTGAGACCGCTCCTAGGCACAATACAGCCCCCTTGGAGTTTGCCTAAAGGCTCCTAGAGGACTCCCAGACCATGAGAAGCAAGATTCTCTTGTCTGATGAAACCAAGATTGAATTCTTTGGCCTGAATGCCAAGCGTCCACTTCCGAAGGAAACCTGGAACCCTCCCTACAGTGAAGCATTGTGTGGTGGCAGGAAAATGATATCTTACAGCGCAGGGACTGGGAGACTAGTCAGGATCGAGGAAAGATGAACGGAACAAAGTAAGAGAGACCCTTGATGAAAACATGCTCCAGAGCTGTCAGACCTCAGACTGGGATGAATGTTCACCTTCCAACAGGACAACAACCCTAAGAAGACAGCCAAGACAATGCAGGAGTAGCTTCGGACAAGTCTCAATGTCCTTGAGTAACCCAGCCAGAGCCCGGACTTGAACACTATTGAACACCTCTGGAGAGACCTAAAAAATAGCTGTGCAGTGACTTTCCCCATCCAACATGACAGAACTTGAGAGGATCTGCAGAGAAGAATGGGAGAAACTCCCCAAATACAGTGTGCCAAGCTTGTAGCGTCATACCCAAGAAGACTCGAGGCCGTAATAGCTGCCAAAGGTGTTACAACAAACTACTGAGTAAACGGTCTGAATACATATGTAAATGTAATATATATAATATATATATACACACACAAAAGTTGGACACACCTACTCATTTGGACACACCTACTCATTCCATTTTTTTTTAAATAACACATATTGAATATGTAGTAACCAAAAAAGTGTTAAACAAATCTAAATATATTTTATATTTGAGATTCTTCAAGTAGCCACCATTTGCCTTGATAACAGCTTTGCACAGTTTTGGCATTCTCTCAACCAGCTTCATGAGGTAGTCACATGTAATGCATTTAATTAACGCATGTGCCTTGTTAAAATGTAATTTGTGGAAAATCTTTCATTCTTAATGCGTTTGAGCCAATCAGTTGGGGTGGTATACAGAATATATCCCTATTTGGTAAAGATCAAGTCCATATTACGGCAAAAACAGTTCAATTAAGCAAAAATAAATCATTACTTTAAGACATGAAGGTCAGTCAATCCGGAATACTTCAAGAACTTTGACATTTCTTCAACAGCAGTCGCAAAAACCATCAAGCGATATGATGTAACTGGCTCTCATAAGGACCACCACAGGAAAGGAAGACCCAGAATTAGCTCTGCTGCAGAGGATACGTTCATTAGATTTACCAGCTTCAGAAATTGCAGCCCAAATAAATTCTTCACAGAATTCAAGTAATAGACACATCACAACGTCAACTGTTCAGAGGACACTGTGTGAATCAGGCTTTCATGGTCGAATTGCTGCAAAGACACCACTACTAAAGGACACAAATAAGAAGAAGAGATTTGCTTGGGCCAAAAAGCAAGAGCAATGGACATTGGACAAATCTAAATTTGAGATTTATGGTTCCAAACGCCGAGTCTTTGTGAGAACCAGAGTAGGTGAATGGATGATTTCTGCATGTGTGGTTCCCACCGTGAAGCATGGAGGAGGTGTGATGGTGTGGGGGTGCTTGCTGGTGACACTGTCTGTGATTTATTTAGAATTCAAGGCGCACTTAACCAGCATCGCTACCACAGCATTCTGCAGCGAGGCGCAATCCCATCTGGTTTGCCCTAAGTGGGACAATAATATGGTTTTCAACAGAACAATGAACCAAAACACACCTCCAGGCTGTGTAAGGGCTATTTGGCAAAGAAGGAGAGTGATGAAGTGCTGCATCCGATTACCTGACCTACACTCTATTGAGATGGTTTGGGTTGAGTTGGATGCATCCAACTAGTGCTCAGCAGATGTGGGAATTCCTTCAAGACGGTTTACTACATGACTCATGAGCAGAGGGAGCACCCCGCTATCTACATAGACGGGACAGCAGTGGAGAAAGTGTAAAGATCCTCGGAGTACACATCACGGAAAAACTGAAATGGTCCACCCACACAGACAGTGTGGTGAAGAAGGCGCAACAACGCCTCTTCAACATCAGGAGGCTGAAGAAATGTGGCTTGTCACCTAAAACCCTCACACATTTTTACAGATGCACAATTGAGAGCATCCTATCGGGCTGTATCACCGCCTGGTATGGCAACTGCACCGCCCTCAACCACAAGGCTCTCCAGAGGGTGGTGTGGTCTGCACAACGCATCACCGTTGAGGGCAAACTACCTGCCCTCCAGGACACCTACAGCACCCGATGTCACAGGAAGGTCAAAAAGATCATCAAGAACAACAACCACCCGAGCCACTGCCTGTTCACCCCACTACCATCCAGAAGGCGAGGTCAGTATAGGTGCATCAAAGCTGGGACCGAGAGACTGAAAAACAGCTTCTATCTCAAGGCCATCAGACTGTTAAACAGCCATCACTAACACAGAGAGGCTATTGCCTACATACAGACTGAAATCATTGGCCACTTTAATAAATGGATCAATAGTCACCTTAAATAATGCCACTTTAATAACATATACATATCTTACATCATATGTATATACTGTATTTTATACCATCTTCCCTATGCCGCTCGGTCATCGCTCATCCATATATTTACAAATGTCTTGTTAACAAACTATAGTTTTGGCAAGTCGGTTAGGACATCTACTTTGTGCATGACACAAGTAATCTTTCCAACAAGTGTTTACAGACAGATTATTTCACTGTATCACAATTCCAGTGGGTCAGAAGTTCACATACACTCAGTTGACTGTGTGCCTTCAAACAGCTTGGAATATTCCCGAAAATGATGTCACGACTTTAGAAGCTTCTGATAGGCTAATTGACAACATTTTAGTCAATTAGGGGTTGTACCTGTGGATGTATTCCAAGGCCAACCTTCAAACTCAATGCCTTTTTGCTTGACATCATGGGAAAAATCTAAAGAAATCAGCCAAGAATTCAGAAAAACAATTGTAGACCTCCACAAGTCTGGTTCATCCTTGGGAGTAATTTCCAAAGACCTGAAGGTACCACGTTCATCTGTACAAATAATAGTACGCAAGTATACGCACAATGGGACCACATAGCCATCATACCGCTCAGGAAGGAGACGCGTTCTGTCTCCTAGAGATGAACGTACTTTGGTGCGAAAAGTGCAAATCAATCCCAGAAAAACAGCAGGACCTTGTGAAGATTGTGGAGGAAACAGGTACAAAAGTATCTATATCCACAGTAAAACAAGTCCTATATCGACATAGCCTGAAAGGCCGCTCAGCAAGGAAGAAGCCACTGCTCCAAAACCGCCATGAAAAAGACAGACTACGTTTGCAACTGCACATGGGGACAAAGATTGTACTTTCTGGAGAAATGTCCTCTGGTCTGATGAAACAAAAATATAACTGTTGGCCATAATGACCATTGTTATGTTTGGAGGAAAAAGGGGGAGGCTTGCAAAGCCGAAGAACAGAGGCAAGTAGCCTAGTGGTTAGAGCGTTGGGCCAGTAACCGAAAGGTTGCTAGATCGAATCCCTGAGCTGACAAGGTACAAATATTTCGTTCTGCCCCTGAACAAGGGACATTGTTCCTAGGCCTTCATTGTAAATAAGTATTTGTTCTTAACCGACTTGCCTAGTTAAATTAAACATTTAAAAACACCATCACAACCGTGAAGCACGGGGTTGGCAGCATCATGTTGTGGGGTGCTTTGATGCAGGAGGGATTGGTGCACTTCACAAAATAGATGGCTTTATGAGGAAGGACAATTATGTGGATATATTGAAGCAACATCTCAAGACAGCAGTCAGGAAGAAAGGTTGTTCGCAAATGGGTCATCCAAATGGACAATGACCCCAAGCATACTTCCAAAGTTGGGGCAAAATGGCTTAAGGATAACAAAGGCAAGGTATTGGAGTGGCCATCACAAAGCCCTGACCTCAATCCTATAGAAAATGTGTGGGCAGAACTGAAAGTGTGTGCGAGCATGGAGGCCTACAAACCTGACTCAGTTACACCAGCTCTGTCAGGAGGAATGGGCCAAAATCAACCCAACTTATTGTGGGAAGCTTTTGGAAGGCTTCCCAAAACATTTGACCCAAATTAGACTATTTAAAGGCAATGCTACCAAATACTAATTGAGTGTATGTAAACGTCTGACCCACTGGGAATGTGATGAAAGAAATCAAATCTGAAATAAATCATTCTCTCTACTATTATTCTGACATTTCACATTCTTAAAATAAAGTGGTGATCCTAACTGACCTCATTTTTACTCTGATTTAAATGTCACGAAATGTGAAAAACTGAGTTTAAATGTATTTGGTGTATAAGGTGTATGTAAACTTCCGACTTTAACTGTAGACGTACATATTCTTATTCCATCCCTTTAGATTGGTGTATATCTGGTAGTTGTTGTGTAATTGTTAGATTACTGGTTAGATATTACTGTACTGGTGTTAATTAACATCTGCATTAACATCTTCTAACCATGTACATCTGCTTACCAATAACATTTGATTTATTTGATTCCATGTGTTATTTCATAGTGTTGATGTCTTCACTATTATTCTACAATGTAGAAGATAGTATAAATAAAGAAAAATCCTTGAATGAGTTGGTGTGTCCAAAATGCTAACTGCTCCCGTATATACACTACCATTCAAAAGTTTGGGGTCACTTAGAAAAGCACATTTTTTGTCCATTAAAATAACATCAAATTGATCAGAAATACAGTGTAGACATTGTTCATGTTGTAAATGACTATTGTAGCTGGAAACGGATATTGGTTATAGGAATATCTACATAGGCGTACAGAGGCCCATTATCAGCAACAATCACTCCTGTGTTCCAATGGCACGTTGTGTTAGCTAATCCAAGTTTATAATTTTAAAAGGCTAATTGATAATTAGAAAACCATTTTGCAATTATGTTAGCACAGCTGAAAACTGTTGTCCTGATTAAAGAAGCAAGAAAACTGGCCTTCAGACTAGTTGAGTATCTGGAGCATCAGCATTTATTTATCCTGGGAAAGGGGAGTGAGTTTGGGCGGTATATCTAGGTAAATCTCGGTAGCCCCGTTCCCACTATTCCACCCTAATTGTCACTAAGAGCGTTCTCAAGTTGCTGTGGACCTCCTTATTTCTGACTGTAGGAGTCTTGGCAAGTAATTGCCTGTGATTTTTCAAATCAGCTTAATCATCAACGAGCAATTTCCTCTAAGCTGGTTGAATGACTCCAGTCCAGCTAGTATAGGTTGATGGAGAGGCACTAGCTCTCGCTGGCCTATCAATGTGTGGAATTAAAGTACTTAGTGGCTTGGCTTATGACCTGGCTGCCATCCACTATTGAATGGGTTTCGTCGCCATCTGGCCATGGACACATTGAGCAATAGAGGGACCTACAGGTTAAGGTGGTTGTCACCTACAATGTAAGTTAAGTACAAGCAAGGAGATTTGGACTGAGACCAGTAGTTGGACCTGAATTATATATCCAGACTCTGGGACGGAGGTCTTTCAGTCTGGAGCCACCATCCTAATAGATGAGAAAAGGTACTGAAAAGGTACTAAAACCCAGCATTATAGCATAAGTACCGACAGCTGACATGTAAGTGGTTGATGTATGTGACTTAAAATAACCATTATTTTGTTTTGCTGTTCATTCCACATACAATCCACAAACACAAAACCCTAAACTTCTGAGGGGGTAGACTTGGGTATCAGTCCCCATAACCACCGGTCCCTGGCGTTTCTTATGAAATTAAATGTAGTGCTTTACAGTCCCAGCTTCCTCAGTTAAATATTTACAGTAACATCAGCAGTCGGCCAATAGCAGGAGGTGATTCGTAAATACACTGTATAAACAAAAGTATGTGGACACCTCTTCAAATTAGTGGATTCGGCTATTTCAGCCACATCCATTGCTGACAGGTGTATAAAGTCAGGCACACAACCATGCAATCTCCATATACAAACATTTGCAGTAGAATGGCCTTACTGAAGAGCTCAGTGACTTTCAACGTGGCACCATCATAAGATGCCTCCCTTCCAACAAGTCAGTTCATAAAATGTCTTCCCTGCTAGAGCTGCCCCGGTCAACTGTAAGTGCTGTTATTGTGAAGTGGAAATATTTGGGAGCAATAACGGCTCAGCCCCGAAGTGGTAGGCCACACAAGCTCACAGAACGGGACCGCCGAGTGCTGAAGCCCCATAGCCCGTAAAAATAGTCTGTCCTCAGTTGCAACACTCACTACGGAGTTTCAAACTGCCTCTGGAAGCAACGTCAGCACGATAACTGTTTGTCGGGAGCTTCATGAAATGGGTTTCCATAGACGAGCAGCTGCACAAAAGCCTAAGATCCCCATGCTCAATGCCAAGCATTGGCTGGAGTGGTGTAAAGATCGCCGCCATTGGACTCTGGAGCAGTGGAAACACGTTCTCTGGAGTGATGAATCAAGCTTCACCATCTGGCAGTCCAACGGACTAATCTGGGTTTGGCGGATGCCAGGAGAACGCTAACTGCCCCAATGCATAGTGCCAACTGTAAAGTTTGGCGGGTAGGAATAATGGTTTGGGGCTGTCTTTTAATGTTTGGGCATAATTGCAGTGAAGGGAGATCTTAACGCTACAGCATACAATGACATTCTAGACGTTTCTGTGCTTACAACTCTGTGGCAACAGTTTGGGGATGACCCTTCATGTTTCAGCATGACAATGCCCCCGTGCACAAAGCGAGGACCATGCAGAAATTGTTTGTCGAGATCGGTGTGGAAGGACTTGACTGGCCTGCCCTCAACCCCATCGATCACCTTTAGGATGAATTGGAAAGCCGACTGCGAGCCAGGCCTAATCGCCCAACATCAGCGCCCGACCTCACTAATGTTCTTGTGGATGAAAAGAAGCAAGTCCCCGCAGCAATGTTCCAACATCTAGTGAAAAGCCTTCCCAGAAGAGTGGAGGCTGTTATAGCAGCAATGGGGGGGACCAACTCCTTATTAATGCCAATGATTTTGGAATGAGATGTCCGATGAGCAGGTGTCCACATACACTACAGGACCCAAAGTATCTCTGTAGCAGAGACAGATCACAGGAGAATACTCCTCTCTCCCTCAAATTTGATGATTTGCCAAACTCTCATTTAGGATGTTAATTCAAATCATGTTGTATATTAGAGAAAATCAATAATTTTACAGAGGGCCAGGACAATCGTACCGCAAAACCACCCCTGAAATATAATATAGTGAATGGTATGGAGAGAGAGAAAAAGAAAGAGAGAAAGAAAAAGGAAATGAAAGAGAGAGAGAATAGATAGTGGTTGTGGAGGATCCGAGTAGAGTGGATATACTGTAACTCTTTCCTGTACGAAATTACAGAGCTCCTGGGGACACTCACTGCAGAAAAAAATAACTGCTGCAATTTAGCTCAAGAGCCGCCACCATGACAACTGATGAAAGAAACCAGTATACACAAAGAGAATACTATCCTCTCTTTTGAAACTTAGGAGGCTAGTCTGTTTGACAGCATCTATAAGGCATTGGTATGTGCAGAGACCTTACAGTTAAGTCTTGGCTTAATTGACTAATGTTTTGCTAATACTAATGCACTGTCATTATTTTTGCATTCTCCTGGATTTCTTCAGGCCCCGTGTGACATTTTGGAGCCAAGATTGTAAATCTCATTCTTGCGTTGGATTATGAATAATAAAATATTGCATAATTGTCAAGCTCCTCAACATTTTGCTGAATGAGCTAAAATAAACAAAGAGCTGACATTTGTTCTATTCCTTTATACAATTTAGAAAACAAACCACCATTCATTTGTTTTGTAAATTAGATCCTCACATGGCAATGCTGAATGCGGTATGTTGTGGTTCTAGGAGTATGCTTTTTACAGTAATGTCAGTTTTCACATAAGTGGACCCGAGGATTTTCAGAAGCGTTGTGGCAACACACTGCTTTGGCACCAAAGGGTGTTATCAAAATTATGTTTTGCTTGGCTGATACCATGACAGGAGGACATTGGCTTGTGCCGGAGGCCCTCAAGTTTACCAATGACTAATATACTGCACTTGAGGCTGCTCTATTATCAGCTAATGACATGGTTAAGGTTGGCATTTACATTTTTGTAATTTAGCAGACACTCTTATAAAATCAAATCAAATGTTATTGGTCACATACACATGGTTATCAGATGATATTGCGAGTGTAGCGAAATGCTTGTGCTTCTAGTTCCGACAGTGCAGCAATATCTAACATGTAATCTAACAATTTCACAACAACTACCTAATACACACAAATCTAAGTGAAGGAATGGAATAAGAATATATACATAAATATATGGGTGAGCAATGACAGAGCGGCAGAGTGGCATAGACAAGATGCATCCACAGGGACTTCCAGGAGCAGTAGGGTTAAGTGCCTTGTTCAAGGGCACATTGACAGATTTTTCACCTAGGGTCACGACTTCCGCCGAAGTCGGTCCCTCTCCTTGTTCGGGCGGTGTTTGGCGGTCGACGTCGACGACCTTCTAGCCATCGCCGATCCATTTTTTATGTTCCATTTGTTTTGTCTTGTTTTCACACACACCTGGTTTCAATTCCCTAATTACATGTTGTATATTTTCCCTCTGTTCCCCCACGTCCTTGTCGGGAATTGTTTATTGTAAGTACTTGTGCTATGTGTTACTGGTGCGCTACAGGTTGAGTACCCATGTGTTGGTTGTTTTGAATGCCATTAGTTTTATATATTAAACTGCTCCAGCTTTTCACCAATTTCTGCTCTCCTGCGTTTGACTTCCCTGCCACCAGTTACGCACCCCTTACACCTAGTCGGCTTTGAGGATTCAAACCAGAAACCTTTCAGTTACTGGCCCAACACTCTTGACCTCTAGGCCAGTGGTTCCCAAACTGTGGGTCGAGTCCCACTTGTGGCTCGCGGCAGGGGTCAAAGTGGGTTGCGTGATGACATTGCAAAAAATAAAATACATCGAAAAACGCTTTCAGTTAAAACCAAGTAGAAAGTATGTAGAAAAGATAGTGGACCTACTGTATATATTGTTCAATAATAGCCTAAAATCGTTGAGAATTTACAATCAAAGCTAGACAATCAGGCCCGCATTGATTTTGATATAATGTTTAAGCATAAGAACACAACATTTAGCCATGTCAAAATGCATAGAATTGTAGAACATTTGCTTAAAAACAAACTAAATAAATCTCGGCTCTATGGCAAAATGTCTAGAATTGCAGGAAATTGGCTATAAAACAGCAAGATTTTATTTTAGCTCCATGGCAGGATGTGTGGAATTGCAGGAGATTAGCTTTGAAACTGCTACATTTTTGCTCTGCTACAAAGACATATTTTTTAAAACTTGTCTTTGGTCTGCATATTTTTTTTCACAACTCAACCCTTACGGAGGGGTTGAGACTCAAAAGACACCTTAATTGGTGGGTCACGAAGCAAAACAGTTTGGGAAAATATCGTAAGGGTGTTTTCTTGAGTGGGTGGCAGGATCATGTTTACAGCTAATTTAGTGCATTAAGTTAATGTCTTTCATCAGGTTGTCAAGTGTAACACAAGCTCTACAGTACATCCCGCCTTATGCATTAAATAAAGTACATATGTTTCTCAGCCACTCTCTTTGGATCCCCTTTGATCACCAAGAACTGAACCTGTAAAAAAGTTGGCCGTGACAAATCTTCTGTTCTAATACACAGTCTTCGCTGCAAATAGTTCTCGGCCCCTGATGTATAGAGTTGTGACATCATGACGTCATGCAACTGTTGTGAGGAAACCCATCGGTTCCCAAAACTATCGTAGCAAGCTGATGAAAGCAAGAGACTAACACGTAGGAAGGAGTCAACCATCAAAGCTTCACAATCCAACCAATCCCAGAATCAGTCCTGTCTAGACTGACTAGAACCCAGCAGATTGTGTTGTCTGTACAGGGAAATGAAAGACAGTCAGGCTTGGAGTGCCTACTGATTTGAATGACCTGGGAGCTTGTCTCCAATATGCTGATTGGATTTGCTATTGATTGTGTTTTCAACTTGTGTAATAGCCCAGTTTTGGTGATTGCTATTGTACTGCAGTGCAGATTGAACTTGGCGACGTGGAGTAATGGGCACATTTAATCATGTTTAACGGAACAAGAGGATCCTACAATTTACATTGCATTTACCTAAAATGTACACTAGCTCATACTACGGTAACCTACATCTCTGTAAATGCGTAAGGCTGTTGGAGAAGGGTTATACGTTTACATTCAAGTACAAACAAATGTCAAGATCTGTAATAAAACCAATCTATTTTGTTGACATTGCACTTTCAAAACACATTCTGCATTCCTCTAGTTACTTAAGTGCAATATAGTGATGATTATTCTATTCTGCTTAATTGATCATATTTTAATCATCAAAGTTCCTGGCAAAGTTTGGAACTTGCCACAGGAAGTATGTCCAGTATACACCTGCAACCTGGGCGTACATTTTAGAATACCATAGTATTTAAAATAGATAGAATGGCACATCAACCAAAACATGTTCAGAATACTAAAACTAGCGATTGTATCTGTGAGGTCATAAACAAAATGTGTGTAGGAGTAGGCTATGGTAAACAAGGACATCCTATTCTTACTTGTGCACTTTTTGATGCCGGATCCTTTCTTCAGAGCGTGTCGACTGAGTTTGCACTGGAAGTTGTTTTCCCAGAACTCTGCAAACCAAATATTTCTTCTGTTGTTGTCCAAAGTTCTGCTGATGAAGTAGCGATCAAACCCTAGAGATCAATGAGGCACAGTTGGATTTGAAATACTGCAGCGATGTGCATTGGATTTTCTGACGGTGACATGACTTTATCAACTCTTTTTTCCAACACTACCTCATCATTGTACTTTCATCTCACTGGTGTTCTTATCCTGTTGTTGTTTACAGTGTGTCAGTGTTTAATATGGAAACATCATGCTGTATTAGACTACATTGTCATAGACAACAGAAAATAGATATAAATGTAATCTTCACTTGACCAGTACTACCTGCCGTTGTGTGGCATTTAGAACAATGAGGAATAAAGGACATTATATAGTGTGTATAACATCAATACCTCGGATAGGCTGCCGTTTAGGTAGGATCGTGACAGCCCCTTCTGCCATCTCCTCCTGGTTCAGGATGGGGGAGATCTTAGACCCCCAGCTGTCTGACCCCACCCATATAAAATGTCCTGTCTGGTTAGCCTTCTTAGCTGCTTGAAGAATCTGCCTATAAGAAGGGAAAAGAGAGAATACAATACAATTCTTGCGACTTATATACATAATTCACCTATTCAAGGGCCTTGATGATTAGTTGAAAACAGTGTGTTGGTACTGGACATGAAAAAAAGCCTAACACCGTTGGAACACTGCCACCATCCCTGCCTGTGACAGAGGCCACCCTGTGGAGTTTTCATGGTGCAGGCTAGCAAACACCCATCCCAGCCTTGCCAGTGCTGCCACATTACTCCAAGGTTGGTCCCTCCCTGGTAATAGAGCTAATTAAGAAGCAACCATGATGAGCCAGCCGGCGTTCCCTGCTGTTCCACCAGGCTCTGTATTAATTATTCATTCTGCTGCCACTAGGACCACAGTACTCATATCAAATTGCATTTGTCACCTGCGCAGAATACAACAGGTGCAGACTCTACTGTGAAATGCTTACTTACGAGCCCTTTCCCAACAATGCAGAGTTAATAAGACAAATTCAACAAAAAAAATATGAGACTATATAGAAGGAGTACCAGTACAGAGTCAATGTGCAGGGGTACGAGGTAGTTGAGGTAATTGAGGTAATATGTACATGTAGGTAGGGGTAAAAGTGGCTAGGCAATCAGGATATATTAGACGTAGTACTGGAAACACAGTCGCTACAACAGCCAGGTACAATAACAATACAGTGTTCCCCTGAGTCACTCTGCTACCCTTATTCCTCACCACCCAATCCAAAGAATGAAGAGACTGAGAGTAATGCATGTCTGAGTAATATTGACCTTTATTCTACCTCTCACTGAATAAACATGGTTATTCTGAGCCCCAACATTCCCATATGGCTTTACAGGAGACAATAATGTCCATAACAAAACCTACAGTACACTATGAAAATGTTGTCATATGCTCCTTTTTTTGCCTCACTTGAGAATAGTTCTTTGTGCGGGTCCATGGCAACTTGTACCATCCTTCAAAATAAGACAGAACATATTCCTGGAGGTAAGGAGAAGGGAGGGAGCCTGTTTTGTCAATTGCAAACCCCCTTTAAGGTCGTTTACAGGACAATCTAGTTCATCACATAAACACCAGGTGTTCTCATCATGAAATCACTCAATTACTGAAGGTCTAGGTTTAGGACAAAATGCATGATGGCGTTAACATCCTTCTCCTGTGAATGAGGCCACTCTTGCTCAAGCATCTTTCTATAGCCTGAGTGCTGAAAACTCTTAATTGTAGTTTTTTTTATTAAGTGGCTGCACACTTACATTGACTGGTTTCAAGGGTAGAGCAGGCATACTGGGCTGAAATCCCCCTGGCTTTGTGTAATTACTGTATATCCACACTATTACCCATTATCAAGCTTGGATTAAGTCAATGAGCACTGGGACGTCTGCCCTGGTCATCCACCATCTACGGCTTCCTCAAATCACTGCCTATATCCTTTAAGAAGAATATATACCTGACTAATGTCGACTGCTCCTCCTGTATATGGTAATTATAGGTTAATGCTATGTATAACTCCTTTCTACACATTTGTACTGTTGAGCAAAAACAATAGGACAGGGTAAAGAAAGGGAAAAGTTATTTAATGGCAACTTTGGTTACTGTAATATATTGCCTTTGGATACTTCTCACATTGGTTTATACTGTATGTGTTCCTTGACTCAGCAACCCAATTTTTATTTTAAGCCTATTACCTCATAGAACCTCAAAATCCCTGCATTTGGTGTATTGCCTCTGAGGGCAGATGGATATTATACAATATGCATTCTACTCACCAAGCTCTTGGAATAAGTTAACATTATTTATTATATATGTGAGTACAAATGACATTTTAAAGTCATTGCTATATTCTTGAATATAAAAAGTTCACAGGATAGGTCAAATTGAAATCAAATTGGCAATAAATTGTGTAGGGTTTTGGCTCTTGCTCTCTCTCTCTTCTTATGCACCTCTCAACAAAAGTCCTGTGTTCATATTTACATACCATAAGCCACTGCAATGTTGTATTGTGAAATTATTATGATTCTATGTGTGTATCAAATGACAGACAGACGGCAAATGTTGCATCATATCAATTTGGAGGACAAACCCATACATTAGGCTATATATGTACTGTATATTCTATGCTTGTGTTAGTACTAGGTCATGTTGGAATGTGCTGTAGAACATAATGGTTAGCTGCAACACTTGCACCTACACACATCACCAACACATCACCAACTGCCACCCCATGCCAACTGATCAAGATGCTCCTCAGTCATCCTAGAGGGAATTAAACAATATGCAGCAGATTGGAAATAGCTGTAATCTAGAAATATATACAACAGATGAGAAGAACATATTATGATCAGAATGCTACATATAGTTAGATTGTATTTAATGTAAACTGGCACACATCCATTACACTGTGGACACCTAATGAAAACAAAGCTGTTATAGCTTACAGTAAAAAGCTAACTGAATTTGTGGGATGTTATCTGAGGAGGACAATAAACACATTTACAGCCATTTATACCAATGGGCAAACATTATGAATGGTGTGTCATTAAACAGAAACTGAGATGGATTGAGTTACTTTGTTGCCATCATTTAGTTAGTTTCATCTTTTTTTCATTCCTGTAACAGTCAACTCAACTTACCTAATGTCATCTTCGTTGGCAAAGAGAATGACAACCCGGGCGTTGGGGTTCTCTGACAGTCTACGGATTACCTTGTCAAACTCTCCAAGCTTAGGTTCCCGTGGTATCTTCACTGACTGAGAGATGCACACACCTCCTGCAACCAAGACAGAGGAAAAACATGTTAGAAATTGTTTTGTTTTGTTTTGTTTTTTAAAGGGAAATGGGGATACCTAGTTAGTTGTACAACTGAATGCATTGAGCTGAAATGTGTCTTCCGCATTTAACCCAACCCCTCTGAATCAGAGAGGTGCGGAGTGCTGCCTTAACTGACATCCGCGTCTTTGGCGCCCGGAGAACAGTGGGTTAACTGCCTTGCTCAGGGGCAGAACAACAGATTTTTACCTTGTCAGCTCGGGGATGGGATCCAACAACCTTTCGGTTACTGGCCCAACGCTCCTACCCCCCTACCCCCCAGGCTACCTGCCGCCCCTATTATATTGTTAGGAATTGAAAACTGGTCAAGGTGTAGAGAAATGCTGGATGCAAGAGATAAACTTCTATATTTAAGAGTTTTATTAAACAAAAATGTGCACAGGGAGACCAAAATGAGACTTCTGCAAGGTTATTAATAAACTGCCACCCTTCAGAGGGAAGGGCGGACCTAAATGCTCTTCCTTGTGTTTGTTGTTTCTTCCTCCCATGCATAATTCCAAAACATTAAATCAAGGCTGAAATCAGGGGGTTGAATAGACTATACATTTGACACCCATGGACGATTGTACGGCTAAGCGGACCAGATACCAATTACTAAGAATTGCTTTACGGTAAACTCTGACCTTAGAGCTCAAATTCCAATAGGGAATAATCATCAAAAGAGTGTTCTTAACAATAGACTGGGGAAAATAGACATGAACAAAAGCTGAAGAGCTGATCTGTCTTGGGGCTCCCTCCAAACAGTTTAAAATCTGTACCTGGGGACCTTTACTTAAATAGACATTTATCTTTCTAAAGGGTGTGCCATCTCTGATGTAGTTTGGAGTGTTGGTATAGAACACTTGTCAGGAATCAGCAATAACTACATTGGTAAAACAGGCAAAGGGCATCTGCATTTAGATACAGTAAACCTCTATCTAAATTCAGGTTCTCCCCAAACTAGTCTGGCATATCATTCTTAGAATCACCCTCTTTCTTATTTCTCCTTTTCAACTGAAAGTAGGCCAAAGCCAAGGAGAATTTGTTTCGCTCTCTCCTGAACCAACAACAATAATCCTAATCATGTCTTCAGGACATTTTATGGATGTCTGGATGCAAGATTAAAATTGTGCAGGTGTAATATTTCACAGCAGGAGGAATGCAAGGTATTAAAACATATTTTCATGCACCACAAGGGGAAGATCTAAGACACGAAAACCCATCCATTCAGTTTATAGGGCTGCCAATGAGACTGGGTAAATTGTGTAGCAATTCTGAGCGAACCTATACCCAAAATGAAATGGTGAGCACTGGATACATTTTGTGAATAGTTGCAATTTAGTATTATTTTTTTACCTTATTTTACCAGGTACGTCAATTAAGAACACATTCTCTACATGTAATATCGTTTAACTTCAGCATTTTTGTTAAGCTATAAAAGACACGTGCCTTCCTTACTGGGAAAGCATCATTTAATTGATATGCAGCTTCAACTTCATACTTTCTGACACAGTAAGCATTATTTATATTGTGTACTGTATAAATCCAAATGCCTCAAGGAATTTCACTTACTCATAGAACTATTAAGTGGGCCTTCAGAAACATTTCAAAACTGACTGTTGTCGCAAATAAATGAATGGTGATCTGATCAAAACTCCAAAACAGCCCACCCATACAGCACACATGTTATGGAAACCAGTGCTATTTCATCTAAATACAAATCAGTCAAACCCATGTAACCTAATTCCATACTGATCATTCCTAATCTGGCGTGTTAGACTAGATACATGTAACCGGTGTGAAATGGCTAGCTAGTTAGCTGTACATGCTAGTAGCGTTTCCATCAGTGACGTTACTCGCTCTGAGAACTTGAAGTAGTTAATTCCCTTGCTCTGCAAGAGCCTCAGCTTTTGTGGAGCAATAGGTAACTAAGCGTTGTGGGTGACTGTTGTTGTGTTCAGAGGGTCCCTGGATCCAGCCCAGGTTGGGGTGAGGAGATTGACGGAAGCAATACTGTTACACACACCCAATACACTTACAAGTCCCCAAAGAGAGCAACAAACCTTGCCTTGCCTTGAGGCATTGGTATCCAGCAGCAGAAAGAAAGTGAGCGAGCTCCAGCATACGTCCATTGGATACCAAACAAGCCAAGGCTTTCTAATTCCCCGAGAAACATTTCAGGAGAATTGTTTTGTCGTCCTGCCAAAATGCCACAGCGTCTATGTGCATGCTAATGAACTCGCCTCTCTTGACTCATACAAAGCCGGCCCGCTGTATCATCAATGCAAGAATAATACCCTCTGGTTCAGTGAATGGCTGCCAGGGCCTCACAATGGATCAGAAAACAAAGCTGCGCCCCAGCTCTGACTAATAGGTTGGGAAAGTAAAAGTAAGAAAAAACCAAGTAGCGGGGGACAACAATGGCAGTGATGACAGGCTAGCTCATAGGTGCAAAGGGCCACTTCCAGTTGATGGCATGCACCAGTCCTCAGTCAATGGCGTGCAATGGCTGTTCTTTTACTCCCACATACTGTATAGTACAAGTAGTAGATTTTTCTTTGATTTTGCGGTATTGCTAAACCACTGGATTTGTATCACTATTTGTTTCCCTGGTGAATGTTCTAATCTTGCTGGTCATGCACGTGACAACAACTAGGCCTAGATGAAGCATCTGGTGCTGGCAGTACTCTGCCCATGCAGTCACTGGGCTGGATCATTTATTTTTCTTCTCTGGAAAAATAGAGACTTATTCCTACTCATAATGTGGTTCATGTCTGTTTCTTGCATGGCCAGCCATCGCCATATTGACAGATCCATGATTCCACAATTCTATCCTACAATATCCACATTATATTGAAAGCCATTTGTGGGTTTACATCTACAGCATATTCTTACTTGAGACAGGAAATTAGGGAGTATTTTATAGACTACCTACAATCACCATTCAGGGCCCCACTCTATGCAGTCTCCCATCCCACTTTCTTGTTGTCCATCTCCAATCCTACTCTGTTCCACCCTGTAAACTTTTTCCAACTAATTAAACCCAGTCTAAACTAATTCTCCTGGTAGGTTTGTCTATCCATCTTGCTGTCTCATTCTATATACAGTATGTAGCCAGTAGACTCATGGGAAATTTTACTTCAGCAAGATCTAGAGGAATGCTATAGCACCTCTCCTTGTCATTACTGGAGACTCTATCCATCTTAAGAGCGTCTTTGCCTCACTGGTGTCTCAGTCCCAGGGTCCCTAACCATATGCTCTGTGGAAGAGATAGAGTTATCCCTTCTCTCCGCTCCTTTTCTGTGGCCTAGCCTCTGAAGAGGGGAGCAAGGGGAGGGAGATAGAGAGATAGAAAGTGAAAGCAGTCGAGGTCCACTATAAAGATCTAATAGATCTGCAGGAAAATAAATGTAAGTCCTTTCTGCAACTTTCTGTATTTCACCAAAAAATGGTTGATCCGTTTATGGATGTAATGGAATTTAAACAAAGTTTGGAATTTACGCAGTCGGAGGTGGAGAAGCACCATTCAACACCATATGTCTGAGGATTCTGCATTTTCCAAACAACACTTGACAAGCGCTCTTCCAAAGGAGACTACCTCAAAAACCAATCTAGGTGCAATAACATTTTAAATCGATGGAATTGAGGACGTAAAGACTGAGACTTTGCATGTCAAGGCAAGAAACCCCTGGAAGATCAACTCAAACAGGACCCGAATTTAACGATGTGCGCTGAGAGTCGGGATGCAAGTTCAGGGAGTGAATACATTTAATAAAGGAACGGAAATTAATACAAAACAAGACACACAAACAACGCACAGACATGAAGCTGGAACATAAATAACAATCAAGGAGGTGATGGAGTCCAGGTGAGAGTCATGAGGCGCGTGACGATGGTGACAGGTGTGTGGGATAATGAGCAGCCTGATGACCTAGAGGCCGGAGAGGGAGCACACGTGACACCTAAACTCATCGAGATAGAGAGGGCGCAAAGGAATGGAACTTTATTCCCCGATGGACGGCCCAGATCTATAATGGTGAAACTGCTCAGGTTCAAACACAAGGAGGATATTCTCCGAAGAGTTAAACGCCTGTAGGGAACCAACATCTTCATCAATGAAGACTTCTCAAAAAAGTTATGCCTAAAAAAAAAGGAACTGTTGCCACGAATAATTGAAGAATGAAAAAAAGGCAACATCTCATACCTGAAGTATGATTAGCTGCACGTTCACCCCCCCCCCCCCCCCTCTTGCCTATTGCAAGTGACTCCGCTATAGTCAACTGATTTGACACACACACAAACACATTCACACACATATTTATTCTACTTTGTTCATGTGTTTCACCTAAACTCATGACCAAAAACACACATCGCTCTAAATGTCATAACCCTCTGAAGTCTTCAGTGGTGTTATGTGGACTGTGTCAATGTGCATTCCATAAGAAGTGCACCCCTATTGATAAATCTTTTAAAACCAGATACAAATGAACCCAAATGTATTGCTGTATTGGACATGTGAGGCTTTCAGTTCTATTTTTCTGTTCCACTCTGGATGATTGTGACTGTGTATCTCAGTTGGGCACAATATCATCCCTGACAACATGGTCTTCAAGCCATTAGATATTAATAAAGAGAACTATAAATATAATGATGGTTTTAATCCAGATTCAAATGACCTGACATTTACCAGAGATGAGTCTATCACTTGTGATTACTATAATGTTAAGCAATTTAACAACCTGTATATCAGTGCATCTAATTCCAAGGTAAGCTTATTTTCTACCTTTTCATTTGAATGTTCGCATTCGTCATAAAAATCATCACCACCCTGTTAATTTTCTGTCTTCTCTCAATTTTCCATTGTTGCCCTGTCAGAAAGATGTTTGACTGAAGAGACAACCATGCTTTATGACATGACTCCTATAATACTGTTCACCAGTGTAGAACATCCAGAATGGGAGGAGGAGTATCCATTTTACTTCATAAATGTTTTCAATTCTTTGTAATAGAGGACCTCGCACTTACATCTGATAACATTGATGTTGAATCTCTTTTCATCGAAATTCCCTCCTGTTCATTTTTTTGGTGGTAAAAAACTGGTAATTGGATGCATCTATCGGCCACCGAATTCTGACATAGCTTCAAATCCAAGTTTGAAACTAGCAAAAATGTGTTTTCTATTGGGTGATTACAACATAAACGTATTTAAAAGTGAGGACCAGTCACTGACATCTGACTTTTTGAATACTTTAAACTACAGCTCTCTGTATTCCCTCATCTATAAGCCTACAAGACCAGATCATCAATATTTTTTACAAATTCATTGAATAATGTGGCTAATACAGGAATACTTTATACTGATATTTATTCCCCTTGGAATAGATGGAAATTATTAGTAGCATTACAAGTATATATATATATACTATATATATATATATATATATTAAAGTAATTGTGAGTGCTTTAGGATGTTGATTAATGATATTTAATGGGAACATTTTTATAATCAGGCCAATGTAGAGTCTGCTTACCAGACTCAGTATTTCACCACCGCTTTCCCTTCGTTAAATGGTGTAAGGGAACAGCAGAAGGGTTCTGGAAACCTTGGTTAACAACCGGTTTCCTCAGTTAATAAAAACAAGTTGTATAAAAAGTGTATTCCTTAATTCCTCTCCCCTGAATTCTGCAAATTCCAAAAAGTATAAGAACACATTTATTCACCTTATCCATTTTTTTTATTTTACTTTTTTATTTATTTTACTAACAAATTCCAAGAATCCTTAAATAAAGTAAACATGGAAAAACATCAATCAAAAGGCATCTACAGCTATTCTATCACGCCCTCTGTCACGCCCTGGCCATAGAGGCTTTTTATTCTCTATGTATTATCCCCTGGGTACTGTGTTTTCTGTTGTCTGTTGCCAATTCGTCTAGTTTCTTCAAGTCTACCAGCGGATGTCCTTGCCCCTGCTTTTTCCATCTCGCTTTTTCCTCACCCTCCTGATTTTTGTACCTTGCTTTTCCTGAACCTGCCTGCCGTCCTGTACCTTTGCCTCTACTCTGGATTATCAACCCCTGCCTGCCTTAACCTGACATTTGCCTGCCCCTGTTTATGTAATAAACATTGTTACTTCAACACAGTCTGCATTTGGGTCTTCCCTGAAACATGATAGAAATTCCTTGGATTACATTAAGGGACATTTCCCTTCTCTGCTTCAGTTTGATCCCACCGATGTACTGTAATTGGTAACTTAAATATATCAGCAGTAGGTCATGATGAGACTGGTGCCTCTTTGGTGAAATCAGTGTCTTCCTTGATTACTGAGCCTCTAACGTACAGTCCCAGTCAAAAGTTTGGACAAACCTACTCATTCAAGGGTTTTTCGATAGTTTAACTATTTTCTAAATTGTAGAATAATAGTGAAGATATCAAAACTATGAAATAACACATATGGAATCATGTAGTAACCAAAAATCTAAATATATTTTACATTTGAGATTCTTCAAAGTAGCCAGCCTTTGCCTTGATGACAACTTTGCACACTCTTGGTATTCTCTCAACCAGCTTCACCTGAAATGCTTTTCCAACAGTCTTGAAGGAGTTCCCACATATGCTGAGCACTTGTTGGGTGCTTTTCATTCACTCTTCTGTCCAACCCATCCCAAACCATCTCAATTGGGTTGAGATTGGGTGATTGTGGAGGCCAGGTCATCTGATGCAGCACTTCATCACTCTCTTTCTTGGTCAAATAGCTCTTACACAGCATGGAGGTGTGTATGGGCTGCAGAAAAACAAATGATAGTCCCACTAAGCAAAAACCAGATGGGATAGCATATAGCTGTAGAATGCTGTGGTAGCCATGCTGGTTAAGTGTGCCTGGAATTCTAAATAAATCACAGACAGTGTCACCAGCAAAGCACTACCACACCTCCTCCTCTATGCTTCACAGTGGGAACCACACATGCAGAGATCATCTGTTCACCTACTCTGTGTCTCAGAAAGACAAAGCAGTTGGAACCAAAAATCTCAAATTTGGACTCATCAGACCAAAGGACAGATTTCTGTACGTTGCTCGTGTTTTCTTCAACCTAGCAAGTCTCTTATTCTTATAGGTGTCCTTCAGTACTGGTTTCTTTGCACTAATTCGACCATGAAGGCCTGCTTCCTGCAGTCTCCTCTGAACAGTTTATGTTGAGTTGTGTCTGTTACCTGAACTCTGAGAAGCATTTATTTGGGCTGTAATTTCTGAGGATGTTAACTCCAATGAACTTATCCTCTGCAGCAGAGGTAACTCTGGCTCTTCCTTTCCTGTGGCTGTCCTCATAAAGAGACAGTTTCATCATAGTGCTTGATGGTTTTTCCGACTGCACCTGAAGAAACTTTCAGAGTTCTTGAAATTTTCCAGATTGACTGACATTCATGTTTTAAAGTAATGATGGACTGTCGTTTCTCTTTGCTTATTTGAGCTGTTCTTGCCATAATATGGACTTGGTCTTTCACCAAATAGGGCTATCTTCTGTATACCATCCTTACCTTGTCACAACACAACTGATTGGCCAGGTCGCTGTTGTAAATGAGAACTTGTTCTCAACTAGCCTACCTGGTTAAATAAAGGTGGAATAAATAAATTGGCTCAAACGCATTAAGGAAAGAAAGACACCTGTTAATTGAAATGCATTCCAGGTGACTACCTCATGAAGCTGGTTGAGATAATGCCAAGAGTGTGCAAAGCTGTCAAATGCAAAGGGTGTCTAGTTTGAAGAACATCAGATATAAAATAACACTCTTTTGGTTATTACATGATTCCATGTGTTATTTCATAGTTTTAGGTTTTCACTATTACTATTTTCGATATTATTCTGCAATATAGAAAATAGTAAAAATAAAGAAAAACCCTGGAATTATTACGTGTGTCCAAACTTTTGACTGGTACTGTATATCTTCACCAAAGCTATGGAAACTGGTATTGGGCATAAAAGATTAGAAAATGTCAACATTATCCCCCTCTATAAATATGGGCATCAAATATCTTTTTACAGATTATCGCCCAATATCTGAACTACCATGTTTTTCTAAAATCCTTGGAAAAATTGGTGTATAAGAGAATGTTTTAACATTTAAATCAACATTATATTCTGTAAGCGTACATATATGGTTTTCGTAAAACTTACTCCACAGGCTCTTTTGCAACTTGTGGATAAAATATGTTCAGCCCTGAATAACAATGAATACCATCTTGGCATATTTTTAGATTTATCCAAAGTGTTTGACACAGTTTATTTTAATTTTATTTGACCTTCCATCATGAAATACTACTTTATTTATAAATTGCATTATTACAGTTTTCATGATTATCCATATAATTGCCTTGATAGTTATGTTTATGACAGAGAACAATTTGTTTATGCAAATATGGGTGCATCTACCAGGCCAAGATATCCTGTGATGTGCCACAGGGTTTGATAATTGGACCTTTGGTATTCCTAATCTATATCAATGACCTTGCAAAAATCCAACTTTGTTGTATTCACTATTAAGAATAAGAAATATTGCAAAAAATTCAAAGAGACAGAATCTCAATTGGTGGGAATGAAATGGAACAAGTCGCATCCACTATATTCCTCAGTTCTAACTGATGAAAAGCTTTCCCAGAAAGATAATTTTGTCTGCTGCAAAGTTATGGAATCATCAGAAAGATTAGTGGTTTGGTTCATCATGCTTGAGTCCTAACTCTATACTATAGTATAATTGACCCAAATCTCATTTACTGTAATATTGTCTGGGCCAGTACATTATGTACAACACAAGATACTGCGATAACCTTTTTCCTCTTATCTGCCACACCTCACATAGAGAATTGACTATCAGATAAAGAGGTACCATACTCTGGAATTCTTATCTTCACATTGCCAAAACATCATTATCCCTCAATAACTTAAAGTGAAGACTGGGGTCAGCCTGATGAACCAAACTACTGTCACGCCCTGACCATAGAGATCTTTTTATTCTCTATGTTTGGTTGGTCAGGGTGTGACACGGGTGGGAAACTCTATTTTCTTTATTTCTATGTTTTGGCCAGGTATGGTTCTCAATCAGGGACAGCTGTCTATCGTTGTCTCTGATTGGGAATCATACTTAGGCAGGCTGTTTTGCCACCTTAGTTTTGTAGTATGTTGTTTTTGTACAGCTCTGTGTAGCCTACCGAACGTTACGTTCGTTATCCTTTTGTTGTTTTTAGGAGTTCATTTTTAATAAAGATAAAATATACGCCTACCACGCTGCACCTTGGTCCGATATTTCGACGAGCGTAACTACTCAGTAATCTCCTCCATATAGCCTAACTCTCACACACGCACATGCACACGCACACACACACACACACACACACGTTTAAACAAAACAAATATTTTGTTTTTTGTGATAACTGATCAATTAATTTATAATTAGTAGGTTTTGTTATGTTTTTTAATTTTGTACTTAAGTATTGTTTTTGTGTGGTGTGGTTTTCATATAATTATGCCCTTGTGCTTCCAACCACGGCTGCACACCATTTAAAAAAATGTGGGTCCTCTAATGGGTCTGTGGCACAAAACTCCATAACATATCACTGCCACAAAAAAATCACTGCTAGCATGCCTGCTTCATCAGCTATTATATTGCAATCATATTACAATGCATTACCAATCTCTGTACAATTGAAGGAATATAATATGTATTCATTGTTCTGCAGGTATTCTTCTTATTTCCTCATTACAGAGATGTTTGGAAGGGGGAGTTAAGTTTTGAACTGCGAAAACAAATCCAGCACAGACTGTTATGCCTTTTTATCGATCTAATTATGATCGTTCCCTCATTATGCATCTGCTATTATAGTTATGCAAGGTAATAATCCAACGGTAATGACTACCTTCCAGGAACCTGCTTCTCCACAAAATGCATTTCTAGATTAATTTTAGCTGCAGGACAGGTTTTAATTAGGAAAATTCTCCTTCTTTCCCCTCTTCTATGATGAAATCCCCCACATTGCAGACCAATCATTTAGATTCACTGTCATATGGTATGAACATGTAGACAGAAAGACAGATAGATAGTCAAGCAATTAATAAAAACACAGTGAATGTTGCAACACCCTAGCATGGAAATCATTGTCTTAATCTCTGAGGAGATTCATATAAGTAATGATCTGTTGCTTAGAATAAATGCTTTGAATCTTGCCCTGAGAACTAGTATAAAATATTGTTTTAATTTGAATCACATGGATGGTTCAGCTATTGAATGGGAAGAAGTAAATGACCACAATTTCACCTCACCAACTTGCCATTTGTTTTTATTTATCCATATGCCAAAGCCATTTCTCAGAAGTCCCCTATCATCCTCTTTAGAACTGAGAAATGTACAAAATCCAAAAGGGCACCTATGTGTACAGTATGCCCTCCCCAGATAGTAAGGGAAGGTGTGCTTGTATTATAAAGAATGGCAGACACTAGAGGACTTGTCAGACAGTATAGGGTTTACTTAGTTTCCTCAGTGTGCATGCTAATATGAGGCTGCAGCTCTGGAATGAATCGTGGTAGAGGCGTGGGTTCACCGCCACTGTGGGAGAATGTAGTAATTTGTGTTGTGCCCACAGGCCTGCTTGTCAAACACTTTTAGGGACCATGGGGAGTCACACTAATATCCTGCCTTTCCTCTCTTACTCTGGTGCTGCTGATCATGTACTTCCTAGTTAATACTGCTCCAGTTACACAATAATATTTATGTTGATGCATGATGACATGGCTGACAACTTTGAGAATTTGCTCTTACAGTCACTGTGTGCTGTGTGCAGCTGTGTCTACCAAGACAGATGTTTAATAAACACAGACAACGTAGACTGTACACTTGAAAGGGGGAAGGTACACTAGAGTCTATAAGAAGAGGGAGCAGAGAGGTGTACTAACAGGAGAGGAGGGAGTAGCTAGGAGAACAGGGGGAATACAGAGAGAGCAGTGAGGCAGCACACACCTTCTAGGTACAAGAGAAAACAGAGGGGAGTATTAGAGCACTCTGTTATGCCTGGGATATTTACATTTGGAAACAGAGAGAAACTATATTTGGAACTAGCGCAGGCAGACATGAAAAGCTATGAAGTGAAAATAGGTTATGTGCCTTAGCACCCTCGTTGCTAGCTGAGTACATCGACACAGTAAACAAGTGCATACAACACATATACCAGTGGATGCTCCTCAGAGGAGGAAGGGGAGGACCATCCTCCACAGTGAATTTCATAAAATGTTTAATTGTAAGAAATGTAAAATGGTATCAATTTTAGATACAACTACACTAAATATAATCATGTCACCAAATAACTGATTAAAACAAACTATTTTGCAAAGAAGGTCTACGGCACCCTCAACAGTACTCTGTAGGGTAGTACCATGGTGTAGCCGGACGAGAGCTAGCTTCCGTCCTCCTCTGGGTACATTGACTTCAATACAAAACCTAGGAGGCTCATGGGTCTCACTCCTTCCATAGACTTGCACAGTAATTATAACAACTTCCGGAGGACATTCTCCAGCCTATCAGAGCTCTTGCAGCATGAACTGACATGTTGTCCACCCAATCAAAGGATCAGAGAATATAGTGGGGAGAACAAGTATTTGATAAACTGCCGATTTTGCAGGTTTTCCTACTTACAAAATCCAGAAAATCACATTGTATGATTTTTAAGTAATTAATTTGCACTTTATTGCATGACATAAGTATTTGATCACCTACCAACCAGTAAGAATTCCAGCTCTCACAGACCTGTTAGTTTTTCTTTAAGAAGCCCTCCTGTTCTCCCCTCATTACCTGTATAAAAAGACACCTGTCCACACACTCAATCAAACAGACTCCAACCTCGCCACAATGGCCAAGACCAGAGAGCTGTGTAAGGACATCCGGGATAAAATTGTAGACCTGCACAAGGCTGGGATGGGCTACAGGACAATAGGCAAGCAGCTTCAAAGTTAAATCTAGAATTGGCTTCCTATTTCGCAAAAAAGCATCCTTCACTCATGCTGCCAAACATACCCTTGTAAAACTGACCATCCTACCAATCCTCGACTTTGGCGATGTCATTTACAAAATAGCCTCCAATACCCTACTCAACAAATTGGATGCAGTCTATCACAGTGCAATCCGTTTTATCACCAAAGCCCCATATACTACCCACCATTGCGACCTGTACGCTCTCGTTGGCTGGCCCTCGCTTCATACTCGTCGCCAAACCCACTGGCTCCATGTCATCTACAAGACCCTGCTAGGTAAAGTCCCCCCTTATCTCAGCTCGCTGGTCACCATAGCATCTCCCACCTGTAGCACACGCTCCAGCAGGTATATCTCTCTAGTCACCCCCAAAACCAATTCTTTCTTTGGCCGCCTCTCCTTCCAGTTCTCTGCTGCCAATGACTGGAACGAACTACAAAAATCTCTGAAACTGGAAACACTTATCTCCCTCACTAGCTTTAAGCACCAACTGTCAGAGCAGCTCACAGATTACTGCACCTGTACATAGACCACCTATAATGTAGCCCAAACAACTACCTCTTTCCCAACTGTATTTAATTTTAATTTATCTATTTATTTTGCTCCTTTGCACCCCATTATTTTTATTTCTACTTTGCACATTCTTCCATTGCAAAACTACCATTTCAGTATTTTACTTGCTATATTGTATTTACTTTGCCATCATGGCCTTTTTTGCCTTTACCTCCCTTCTCACCTCATTTGCTCACATTGTATATAGACTTGTTTATACTGCATTATTGACTGTATGTTTGTTTTTACTCCATGTGTAACTCTGTGTCGTTTTATCTGTCGAACTGCTTTGCTTTATCTTGGCCAGGTCGCAATTGTAAATGAGAACTTGTTCTCAACTTGCCTACCTGGTTAAATAAAGGTAAAATAAATAAATAAAAAAATAAAAAATCAAATCAAATTTTATTTGTCACATACACATGGTTAGCAGATGTTAATGCGAGTGTAGCGAAATGCTTGTGCTTCTAGTTCCGACAATGCAGTAATAACGAACAAGTAATCTAACTAACAATTCCAAAAAACTACTGTCTTATACACAGTGTAAGGGGATAAAGAATATGTACATAAGGATATATGAATGAGTGATGGTACAGAGCAGCATAGGCAAGATACAGTAGATGATATCGAGTACAGTATAACATATGAGATGAGTATGTAAACAAAGTGGCATAGTTAAAGTGGCTAGTGATACATGTATTACATAAGGATGCAGTCGATGATATAGAGTACAGTATATACGTATGCATATGAGATGAATAATGTAGGGTAAGTAACATTATATAAGGTAGCATTGTTTAAAGTGGCTAGTGATATATTTACATCATTTCCCATCAATTCCCATTATTAAAGTGGCTGGAGTTGAGTCAGTGTCATTGACAGTGTGTTGGCAGCAGCCACTCAATGTTAGTGGTGGCTGTTTAACAGTCTGATGGCCTTGAGATAGAAGCTGTTTTTCAGTCTCTCGGTCCCAGCTTTGATGCACCTGTACTGACCTCGCCTTCTGGATGACAGCGGGGTGAACAGGCAGTGGCTCGGGTGGTTGATGTCCATGATGATCTTTATGGCCTTCCTGTAGCATCGGGTGGTGTAGGTGTCCTGGAGGGCAGGTAGTTTGCCCCCGGTGATGCGTTGTGCAGACCTCACTACCCTCTGGAGAGCCTTACGGTTGAGGGCGGTGCAGTTGCCATACCAGGCGGTGATACAGCCCGCCAGGATGCTCTCGATTGTGCATCTGTAGAAGTTTGTGAGTGCTTTTGGTGACAAGCCGAATTTCTTCAGCCTCCTGAGGTTGAAGAGGCGCTGCTGCGCCTTCTTCACGATGCTGTCTGTGTGAGTGGACCAATTCAGTTTGTCTGTGATGTGTATGCCGAGGAACTTAAAACTTGCTACCCTCTCCACTACTGTTCCATCGATGTGGATAGGGGGGTGTTCCCTCTGCTGTTTCCTGAATTCCACAATCATCTCCTTAGTTTTGTTGACGTTGAGTGTGAGGTTATTTTCCTGACACCACACTCCGAGGGCCCTCACCTCCTCCCTGTAGGCCGTCTCGTCGTTGTTGGTAATCAAGCCTACCACTGTTGTGTCGTCCGCAAACTTGATGATTGAGTTGGAGGCGTGCGTGGCCACGCAGTCGTGGGTGAACAGGGAGTACAGGAGAGGGCTCAGAACGCACCCTTGTGGGGCCCCAGTGTTGAGGATCAGCGGGGAGGAGATGTTGTTGCCTACCCTCACCACCTGGGGGCGGCCCGTCAGGAAGTCCAGTACCCAGTTGCACAGGGCGGGGTCGAGACCCAGGGTCTCGAGCTTGATGACGAGCTTGGAGGGTACTATGGTGTTGAATGCCGAGCTGTAGTCGATGAACAGCATTCTCACATAGGTATTCCTCTTGTCCAGATGGGTTAGGGCAGTGTGCAGTGTGGTTGAGATTGCATCGTCTGTGGACCTATTGGGGCGGTAAGCAAATTGGAGTGGGTCTAGGGTGTCAGGTAGGGTGGAGGTGATATGGTCCTTGACTAGTCTCTCAAAGCACTTCATGATGACGGATGTGAGTGCTACGGGGCGGTAGTCGTTTAGCTCCGTTACCTTAGCTTTCTTGGGAACAGGAACAATGGTGGCCCTCTTGAAGCATGTGGGAACAGCAGACTGGTATAGGGATTGATTGAATATGTCCGTAAACACACCGGCCAGCTGGTCTGCGCATGCTCTGAGGGCGCGGCTGGGGATGCCATCTGGGCCTGCAGCCTTGCGGAGCCTCTACTTTGTCTCTGTACTGGCGCTTAGCTTGTTTGATAGCCTTGCGGAGGGAATAGCTGCACTGTTTGTATTCGGTCATGTTACCAGACACCTTGCCCTGATTAAAAGCAGTGGTTCGCGCTTTCAGTTTCACACTAATGCTGCCATCAATCCACGGTTTCTTGTTAGGGAATGTTTTAATCGTTGCTATGGGAACGACATCTTCAACGCACGTTCTAATGAACTCGCACACCGAATCAGCGTATTCGTCAATGTTGTTATCTGACGCAATACGAAACATCTCCCAGTCCACGTGATGGAAGCAGTCTTGGAGTGTGGAGTCAGCTTGGTCGGACCAGCGTTGGACAGACCTCAGCGTGGGAGCCTCTTGTTTTAGTTTCTGTCTGTAGGCAGGGATCAACAAAATGGAGTCGTGGTCATCTTGGTGAGAAGGCAACAACTGTTGGCGCATTTATTAGAAAATGGAAGAAGTTCAAGATGACGGTGAATCACCCTCGAGTCCTCTGGGACTCCATACAAGATCTCACCTCGTGGGGCATCAATGATCATGAGGAAGGTGAGGGATCAGCCCAGAACTAGGAATGGGAGAAGGTCATGTGGTCATGTGTGAGACAAAAATAGAGCTTTTTGGTCTAGACTCCACTCACTGTGTTTGGAGGAAGAAGAAGGAGGAGTACAACCCCAAAGAACACCATCCCAACCGTGAAGCATGGAGGTGGAAACATAATTCTTTGGGGATGCTTTTCTGCAAAGGGGACAGGACGACTGCACTGTATTGAGGGGAGGATGGATGGGGCCATGTATCGCGAGATCTTGGCCAACAACCTCCTTCCCTGCTGCAGTGTGTGCAAACCTGGTCAAGAACTACAGGAAACGTATGATCTCTGCAATTGCAAACAAAGGTTCCTGTACCAAATATTAAGTTCTGCTTTTCTGATGTATCAAATACTTATGTCATGAAATAAAATGCAAATGAATTACTTAAAAATCATACAATGTGATTTTCTGGATTTTTGTTTTAGATTCCGTCTCTCACAGTTGAAGTGTACCTATGATAAAAATTACAGACCTCTACATGCTTTGTAAATAGGAAAACCTGCAAAATCGGCAGTGTATCAAATACTTGTTCTCCCCACTGTATATCTAGTACTGAAAGTATACGTTACACCTAGTTAGCACTGCAGTGTCTAAAATGTGGTGAGTAGTGGACTCAAAGAGAGAGAAAGAAAATAGTTTAACAGTTTTGAACAAACTATTTTCTTCCAAAATGAAGGAGAAGCAAGAGAGAAATAGAGAGCAAATAGCTAGCAAATGCAGTTAGCTAGTTTAGCCTACTGAAACACCCTGCTCAGAAGCATGCTATGTTAGCTAGCTGGCTATGACTTTCCAACAAAACACTGGAACGCTTCCAAGTCAAGGTAAGCTTTTGGTAATAATAATTTATTGCCACCAGGGCTGACTGTACACTAACATTATTGCATGATTGTTGCGGGTTTACTAGCACGTTAATTCTATTAGCTATGTTGACTATAATGTTACTTTATCTATGGTGACAACGATGTAGGCTGTGTGCAGCGGTTTGACTTGGACATTGTTTTTCCGCCTGGTCACATACATCTGATCTGTTGTGCATTGAAGTCCAGAAGCAAAGAGAAGAGATGAGCGGAGGAGAGCGGAGGAGGAGAGAAAGAATACAACGTGGCTGCTATGAAAGTGAACAGTGTTTACGCGTGATCAGCTGTGTATTCATTTTGCCGATTCTGTTTAAAAACGTTTAACGGAAGCAAACGGATCAAAACGGAGATAAACGTACCTACATTTGTCCAATAGAAACTGTTGTACTAATGATTACACCCTATATCAGCTAGATGCAGGCAAGAGTGTGCAAGATGGTATTGAATGTCACTGTCTGTCCATGTGTCACCTCTCGACCTGTGTGCACCTACATTGTAAACGTTCATTCATAGGCTAGGTTGTAGCAACCACATGATGGGTATAGCGAAAATCATGTAGTAGCCTAAACCTGTTGGTGTTACATAGTTCGGCGCACAATTGGTCCAGCGTCGTCCGGGTTTGGCCGGTTTAGGCCGTCATTGTAAATAAGAATTTGTTCTTAACTGACTTGCCTTGTTAAATAAAGGTTAAATACATGTTTTTAAATACACTGAACTGGGTGAATGGAATATGAATGCGACACATCCAATAATCTGTCATAGAAATAAGGCCATGCTCATGAAAAAAACTTGTCCTCATCTTAAACAGCACTGACATATACCTGTACATGTTTCCAACAGAGGCAGATATGACTTTGTTTGGACTTCAGGTCATTTGAAAATACAGACATGTTCTTATCTTCCTTATCTTCCTCCACGTGGGCAAAGGTATGTCACAGTAGGTTCAGTGTTGGACTGCGGATCCCATCCTATGAAGGACTGTTTTTAAGTCAATAAGTTGCACAACCTATAACATCAATTATTTCCCCAATTATGTCTCCTGTGTGTGAATGACTTCCCAAATATACAGCCTTCATTTAAGTAATTACATCAAAATAGGTGCACTAAATTGCATACACAAAGGACAGGCATATTAATACCCATATTAATATCTGAATGTAAAACTATGCTTCTCCCTTTAGAAGGAAGCGGTAATCGACGATCTAATGTTTTGACATTGAATGCACCATTTACTGCAAAAGACCAGATTTAGGTAGCCATTTCTTGCCTTCCATGCCATATTAACAGGGGTGACGTGTTGTCCCTCTGGTTTGTATTCTTGCCTGAAGAGTTTGGTATTTTCATCAAGTGAACTCTTGAACCAAGCTCTTTCAAATGAAAGTGTTGCCCAAAGCTCCTAGAAGGTTCCATTGAAAGTGAAATGGAATGAAGGAGCTGAGTGCAAAAGTTCATTCTAATTTTGAACTAGGTAGTAAGTAGTCTATTCCCAAGCCCCCCCTCATGCTTGGTACTAGCTGGCTATGAGACTGGATACTGTTGTTGGCAAACTCAGACGGTAATGATGGTGCACAGACATGTGACTGTGGAATTGGATCAGATATAAAATAATATTAACACTACAAGAAAAAACAGAAAGAATAAGGAGAGGTTCAGGAAAACACAGAAATATCCTGGACGACAGAGAACTCGTCCTCTGCATGCAGTATAAAGCATCTACATGACCAGGAGGGGTCATTGAGAATGACTAAACATCCTTTGGTCAGCGGACGTGTTCCTGCTGGTGGTCTCTTGAGCCATGTCGCCAGACTGCTGGGCTGAGAAGCCTCTTTCGCTTGTCCCATCCACCAAATACAAACTTTAGGCACGACAACACCCTGACACCATGTGTGCATTTCTATCATGATATTATCTCTGTCTGACCGAAATTAAATTAATACTGGTTAACTCTTGAGGATCATACCCTTTTTTTAAATTACATACCCAAATCTACCTGCCTGTAGCTCAGGACCTGAAGCAAGGATATGCATATTCCTGATACCATTTGAAAGGAAACACTTTGAAGTTTGTGGAAATGTAAAATTAAAGTAGGAGAATATAACACATTAGATCTGGTAAAAGATAATACAAACATCATCTTTGAAATGTAAGAGAAAGGCCATACTTTCAGATAGGAGTCTAGTTGTAATTTAGATTTGGACCTCCAGATGGTAGCAGTGTGTATGTGCAAAGTTTCAGACTGAATCAGTGAAGAATTACATTACTGCACAATATTTTGTATCAAGTCTGCCAGGACTTTGCCCAAAAGTTCCGAATTGGTCAATTGATACATTTTCAAGTACATAACTATAAGGAACATACAACAATGCTATGGTAATAAAAAATGCATGTTTACACACTCCCAGGAATGTCATAAATGATGTATCATTAGCTTATACACTAACTTTCACACATCTAGATGGCCGGACAGGGTGGGTGGTGAGCCAGAGACAGCCCTGTTGTCAAACTGTAGACCCCAGTTCCTACATTTGAACATAATGTTTGATTTTATCAAACAAAACTATGCTGCATTTTATCTCTGGGACCCTCAGGATGACAAATCAGAGCAAGATTACTGAAGTACATTATTTACCTTCAGGAGGTGAATATATCAAACCAGTTGCCATGATAAAAATGTTATTGTTTCACTGTAATAGCTACTGTTAATTGAACACTTCAGATAATCGATTAACAATCATTTAAGCTTAATGCCCATATAAGAAATGTCCCGGAAAGTTGGCTGTTGTATACAACGTCATTCTAGTCACATTAGCACACGTTATCAACAACCGTCCCGGTTTAGGGACACCCATCCCGTAGAGGTTAAACCTCTTGGGGATAGGGGAGACGCTAGTGTCTCAAGTGGCCAATTTCTAGGGGAAATGCAGAGCGCCAGATTCAAATAAAATACTATAAAATTTAAACTTTCATTAAATCACACATGTAAGATACTCAATTAAAGCTACACTCGTTGTAAATCCAGCCAACATGTCAGATTTTAAAAATGCTTATCGGAGAAAGCATATGAAGCTATTATCTGATAGCCTGCAGCCATCCTCACCAGCAGTAAACAATGGAGCTAGCGTAGCAGGCGCTACACAAAACGCTGAAATAAAATATAAAATATGCATTACCTTTGACGAGCTTCTTTTGTTGGCACTCCAATATGTCCCATAAACATCACAATTGGTCCTTTTGTACGATTAATTCCGTCCATATATATCGAAAATGTCCATTTATAAAGCCTGTTTGATCCATAAAAAAACAGCTTAGAAAAATGCAACGTCACTACAAACTATTTCAAAAGTTGCCTATAAACTTTGCCAAAATATTTCAAACTACTTTTGTAATACAACGTTAGGTATTTTAAACGTTAATGCTAACCTGTTTAAAGGTCTTACATTGGCTATGGAGAGTGTGATCACACAGTCGTCCATAACAGCTGGTGCTCTAACGCATGGTTCAGTGTTGCTTGCCTCTAAGCGAGCATAGAAGGCATTTTGGTCAACTGGTAGGCTTGCATCACTGGGCAGCTCACGGCTGGGTTTCTCTTTGTAATCCATGATAGTTTTCAAGCCCTGCCACATCCGATGAGCGTCAGAGCCGGTATAGTAGGATTTGATCTCCGAGGGTGTTAAATAAGGTTTTCTGGACATAACGAAAGGTGTAATGCAGGGTCCAATTTTGGGTCCTGTACTTTTTACTGTTTGCAGAAAAAATATTGGCTTGTCTGTAAAAAATAAATTGCCTGCACTTGTATGCCGATGATACTGTTGTGTATGCCATTGCCCCTACGGTTAACCAGGCTCTATCTACAGTCTGCCTTCTTTGTATTACAGAAAAACTTTGTTGACCTGAAATGATTATTGAATGCAGGTTAAATGAGTATATGTTGTCTCTAGAGTGCATCAAAATAATGGTGATGATTTAAACATACAGTATGTACTTTAGATCTTGTCCATACTGATTGTGTCCCTGCTTACAAATATCTGGGCATCTGGTTAAATAAAAAGCATATTGATGAGTTAGTTAAGCTCAGAATAAAAATGGGCTTTATCTATAAAAAAAATAGGTCATGCCTTTCGCTAAATAGTAAAAAGCAGATTACTTAGTCAAAGTTCCTATCGGTCCTAGACTCTGGCTGCATCATCTATGTGAACGCTGCTGCCACTTCATTAAAGCCTTTAGATGCAGTTCATCATAGCACTGCGCTTTATTACAGGCAACAGTGGTAGCACTCATCACTGCATTCTCTCCCAGAAAGTTGGTTGGCCCTTTTTAATGTCACGTAGGTTGACAAAAACTCCCACTGTAGCTAACTAACATCATTACTAAACTTTAGATGTATGAGTACGACACCCAGTCTCAGGGATGGTTGACTCTAGAAATTCCTTTGGTCTCTACTGAGTTGAGGACCTTATTACTGTCACATCCACTCCTGCTTCCCCGCTTCGGCGCTCGACGTTACCGGTCTACTAACCACCGGTCCTGGCCACTTTAAGCAGACCTGGCAACCATCAGTACGCCCACCTGCGTCTCATCATCAGTCACACCTGGACTTCATTATTCCCTTGATTACTTACCCTTTATATAGCACTCTTTTGTTATCAGTCATTGGGTAGTATTGTTTGTCTCCATGTCAGACGCGTTGCTTGGTTTGTATTGCGCCATGTTCATTATTATTAAACTAACTGCATCTGGGTCTTGAATCCCTGTGTCTACGTTACAATTACTGATTAACGTGTTTGTTTTTCATCACTGTTCTTCTTTCTGCTAGCATTTTGCATTTATATTTGATGTGTGTATTTTCTGTAACTTCTGAATTCCAGGGCTCATCTGTAAGAGACATTGGTCTCAGTATGACTCCCTGATAAAATAAAAGGTAAAAAAATTTTTTAGAGCCAATTAGCTAAGGGAAGTAAAGTTTAAAACATGCTTTGTTCTGTAACTAAATAGAGACGGATAAATGATGACAGTGTGATATTTGATCAGCAAGATCTCAGCTCACAGACAGCTATGGACTGTGTGACTGAAAGTATCATCAGTGTTGGTGTTTGACATGAGCTGCAGCAGACTGAGTGTGGTTTAATAATATTGATGTGTGAAAATGAACTGTGGTGGGCTAGAATGACTTTTGTGTATATTAAGGTAGCTATTGTTACAGAAACTAATACTGTAATACTCAGGGTTGGGTAGGTTACTTTCTAAGTGTAATATGTTAGTTACTAGTTACGTGTCCAAAATTGTAATCGGTAATGTAACTTTTGTATTACCCAAACTCAGTAATATAATCGGATTACTTTGTTACTTTTGGATTACTTTCCCCTGAAAGGGATAATCCACTCAAAAACTTTAGCTATTTATGTAATTAATCCACTAATGATACAGTCCCAAAATGTTTTGCATATCAGCAGTCAAGCTTTCATGATATTGGACTTTCAAAAACCAAATTGTCACTGGCCACATCATCATGATGATACAAAATGCACGATGCATTTGCATCATGATGTGGCCAGTGACACTTTTTTGTGAGAAAGTAGTTAGTTGCAAGAGCATGAGTTTAAATAAGTATGTGCATCTCCTGTGTTAGTGTGTGGCTGTGTCTAGTCACTGCCTGTGATACATGGATGTCATCCTTCAAAGGAAACTGTTGTGAAACGAGACAAAGTGTGATTGTGATGAGGAGGAAGATGAATTCAACTAAAAAGGTTCAACTAAAAAAGGTTCAACCAATTCAACTAAAAAGGTAATTTAGTGTAGTGGGCATCGCTCAATCAAACATAAGCCTTTTCAGAGGTGGAATTGAAATGGACGCTCAGCAGTGACTCTTTATTGTTTGCATGAGTCGTGACCAATGCATTATGCATGTTATTTCCTATCATTAATCAAGCCAATTGCCCCAAAAATCTGCTTATTATGGAAACATTTATAAAATGACAAATCAAAAAGGCAAATGGAATCATTACCTGTAGAGTTAAAGAAATACAGATCTACAGAGAGCTGGAAAACACGTGAGAGAGAAGAAGGGACAATGGAATATGCTACTAAAGCAATTTGAAGTGTTCAGTTAAATAAATGATTAAGAATAGAACTGCAATATCCACTCATTAAAATGGCAGTTGGAAATACAGGAATCCTTAATTAGATGACGAATCAGACGTTTCATTCATGAATGACCTTATCCCCTGCCTCACTACAATAGGCAGCCAAGAACGCGTACTCCATCATGCCTTAAGCTTCAAATGCCTAATGTCTAGAAAAGGACCTGACTCTGTGCCATGTTGATGAGGAAAGTGCTGTCCTCAACCGATTTGTTATCAAAGGACGACAAGATGAAACAAAATCCAAGGGAATGGTTTCTCCATCTTGCTGTGTAGTCTTATGTAATGGCTCCTAATGTACTCTCTAGTGAGGCTCTCTCTCTATGTTGATAGTCGGCAAGATCCTGCTGGCAATAAGAGGACTTACGTTTGGATAAAAGGGGATATCGTTGCAACTGTGTGGAAACACATGTCATTTGTTGTTTTATGAAGTAAACCTAGATGTATTGCATATTGTGCAGAGGATATCTTATCCCTTTGCATTAGGCTGCAATCAATATGATCATTCAAATTACTGTACAATGTGTTGGAAAAATGAAGATGAAAAAATGTGTTCATGTTGAATAATGAATCCATTTAGTTGCATGATGTAAGAATTCTACACATCTAATTATTTTGTGGCTTGTGCTATGATAAAGCCTTGTACTATTTATTGTATGTTATTGGCCAGATACATTAAATTATGATTGGACAACAATTCCACAAACCACAGTAGCTAATATACAAAGTGTTTAAGCAAAACCATTAACTCCCATAGTCAACAATTATCTAGTGAAGCATGTAAGTAACAATATTGATGATATAAGTAATCTACCATGAAGAGCATGCATGAGAACACAACTAGGTTGAGCTGTATACTGTTAGCTATAAGCTGGCCTTCTAGATGATGGATCAACTGTATGCAGTGGTGAGGGTGTGTTGACAGTTTCCAAAGCTTTCGAAAACAAACTGCAATAGGGCCAGTAAGCCATCCATCAGTAGCCTTGATTTAATCTGTAAGCAGTCTTTAATTCCCATGGGGAAATGGACCCAGACTCTCTATTTATCCCTGGCACATGGCAGTGAGTGACAGAACATGTTATTCTGCTCATATCAGTCTCCCCAGTAGGTCACCAAGAAAGTGCAGTCCCACCCTCTCTAAGTCCGAATCAGGGCTGGTAAGCAGTCAACTGACAATCCCACATACCATTATCACATGTGAAATGTAAAATTGCAGTAACATCTGAATAACTTACTGTATGTGAAAAAAATGACTGCATTGTGATGATTACACAAATGAGTAAATACAGTATTTTCTAACCATACATGGAAATAAATCATAGCATTCAAACAAGTGTTTGTTTCCTCTGATACTGAACATCAAATAATCGATTCTAAACTTAGTGGCATCTGGAAAGCACAAATCCATGTATCATTATGCCCATTTTGAGCCTCCTTGCATTTATGTCTGAGGCCTCTGCAAAGAACGACTTAACACAGGGGAATTTACGGACTGTGCTCTGTTCCCTGGACTTTAATACATTAAAAGGTACATGACAGCAGGGTCTAGGGCAATCATACATTTGAATTAAAAATGACTAAATTACATTTTCTTACTTGGGCTAAATTATTTATAAGTAGGAGAATAGCACAGTCCTGTAGGGTGATGAAATAACTCACCTGACAGCCCTGGGAGTCTCAGTTCACCCCCCTGGGAAAGCCCTCAGAGGACAGCTTTATTATAAAATGAAAAAACGGCTAAACCCCTATGCCTTCGAGTGTAACAACATTTGCTGCTTCTGTTCGTAGGCCAATCCAGACATTAACACTTCTGCCCAGGAATGTAATAGGGTAACCAGCAGGCCTTGAAGCCACTTGGCATGACTGTCTGGTCATTAGATCCCAGCTACTTTCAAAATGTGCTCCACGTAGCACTTGACAGGACTAGCACTTGACAGGTTGATGGGTAAAACATTCAGCAGAGGCTCAGTGGCCTTAACCAACCTCATCTTTGCTTATGTTTGGACTGCTCCTGTTGCAAATACAATGGAACACCGTTCTCCCAACTATATTTGGGTCAATACCAAATCAAATCAAATTGTATTTTTCACATGCGCAGAATACAACAGGTGTAGACCTTACAGTGAAATGCTTACTTACAAGCCCTTAACCAACAAATAGGCTAGGCAATGCAAATAGTCTGGGTAGCCATTTGATTAGCTGTTCAGGAGTCTTATGGCTTGGGGGTAGAAGCTGTTCAGAAGCCGCTCTGAATTTTGGCCAAATGAAAAGCATTTTACTATTGATCTTGAACAGGTGATTTGATAGGAAATAACTAATGCTTTGTGCTACAGATGTCAAATCTTAATTTCATCACCCTGTTGCAGGAGAACTTTCATGCAAGGAAGGACGTTTTAAACATTAGAGTAGTGTATTTGAGGTTTAAAAAATCATTTCAGACTTGATTTTCCCTTAGGAAAAATTTAGCAACCCCTACAAAAATGTCTGTTAAATATAATACACATAATAATTCACATTTCCTGTTGCTGCAGGAAATGGCTCAAAACTCAAAACTGGCTCAAATTAAGATCCTACATCTGTAGCTGTCATGATCTTCTTCTCTTCTAATTACTTCCTCAGTACCACAACCAGCAGTGTTTTCATTATGATGAATCCAAAACAGAGTGATTCTGGGCAAAGTCCACTGGTGACTGTGACTACTACCTGAATTTAACCCAGAATTAGCCTAAAAAAAAACAGATATACAATTCCTGCCGGACCCTTAAGCCAGTCAGTGTCAGGTATGAGATGAGAGAAATCTGTAATGCAGTCAAGACCCTTCAGTCCCACTTTTCTTCAACACAAGGAGCATTTGAAAATAGAATAAGTTGATATACCTGACATGAGTTGCAGGAATGCTCTACTATGTTTTTAATCAACATCTTTGAAGAAATATGCTGCCCCAAGATGCAATATTAACATTTTTGTAAGAAAAGCCATTCTACAATATTGCATTATGAACTGAGTTCTGACTTGGAGAGATAAATAGCAATTTGACAATCTCTTACAATACATAAATGTGAAAGTCCCTCAGGTCACAATGACAGGGAAGAACATTATACCTGTGTTTATGGTAAAAATGTCATATCAAATAGGATACTAAGTAAGAATGAAAATGTAAATAGTTCACTAATTACTAAAGTACGTGGAAGTGTGAAAGAGAGGAACAATTCAAACAAGGATACTTATTTGAGATGACTTTTAAAGCCTTAAAAATTGTCCATTTACTACTATGACTAATAGACTAAACCACAACTTAAAACACTCTGCCAGCTACAATGATTGAGTACATGTCACGCCCTGACCTTAGAGATCCTTTTATACTCTATTTTGGTTAGGTCAGGGTGTGACTAGGGTGGGTACTCTGTTGACCTGGTATGGTTCCCAATCAGAGGCAGCTGTCTATCGTTGTCTCTGATTGGGGATCATATTTAGGCAGCCTTTTTCCACCTGTCTTGTGTGGGATCTTGTTTTTGTATTGTTGCTGTTGAGCCCTACAAGGCTGTATGTTTTCTCTTTCTAGTTTTGTTGCTGGTTATCATGAATAAATATGATTAACCTAACCCACGCTACATCTTGGTCCGACCATTCTTACAACGACGAGGGTGACAGTACAGGTCAAAACTGATGACCTGGTTTACAAAAATAAACTTCTCCACCCGCAATAAATGTATTCTTTAATGTACAGTAAAGCTCCTGTCAAATATCATACGCCTCTATTGAATAAAATAGTGCTTTCATATAAATATTCTGTACATGAAGTTTTAAATATAAAAATAAAATGCACTTGCACTTTACTTTTTTTCCACTTACTAGCTCTGACCTTACTGACAGCTACTTTATTGGGGAAAACTGCACACAATAACTGTGATATGTGGTTGTCCCACCTAGCTACACTGTATATACAAAACTACTACCCCTTCAAATTAGTGGATTTGGCTATTTCAGCCACACCCATTGCTGACAGTTGTATAAAATCGAGTACACAGCCATGCAATTTCCATAGTCAAACATTGGCAGTAGAATTGCCTTACTGAAGAGCTCAGAGACTTTAAACGTAGCACCGTCATAGGATGCCACCTTTCCAACAAGTCAATTAGTCGAATTTCTGCCCTGCTAGAGATGTCCCAGTGCTGTTATTGTGAAGTCTCATCTATGAGCAACAATGGCTCAGACACGAAGTGGTAGACCACACAAGCTCACAGTATGGGACTGCTAAGTGCTGAAGCCTGTGACAGATAAAAATCGCCTGTCCTCAGTTGCAACACTCACTACCGAGTTCCAAACTGCCTCTGGAAGCAACGTCAGCACAAGAACTGTTCGTCAGGAGCTTCATGAAATTGGTTTCCATGGCCGAACAGCTGACACAAGCCTAAGGTCACCATGCGCAATGCCAAGCATCAGCTGGAGTGGTGTAAAGCTCGCCACCATTGGACTCTGGAGCAGTGGAAACACATTCTCTGGAGTGATGAATCATGCTTCAATATCTGGCAAACCGACGGACAAATCTGGGTTTGGCGGATGCCAGGAGATCGCTACCTGCCCCAATGCATAGTGCCAACTGTAAAGTTTGGTGGAGGAGGAATAATGGTCTGGGGCTGTTTTTCATGGTTCAGGCTAATCCCCTTAGTTCCAGTGAAGGGAAATCTTAATAGAAGGACATTCTAGACAATTATGTGCTTCGAACTTTGTGGCAACAGTTTGGGGAAGGCCCCTTCCTGTTTCAGCATGACAATGCCCCATGCACAGGTCGATACAGAAATGGTTTGTCGAGATCGGTGTGGAAGAACTTGGCTGGCCTGCACAGAGCCCTGACCTAAACCCCGTCTAACAACTTTAGGATGAATTGGAATGCTGACTGCAAGCCAGGCCTAATTGCCCAACATCAGTGCTCAACCCCACTAATCCACTTGTGGCTGAATGGAAGTCCCCACAGCAATGTTGAATGGAAGTCCCCACAGCAATGTTCCAACACCTCATGGAAAGCCTTCCCAGAAGAGTAGAGGATGTTATAGCAGCAAATGGGGCACCAACTCCATATTAATACCCATGATTTTGGAATAAGATGTTCGACGGTGTCACGTTCTGACCTTAGTTCTTTTATTATGTATTTGTTTTCGTTTGGTCAGGGCGTGAATTGGGTGGGTTGTCTATGTTCCTTTTTCTATGTTTTGGGATTTCTGTGTTTGGCCTAGTATGGTTCTCAATCAGAGGCAGCTGTTTATCGTTGTCGCTGATTGAGAAGCATATTTAGGTAGCCTGGTTTCACTTTTGGGTGATTATTTTCCGTGTCAGTGTTTGTTACCACACAGGACCGTTTCATTTGTTTCACTTTGTAATTTTGTATTTCTGTAGTGTTCAGTTTGTCTTATTAAAATGGACACTTACCACGCCACAAATTGGTCCGACCTCTCTTACTCCTCATCAGAGAAAGACGACAAACGTTACAGACGGGCCGTTGTTCACATAGTTTTGGTCATGTAGCGTCTCTTAAGATTAATGCACGAACTGTAAGTCGCTCAGGATAAGATGGCTAAAATGTAAACGTAGTACTTCAGGGAGATGATACAACGGAAACAACTTTATTAAAATACTCTGACATTGTTTTGTGATTGACCAATCGAAGCTCACTATAGTTTCCAGCCCCTACTGGATTGGCTATTGATACCTAGCACTACCTAGCTTGCTTGATACATTAGATTGCTAGCACCAATACGAGGGCAAAGCAATCCTGGCAATCCGAATTTAGGCATTAAAATTATCTCGGCCATTAGAGTTGACTAGCATTTCCCAGAATCCTCTCTGCTTTACCTGGAGCCTCAAGGCACCAGAGGGCCTGTGTATGAATAATGCAAAGCAGGGAGAGGCTTGGTGCTGCATGGGAAAAGATGCCAGAAAGAGAAAGGGGTTAGCCCTGGCAGATTAAATTCTACTGATGTCACTCTGAATCCCTGTTAAAATAGACTGTTCCCAAATCTGTCTGTGCTGTTGCCCATCCCTTCCTTAAAGAATACAATGTTGAGATCCTTCTTTCTTTTTGTGTTAAATCTTCTGTTCCTACTAAAACTGTTAATCTAAATTAACTATACATTTACAGGCATTCATTAAGGACAGTAAAAGGGTGAAAAAGGGCAGTAATGCATACACATGCAATTATACTTTTACCAAATGGTAATGTACATTGATTTGCTGGCTAATTAGTTAATTTCATGCTAATAATGACTTATTAACCATGTTATGATAGACATATCCTCAAAGTCGCAATTTAGAATAGTGTTTGAGAATTATTATTCCAAGCAGGTGGAAATTATCTTTCCTTTTAAAACCACCCGCACTAAAAAGCACTTTGCACTACAAAATTAAGCAAACATTTCTGAGAATTTCAGAGAGAATGCAAAATTGGGTATGTGTGACAGACAGCTAAAATATTGAAAAATCCTTTGCAGCGGAGGCTGCTGAGGGGACAAAGGCTCATAATAATGCCTGGAACGGAGTAAATGGAATGGCATCAAACACATGGAAACCATATGTTTGATGTATTTCAAACCATTCCACCTATTCCGCTCCAGCAATTACCATGAGCCCGCCCTCCCCAATTAAGGTGCCACTAACCTCCTGTGGTCTTTTGGATATTTTGCTTAGTAACATCTCTGTGGAATAGAAAAAGGTTTTCTAATTATAACTTTTCCTCTTGATATTCCTGTCACGCTAAAGGGACACTGCCCTCAGAGCCAATATTTACATAATAAATCTACCTGCTATCCCGCTGCCCTTTCTGCCTCCACTGCCCTCCTCGTTGCGCCACCTGTCAATCAAAAGAAACGTTTCAGTTGGCCCTAGAACTCCAAATTACCTGCCTCCCACATTGATATGCAGCTGTAAAACTGCTGCTCTATTGGACAATTACATTGGGCTGTTCACCACTAGATGCCACAGGTACTCTAAATGAGTTCTGAAATAATAATGTGGAGGATTCCACTTGTGGTAGAAAAGAGTCATTTTGTCATTAGTTTCATACATTATAGGTTGTATCACTGCTTCCAACCGTCTATAAGTGTACCCTGACACAGGGAAGGGAATAGCCGAATAGCTGATGCAGTGCAGTCACACACAGTGTGAGAGGAATTTAAAGCCATGGGGGTTTGTTCTTGTTTTGGTTGTGTGATTATGGAACAATGAAACCAATCATCACTGTGTTGAGTAGGCACTGGTTGCACTGACCACAATTCAGTCAGTATTATACATAAGTGTTATCTTATAGCGACCACAAACTATTTACCTGGCATTCAAATGCATTATATGCATTTGAATAAAACACACCCACTATTACATATGTTTAGCCTAAATATCCACAGAAGAAAACTATTTTTCTTTGAGCAGGCTTTTAAATACATGGCTAATGCATTTGTGTGCATATTATAGCATAAGTAATTTATTGTGTGTGGGAGGCATTTGGCACACTGTCCCTGCACAGCTGTTGAGGATGTTTGTCACCTCCGTGCCTACACATGGAATCAGAAAGGGTCAGGCTCAGCCAAAACCAATGCGCCAAGCCCTCTCTAGATGGACTAGACTCTAATATGTGAGGTCATAGAAATATGATATTGCCTTGGCACTGCTCACCAAAGACGTTGAACATCCTCAACACAGCTATTTTTAGAATAATGGAATTATTAAGCAAAGCGGTCAGTTACCGTTGTAGCCGACTAAACACAACTCGACGATTCATGATTGAGTTGAGTGGCGACTAGTGTAGGTAGACTGGAGCTCCGACGTCACATAAAATGATATCAGCACCCAAAGACTAGCCCGCAATTACATAGAAAAATTGTGTGTTTAACTGCAGGCTATTCTTTGGGTGTGACGTTGGCGCTCCAGTCCACCCACACTAGTTGCCGCTCAACTACATCGTAAATCGTGGAACTTAGCTTAATTGGCTATTCCTGTTGCTGCACAGAGCCAAGGAGTCTCTAGCAAGACGTGAGAATAGAGCAGCTTTTCAACAATAACTGTCACTGTGGACAAAATGAATCCCCATACAGAGCAGAGAACAGATCAACACATTGAGGACAGCCTTGCTTTCTGAGGTCTCTAAGCTATAATTTCCTTACTGCAGCGCAAGCATATCACATTGAAAACTCTAACATGCGTTGCAATTGGACTCCAGCACAACTTTATCCATCAGGAATACTTGACCAGATGTACAGTATATAATGGGCAGTGAGAAGCAGCCAAGTGAATGGCCATGTATGGAGTCTCTATTGAGTTTGTAGGTGCATCCAGGGATCATCACTCAACATGGTAATGAGAAGGTACTATCTGAACAGGGGGAGGTAGGTCATTAGAATAGATCTCCTTGACTCGTGAACCATAATAAACATGTCCACCCATCAGAAGATGGTTAGAGATAAAGAGCCAAAGGAGCAAAGGACTATTTCAAGTGACAAAGATATAGTGGTTCTCTAAGGTTTAAGTTACAGCAAGGTGTTTAAGGCCAGGCACCACACCCTAATCATTTTTTAAATATCACAATCAACTTTTATTAATTGAATGTGGACACAAATGTAATACTTTCTTGTATGAAAACAATTCTGAAATATTGTATTAAAATATGCAAACTAGGTGCTATCTCATTTAAAAATATATATTTTTATTTTACCTTTATTTACCTAGGCAAGTCAGTTAAGAACAAATTCTTATTTTCAATGGCGGCCTAGAAACAGTGGGTTAACTGCCTGTTCAGGGGCAGAACGACAGATTTGTACCTTGTCAGCTCGGGGGTTTGAACTTGCGGTTACTATTTAATGATATAAATCTAGAAGAAAAAGAAACGCACACCTATTTAGGCGAGGTGCTGGCTAGCGGAGTAGAAAAGTTGAAAATAAAAGAGCTGCACACTCTAGGAGCTCAAATGCAAAAATGTGATTACCAACGTTGAGACAGCCAAGCTGTCTTCATCATGGTATAATCAGGGGTAGCTTAACATACCTTAACATTCCGGTTACTAGTCCAACGCTCTAACCACTAGGCTACCCCTGATTATACCATGATGAAGACAGCTTGGCTGTCTCAACGTTGGTAATCACATTTTTGCATCTGAGCTCCTAGAGTGTGAAGCTCTTTTATTTTCAACTTTTCTACTCCGCTAGCCAGCACCTCGCCTAAAATAGGTGTGCGTTTCTTTTTCTTCTAGATTTATCTCATTAAATATGCACATATTTCCATACCACTCAAATCCATTTTTCTGGACACTGGATGAAGTCAGACTTTTGGTTTCATTTGGTTAAGACACCCCAGGACCAGACTTACACATAGCCTTACACACTTTGTTCATCTTATTATCTGTATGTCATCTAGAATAAACAGTTGAAAACATATCAACAATTCCCTATGTATAAGTCTGGATAGTGTGTCTAAGGATAATCACACACATTTTGTTGATTGCAGATACTTCTGAGGCTGAGAAAAATGTATTGGCGTGTGGGAAAAGTCCGGAAATGGCAGTTAAAGACAAGGATACTGAATTTAGACTACCAGACGCCAAACACCTATTAACACCCAATCACTATCTCTTCAAAGTAGGTTACTACATACACTATATATCTGAAAATATATGGACACCACTTCAGATGAGTGGATTTGTCTATTTCAACCACACCCATTGTTGACAGGTGTATAAAATCGAGCACACTGCCATGCAATCTCCATACACAAACACTGACAGTAGAATGGCCTTACTGAAGAGCTCAGTGACTTTCAACGTGGCATTGTTATAGGATGCCAGAGAGAATAGAGTAGATGTCACGGGTCAAAATTTTGATTGATGACCCTATGTGAACTCTATGTGAACCCTATGTAGTGATGACGTGTGCATGTCTTCTGGTCAGGCAAGCCTGGTTAGGTGGGGGCTATGGGGTGAGTAAGGGTCCATTTGACAGGCCGTTTAATGATTGATGACCCAAGCCTGATAGACAAGCCTGGTTAGGTGGGGGCTATGGGGTGAGTAAGGGTCCCTTTGACAGGCCGTTAATGATTGATGACCCAAGCCTGATTTATGACCCTATGTAATGATTTATGACCCTATGTCATGTAGAAGGGTGCATGCCCTGGGTTGAGTAAGTGACCATGTGTCAGGTCAACCTGTTACTGTTTCTCACGGTTTGGGTTGGTTAAGGCCCCTTATAAAGCCGCTGAACAATACCTGTTTAAGACTGTACATGATAACCCCCCTGAATATTAAACAAAAATGACACCTATGCCAATTTTAGGGATGTTATGCTCGGCTTGTCATGAACCCAGTGACCAAAGCCTTGAAGAAGTTCTGTGTGAAGCTCCAGAATGTTTTAAAGGATTTTTGGGTACGAGTGAGGGCCACATGTCTTACATATTCCACCCGGAGGATTCTACGGTAAAGATATTCACAGACCGTGGACCCAAACCCCTTTATCCTGCAAAACCTGGGAGTTTTCCCCCGGCTCTGGGGATGAGAGAATGGCTAAACATCAGGCTGGCTCTTTGTAAAATTGAACAGGTCCTAAGTGTTACAAATGTGCCAGGATATGCGTTGGAAGAACAGGTCTGCGGCCGCAGTGATCTCAAGGCTCTAAGAATTGCTTCAATGGACTATAGCCCTGACAACAAAGTGACAATTTTAGCCTGTGACCTTTATGATAAGGCTAATGCTACAAAGTCTGTCAATTCTCCGGTAGCTTCCAGAGCCCGCAAACATGTAAACTTTTTTATTCCTGTGTTTAGTTTTAAATGGGTGGATTATCCAATTTTCATAACACTTATGAATAAGCTGGACATTCTCTTCCAAAATGGGGAACAGTTAAAGCGCTGGGCGAGGCTTTCCTTGAGACAGAGTCAAGACCAAAAGGCCCGACGGCGGATCTACCCCTGGAGTGAAAACTTACCATGTGTTGATGGACATAGCAAGAGAGCCTTGCCTTTTGAGGGTGAACTCGACACGGACAATTGCGGTTGGTTGCATAAGCTCCCAGGATCTGTAAGAAAGGCATCGTAAAATACCTTAAGAATGTAACGATATAAAATGTATGTACTAAATATTTTGAATGAAATAAATGGTTTTAAAATCAGAATCTCACCACGTTATGAACTCTCGCGTTTGTTCACTCTTAGCGCAGTCTGTCCCTGAGAAAAATCTTGCGGAAAAAGCCATGTGCGCGCGCATGTGCGTGAGGGAGTTTTCTGTAGTGGCTGTGTGTGTGTGTGTGTGTGTGTGTGTGTTTCAAAAACAGAAAAAGGGGGGCGGGTTGTTTGTTAAAAAAATACCCATGCATGCCTGGTGGGTCGTTTGAAACCAAGGTTTACACTAGCCTGCAAAACAGATGCCTACCCCCCAACAATAATATTGTGTCTTACGACTCCTAATCTTAAAGGCCTTTCATAAAACTATTTTTTTTAGGTGGGCTAAAAAGTCATTCATCCCAGCGATGTCGAGAACAACACACCCCCATGCATCTAGGTGCTAGCACCCCGGAGATTTTAGAAGCTCCAAAAGGATCCTAATGTTTAGACACACCCAATACCATGTGTTTGAAATGTGTCAAATATACCATGGGCGGGGGTATAGCCCAAAAAAAACGACAAACCCCAAATGCTATGTAAAAAAATCATTCAGGGGTTTTTCTCTAGGTCGTAGGGTACAAAAGCGCTAGAAACCATGGGCAATGTTAGCAGCGTTTTAGTTCCGATGCAAACAGCACCTCCAGAAACTCCAAGAATCGTTATCGGACTGAAGCGTTAAAAAAGATAATCGGGGAAAACAGTCTAATGGATCTATCGCAAGGTGAGTTCTTGAAATAAATCTTTATTAGATTTGATTGTTGTGGGGAATTGTTTGAAAAGCGTGGGATGTTATAGAAATATTAAACAATCATTAGGATCAGTATGCTTACCGTATAACAAGGCAATATTAGCTAAAGTGATTATAGCTTTAATATTGTCGAATGTTTTATAGATTCTAAAGCATTCACGCAGATACTCCGAGGTATAACTGAGCTCGAATCATCCCATGGGGCTCCGAAACAAAGTGCCTACAAACAAACGCCTGCCCTGAATTGTCAACGTAAGTAAGCTCCAAGAATTCCATACATAAAAATATTTATACCTTAAAAACAAAAAGTGTGGGCATCTTATATTAAAAGTTATTTTATATGTTTACAGAGGACCTAAAGCCTAGAAGGTTAAACGATGCCCTATGGAGCCTGAACGGTTTCTGCGAAGCATATGACTACGAGACAATTCTGCCCTACTCCCAGGATGTATTTACACAAAAGCAGCGAACAGAGACTTTAAACGGCAGGTCAACTCCCCTTGGCCAGGACAACGTTGTCCCCCATATTTCTAAACACCAAAGGATAATTAGTGCTCAGATCCACAGTTCCGCTTCACCCGAACAATTCTACTTGGCCGATATTCACGAGACGTCGTTCCAAGGACTAGGTATGAATCAATTATATATTATTATTTATATATATTATTATTTTAATATTTATATATTTTTTTTATGCCGGAATATGTTAAAACAAGGCCTAATGCTGTTTTTTTGTTTTTTTCAGGCTCCCCATCTACCGGACCTGCAGATGTTGTAATACAGGTTGAACAAAGACAAAAGCCCCTGGTTTCAGAGCTTCTTCAGAACAGCCCTCGTCAAAAAAGCCGAGGTATTTAATTAATGTATTGTTAATATATAGGCTTATATCTGAAATGTATTTGGCATTTTTAACATATTTTAGGGTTAATAACCTATTTGTGTATGTATTATTTTTATTTCAGACTCCTCACCGGCTTATGAACACAACGCACAAACATCGGAGGATGCCCAGACAAGCATCCCCGAGGAGGCTCCAAAGACACCAGCGAAACCTGATGATGTCAAAGATTTAAATGACATTTCTGAGGTAGACGATTTGATGTTCTGTGAAGCTGCCAACCTTCTTGAATCGGCCAATTCTGTGGGGGAAACAGCAGATTCTGAAATAGACCAAGAACGTTTTTTCAAAGCGTTTACCCTGGGTTTAAAATCACGAAAGGCTCTACTCCAGAGGCGCATGTGTATTCTACTCGAGCATCAATACAATCAGGATGTGTCATTCTGGCGTAGCGAGCTACCCCGTATGTTAAAAAACATTAGGGCTAAAACAAGCAAATACCGCCGTTAAAAAACACACATGTAAACACACACACACACACACACACATCCTTAATTAGACAGATGGCGCCCCCTATAGACCAAAGTGAGACAATTGAAACACTCTTAGCCAGGATCCCTACAGAGCTCCAAGATATAGTTAACCATATGAATGATTCGGGGGTAATTGACATAATGACAATAGATGAAAATCTATTATCCCAGATTCCCTCCGAACTCATAGACATTATTACACGTATGAATGAGTCAGGGCCTTCCGAGGAAAACATGTTAACACAGATTCCCGAAACCATCATATCTCTAATTACCCAGCTTAACGCGAGCCCTAGGTTTAATTCGGCCCCACAGACACCTCTAAGACAGCCTTTAACAACATTGTCCGAAGAGTCTGAAAGTCAATATGATGTTTTTGAACAGTTGGACAAATGTCTAGCAAATCTGGAGGGGGGCGGTCTTGAGATCAGTGTACAGAACGAGAGCGCTAGGTTTAATTCGGCACCCCAGACACCTATAAATCAGCCTTTAACACCAATGTCCGAAGAGTCTGAAACCCAATACGATGTTTTTGAACAGTTGGACAATTGCCTAGTAAATCTGGAGGGGGGAGGTCTTGATCGAAGTGTACATGTTTTGCGTCGAAATAAATTCAACAATATTGAGGTTCGCCAGTTTTTCAATTTCGCATGGGGGGGTCAGATTCGGGAATATGCTGTGTTTTACGTAATGCTTATGGACACTTTGAATGAACTGTTAGCGAGGATTAGAGATTATAGCGAACCTAGGGATCTCTTACAGTTGGAAATTTGTGGAGACAGTCTACAGAGCAAGGTATCGCTTATTTTACAGAATGGTGAAGCAGAGCTTGAACAATTTGTTAAACTGCTAGAACGCCTTGTACAGTCAAATTTAAACGTGCTAGCAGATAGGACCCTCGAACTTGTAGTACAATTAGTACGCCAACCACAAGGGGGCGGGGGTCAGAGACGAAAGCTCGAGAGTTTAATGCAGTCCGAAATCATAAGCAATAAAAGGGCCTATCTCATAAACGTTCACAATCCAGGTAATAAGCTATGTTTTGCCATAGGTTTGGCCCACTTACTCAGCCCAGGATGTACGGATCAATCCGCGTTACATAAAGCTCGAGAGCTACAAACTGCGGTGGGTCTCGGTATACAGGATGCTGTGGCTTTCTCAGACATAGTCAAATTTGAAAACTTTCTGAACATCAAGATTGTGGTTTTGTACCACAGTAGGGCTAATGACGCTCTCCTCAAGTTCCAAAATATACCCGAACCACATCCTAAGACTATGTACTTTTATGTGCAAAATGAGCATTACTATGCCGTAACTAACATCACAGCCTTTTTAGGCGCGCCATATGTCTGTCCAGCCTGTCATACCGGCTACACACGCATGGGGGGGCACTCGTGCCGTTACAACTGTTCAGTATGTCTGGATAAACATTGCCCTATGCAGCCGCTAAACTTGACCCCCTGTGCGGATTGTCACCGCACATGTCGTTCGGCCTACTGTTACGAAAAACACAAAACTGAAACATGGCATCCCAAGGCATGTAAATCTGTAAGCAGTTGTGACATTAACAAGAAATGTCCAAAATGTCATTGCAATTACAACCTTAAAATAGATAGCCCTAAACCTCATGTTTGTGGAATTATACACTGCCCAATCTGTAAAGGTCCTTTGAAAAGCAGAGACGCGGAAGCGGTTCAAGAAGTAACACATGAGTGTTACATTCAGCCCTTGGCTGAAGATGAACATACAGAGAAATATGTGTTTTATGATTTTGAGACAACTCAGCAATCAGGGGTTCATTTGCCTATTTTTGTGTCAACCATGACTTTCAAGGGTGAAAAATGGTCGGCCGAGGGACCCGATTGTGCCCGACTCTTTCTAAAACATTTTAGAAAAGCCCAGTACAGAAACTTCACGTTTATAGCTCACAATGCTAGGGCCTATGACTCCTATCTGCTTCTGAACCCTTTGATACAGCAAGGCGTGGCACCCAGTGTCATAGCTCAAGGGAGTAAAATATTATGCTTTGTTGACCCCGCCTTCAAACAGAGATACATTGACAGCTTAAGCTTCTTACCCATGAGATTGGCTCAAATGCCAGAGGCCTTGGGTTTTGAAAACTCTGTCAAAGGCTATTTCCCTCATTTCTTCACATCTGAGGAGAATCTACATTATATAGGATCTTATCCAGCCCCCGAAATGTACGGGTGTGATCAAATGTCTCCCAAAGAGCGTGAGAGATTCATGACATGGTACGAGACCGTAAGACATGGCACTTTTGATTTCCATAAAGAGATGGAATCATACTGTGACAATGACGTTGTTATACTTCGTGAAGGATGCCTCAGATTCAGAGAAGAGGTAATCAAAGATGCGGGCATTGACCCCTGGAGCTGTACAACTATTGCATCAGCGTGCATGAAAACCTATCGTACACACTATCTAACTCCTGAATCTATAGCTATCCCATCGCCAGACAACTACCGACGCCAATTCAAGGCCTACTCTAGTGGTTCCATTCAATGGTTGGAGTACTTGGCCCAGGATAAAGATATTTTTATCCAACATGCTTTGAATCGGGGGGAGAAGGCTTTTGGGCCTTACCATGTAGATGGATACACACAGATTGACGGGGTTGAGACAGTGTATGAGTACAACGGTTGTTTCTTCCACGGTTGTAAATTATGCTTTGTCCCCCACACCTTGTGTGTCCTAACCCAAAAGACTTTTGGGGAAATGTACCAAGAGTTTCAAGACAAACTGAATTCTTTAAAGGCTACTTACGGGTTAAAAGTTGTGGTTTTGTGGGAGCACGAATGGACAGCCCTCAAAAAGGTAGATCCTAGTGTTAAGGCCTTCCTTACCCATTATGACCCTCCAGAGCCCCTGGAACCGCGACAGGCCTTGTTTGGAGGCCGGACCAATGCTTTGACATTGCGTTATGTAGCTCAACCCGACGAGACAATAGGCTATGTAGATTTTACATCCCTATATCCTCATGTAATGAGTTCCTCATTCTATCCTATAGGGCATCCTGAAATTATTCACAGCGTCATTGTCACAGTATGATTCCATCTCTTTATGGAAATCAAAAGTGCCATGTCTTACGGTCTCGTACCATGTCATGAATCTCTCACGCTCTTTGGGAGACATTTGATCACACCCGTACATTTCGGGGGCTGGATAAGATCCTATATAATGTAGATTCTCCTCAGATGTGAAGAAATGAGGGAAATAGCCTTTGACAGAGTTTTCAAAACCCAAGGCCTCTGGCATTTGAGCCAATCTCATGGGTAAGAAGCTTAAGCTGTCAATGTATCTCTGTTTGAAGGCGGGGTCAACAAAGCATAATATTTTACTCCCTTGAGCTATGACACTGGGTGCCACGCCTTGCTGTATCAAAGGGTTCAGAAGCAGATAGGAGTCATAGGCCCTAGCATTGTGAGCTATAAACGTGAAGTTTCTGTACTGGGCTTTTCTAAAATGTTTTAGAAAGAGTCGGGCACAATCGGGTCCCTCGGCCGACCATTTTTCACCCTTGAAAGTCATGGTTGACACAAAAATAGGCAAATGAACCCCTGATTGCTGAGTTGTCTCAAAATCATAAAACACATATTTCTCTGTATGTTCATCTTCAGCCAAGGGCTGAATGTAACACTCATGTGTTACTTCTTGAACCGCTTCCGCGTCTCTGCTTTTCAAAGGACCTTTACAGATTGGGCAGTGTATAATTCCACAAACATGAGGTTTAGGGCTATCTATTTTAAGGTTGTAATTGCAATGACATTTTGGACATTTCTTGTTAATGTCACAACTGCTTACAGATTTACATGCCTTGGGATGCCATGTTTCAGTTTTGTGTTTTTCGTAACAGTAGGCCGAACGACATGTGCGGTGACAATCCGCACAGGGGGTCAAGTTTAGCGGCTGCATAGGGCAATGTTTATCCAGACATACTGAACAGTTGTAACGGCACGAGTGCCCCCCCATGCGTGTGTAGCCGGTATGACAGGCTGGACAGACATATGGCGCGCCTAAAAAGGCTGTGATGTTAGTTACGGCATAGTAATGCTCATTTTGCACATAAAAGTACATAGTCTTAGGATGTGGTTCGGGTATATTTTGGAACTTGAGGAGAGCGTCATTAGCCCTACTGTGGTACAAAACCACAATCTTGATGTTCAGAAAGTTTTCAAATTTGACTATGTCTGAGAAAGCCACAGCATCCTGTATACCGAGACCCACCGCAGTTTGTAGCTCTCGAGCTTTATGTAACGCGGATTGATCCGTACATCCTGGGCTGAGTAAGTGGGCCAAACCTATGGCAAAACATAGCTTATTACCTGGATTGTGAACGTTTATGAGATAGGCCCTTTTATTGCTTATGATTTCGGACTGCATTAAACTCTCGAGCTTTCGTCTCTGACCCCCGCCCCCTTGTGGTTGGCGTACTAATTGTACTACAAGTTCGAGGGTCCTATCTGCTAGCACGTTTAAATTTGACTGTACAAGGCGTTCTAGCAGTTTAACAAATTGTTCAAGCTCTGCTTCACCATTCTGTAAAATAAGCGATACCTTGCTCTGTAGACTGTCTCCACAAATTTCCAACTGTAAGAGATCCCTAGGTTCGCTATAATCTCTAATCCTCGCTAACAGTTCATTCAAAGTGTCCATAAGCATTACGTAAAACACAGCATATTCCCGAATCTGACCCCCCCATGCGAAATTGAAAAACTGGCGAACCTCAATATTGTTGAATTTATTTCGACGCAAAACATGTACACTTCGATCAAGACCTCCCCCCTCCAGATTTACTAGGCAATTGTCCAACTGTTCAAAAACATCGTATTGGGTTTCAGACTCTTCGGACATTGGTGTTAAAGGCTGATTTATAGGTGTCTGGGGTGCCGAATTAAACCTAGCGCTCTCGTTCTGTACACTGATCTCAAGACCGCCCCCCTCCAGATTTGCTAGACATTTGTCCAACTGTTCAAAAACATCATATTGACTTTCAGACTCTTCGGACAATGTTGTTAAAGGCTGTCTTAGAGGTGTCTGTGGGGCCGAATTAAACCTAGGGCTCGCGTTAAGCTGGGTAATTAGAGATATGATGGTTTCGGGAATCTGTGTTAACATGTTTTCCTCGGAAGGCCCTGACTCATTCATACGTGTAATAATGTCTATGAGTTCGGAGGGAATCTGGGATAATAGATTTTCATCTATTGTCATTATGTCAATTACCCCCGAATCATTCATATGGTTAACTATATCTTGGAGCTCTGTAGGGATCCTGGCTAAGAGTGTTTCAATTGTCTCACTTTGGTCTATAGGGGGCGCCATCTGTCTAATTAAGGATGTGTGTGTGTGTGTGTGTGTGTTTACATGTGTGTTTTTTAACGGCGGTATTTGCTTGTTTTAGCCCTAATGTTTTTTAACATACGGGGTAGCTCGCTACGCCAGAATGACACATCCTGATTGTATTGATGCTCGAGTAGAATACACATGCGCCTCTGGAGTAGAGCCTTTCGTGATTTTAAACCCAGGGTAAACGCTTTGAAAAAACGTTCTTGGTCTATTTCAGAATCTGCTGTTTCCCCCACAGAATTGGCCGATTCAAGAAGGTTGGCAGCTTCACAGAACATCAAATCGTCTACCTCAGAAATGTCATTTAAATCTTTGACATCATCAGGTTTCGCTGGTGTCTTTGGAGCCTCCTCGGGGATGCTTGTCTGGGCATCCTCCGATGTTTGTGCGTTGTGTTCATAAGCCGGTGAGGAGTCTGAAATAAAAATAATACATACACAAATAGGTTATTAACCCTAAAATATGTTAAAAATGCCAAATACATTTCAGATATAAGCCTATATATTAACAATACATTAATTAAATACCTCGGCTTTTTTGACGAGGGCTGTTCTGAAGAAGCTCTGAAACCAGGGGCTTTTGTCTTTGTTCAACCTGTATTACAACATCTGCAGGTCCGGTAGATGGGGAGCCTGAAAAAAACAAAAAAACAGCATTAGGCCTTGTTTTAACATATTCCGGCATAAAAAAAATATATAAATATTAAAATAATAATATATATAAATAATAATATATAATTGATTCATACCTAGTCCTTGGAACGACGTCTCGTGAATATCGGCCAAGTAGAATTGTTCGGGTGAAGCGGAACTGTGGATCTGAGCACTAATTATCCTTTGGTGTTTAGAAATATGGGGGACAACGTTGTCCTGGCCAAGGGGAGTTGACCTGCCGTTTAAAGTCTCTGTTCGCTGCTTTTGTGTAAATACATCCTGGGAGTAGGGCAGAATTGTCTCGTAGTCATATGCTTCGCAGAAACCGTTCAGGCTCCATAGGGCATCGTTTAACCTTCTAGGCTTTAGGTCCTCTGTAAACATATAAAATAACTTTTAATATAAGATGCCCACACTTTTTGTTTTTAAGGTATAAATATTTTTATGTATGGAATTCTTGGAGCTTACTTACGTTGACAATTCAGGGCAGGCGTTTGTTTGTAGGCACTTTGTTTCGGAGCCCCATGGGATGATTCGAGCTCAGTTATACCTCGGAGTATCTGCGTGAATGCTTCAGAATCTATAAAACATTCGACAATATTAAAGCTATAATCACTTTAGCTAATATTGCCTTGTTATACGGTAAGCATACTGATCCTAATGATTGTTTAATATTTCTATAACATCCCACGCTTTTCAAACAATTCCCCACAACAATCAAATCTAATAAAGATTTATTTCAAGAACTCACCTTGCGATAGATCCATTAGACTGTTTTCCCCGATTATCTTTTTTAACGCTTCAGTCCGATAACGATTCTTGGAGTTTCTGGAGGTGCTGTTTGCATCGGAACTAAAACGCTGCTAACATTGCCCATGGTTTCTAGCGCTTTTGTACCCTACGACCTAGAGAAAAACCCCTGAATGATTTTTTTACATAGCATTTGGGGTTTGTCGTTTTTTTTGGGCTATACCCCCGCCCATGGTATATTTGACACATTTCAAACACATGGTATTGGGTGTGTCTAAACATTAGGATCCTTTTGGAGCTTCTAAAATCTCCGGGGTGCTAGCACCTAGATGCATGGGGGTGTGTTGTTCTCGACATCGCTGGGATGAATGACTTTTTAGCCCACCTAAAAAAAATAGTTTTATGAAAGGCCTTTAAGATTAGGAGTCGTAAGACACAATATTATTGTTGGGGGGTAGGCATCTGTTTTGCAGGCTAGTGTAAACCTTGGTTTCAAACGACCCACCAGGCATGCATGGGTATTTTTTTAACAAACAACCCGCCCCCCTTTTTCTGTTTTTGAAACACACACACACACACACACACACACAGCCACTACAGAAAACTCCCTCACGCACATGCGCGCGCACATGGCTTTTTCCGCAAGATTTTTCTCAGGGACAGACTGCGCTAAGAGTGAACAAACGCGAGAGTTCATAACGTGGTGAGATTCTGATTTTAAAACCATTTATTTCATTCAAAATATTTAGTACATACATTTTATATCGTTACATTCTTAAGGTATTTTACGATGCCTTTCTTACAGATCCTGGGAGCTTATGCAACCAACCGCAATTGTCCGTGTCGAGTTCACCCTCAAAAGGCAAGGCTCTCTTGCTATGTCCATCAACACATGGTAAGTTTTCACTCCAGGGGTAGATCCGCCGTCGGGCCTTTTGGTCTTGACTCTGTCTCAAGGAAAGCCTCGCCCAGCGCTTTAACTGTTCCCCATTTTGGAAGAGAATGTCCAGCTTATTCATAAGTGTTATGAAAATTGGATAATCCACCCATTTAAAACTAAACACAGGAATAAAAAAGTTTACATGTTTGCGGGCTCTGGAAGCTACCGGAGAATTGACAGACTTTGTAGCATTAGCCTTATCATAAAGGTCACAGGCTAAAATTGTCACTTTGTTGTCAGGGCTATAGTCCATTGAAGCAATTCTTAGAGCCTTGAGATCACTGCGGCCGCAGACCTGTTCTTCCAACGCATATCCTGGCACATTTGTAACACTTAGGACCTGTTCAATTTTACAAAGAGCCAGCCTGATGTTTAGCCATTCTCTCATCCCCAGAGCCGGGGGAAAACTCCCAGGTTTTGCAGGATAAAGGGGTTTGGGTCCACGGTCTGTGAATATCTTTACCGTAGAATCCTCCGGGTGGAATATGTAAGACATGTGGCCCTCACTCGTACCCAAAAATCCTTTAAAACATTCTGGAGCTTCACACAGAACTTCTTCAAGGCTTTGGTCACTGGGTTCATGACAAGCCGAGCATAACATCCCTAAAATTGGCATAGGTGTCATTTTTGTTTAATATTCAGGGGGGTTATCATGTACAGTCTTAAACAGGTATTGTTCAGCGGCTTTATAAGGGGCCTTAACCAACCCAAACCGTGAGAAACAGTAACAGGTTGACCTGACACATGGTCACTTACTCAACCCAGGGCATGCACCCTTCTACATGACATAGGGTCATAAATCATTACATAGGGTCATAAATCAGGCTTGGGTCATCAATCATTAACGGCCTGTCAAAGGGACCCTTACTCACCCCATAGCCCCCACCTAACCAGGCTTGTCTATCAGGCTTGGGTCATCAATCATTAACGGCCTGTCAAATGGACCCTTACTCACCCCATAGCCCCCACCTAACCAGGCTTGCCTGACCAGAAGACATGCACACGTCATCACTACATAGGGTTCACATAGAGTTCACATAGGGTCATCAATCAAAATTTTGACCCGTGACATCTACTCTATTCTCTCTGATGCCACCAATACAGCAAGTCAGTTCATCAAACTTCTGCCTGCCCCAGTCAACTGTAAGTGCTGTTACTGGGAAGTGGAAATGTCTAGGAGCAACAACGGCTCAGTCGCAAAGTGGTAGGCCGACAAGCTCACAGAACGGGACCGCCGAGTGCTGAAACACATACAAATCGAGTTTGCAGCCCGGGAACTACCGACGGACCTTGACTCGCTCATTGCCTTGACCATTCGGATCGATGGGCGACTACGGGAGCGAAGGAAGGAGAGGAGGTTCGATTTCACTCTGCCACCTCGTCTCCCAGAAGTCCCAGACGGCTCCCGAGGCTACCCGAGTTCCACCGAGAGTCTCCGAAGTCTGCCAATTCATCTCTTCTCGAGCCGATGCAACAATGCAGAGGCTGTCCGCAGCGAAACGGCTATACAGGCTTCACACGAAGAGTTGCCTGTATTGCGGGACTGCTGGTCATTTTGTGGCCACCTGTCCACTAAAAGACCAGGCTCACCAGTAGGAACGAGTACTATGGTGGGCCATACAGAGAACTTTTCCTCTCTCCTTACTCGCACCCCCTTTCATGCCATCTTGCTGGGGGAACCAGTCAAAATCTCTCCGGGTACTCATTGACTCTGGGGCCGATGAGAGCTTTATGGACGCTACCCTAGATCCGAGCATCCCCCTCTCCATTCCAATGGACGTTAGAGTGCTGGACGGGCGCTCTATAGGCCGGGTCACCCACAATACCACCCCCATCAACCTACGTGTGTCAGGGAACCAGGGGACCAAGGCTACGGAGACTTACATTGAGGACTCCCTAGCTGCAGGGTTCATCTGTCTTTCTGCCTACCCCGCCGGTGAAGGGTTCTTCTTTGTGGAGAAGAAGGACAAAACCCTGCGCCCGTGCATCAACTACCGGGGCCTTAACGACATCACGGTGAAGAACTGCTACCCGCTACCACTCATCTCCTCAGCCTTTGAGAGCTTGTTGCTCTAGGGGGCCACCGTGTTCTCCAAGCTGGACTTACGAAACTCCTACCACCTAGTGTGGATACGGGAAGGGTACGAAAGGAAGACTGCCTTCAACACGGCCAGCAGTCACTATGAGAATCTGGTCATGCCATCTGGCCTTACTAAAGGCTCTGCTGTGTTCCATGCTCTGGTGAATGATGTTCTCTGCGACATGTGGAATCGGTTTGTCTTCATCTACCTCGACGACATCCTCGTTTTCTCCCGCTCTGCCCAAGAACATGTATTCTACGTCCGACACGTTCTCCAATGCCTCCTGGAGAACCAGCTTTTTGTGAAAGCAGAGAAGGGCGAATTCCATCGCTCCACCATCCCCTTCCTGGGTTACATCATTGATGCAGGGAGAGTACAGATGGATCCCGGGAAGGTGAGAGCGGTGGTGGATTGGCCCAGCCTACGTCCAGAGTGCAACTGCAGCGTTTCCTGAGATTTGCCAACTTTTATCGTTGCTGGGATTACAGCACCCTGGTATCCCCCCTGTCTGCACTCACCTCTCCCAAGGTTCCATTTACGTGGTCCTCAGCTGCTGACTGGGCATTTCAGGATCTCAAACACTGTTTCACCACAGCTCCCATCTTGGTTCATCCTGAACTGTCCCGCCAGTTTGTGGTGGAAGCCGATGCTTCGGATGTCAGGGTGGGGACTTTCCTATCCCAGCGTTTTGCCCTGGACCTCAAGTTACATCCCAGTGTCTTTTCCCATCGCCTCAATGCCACATAGAGGAATTACGATGTGGGGAATCATGAGCTCCTCGTGGTGAAGATAGTGTTGGAGGAGTGGAGGCACTGGCTGGAGGGAGCGGAACATCCGTTCATTGTGTGAACAGACCACAAAAACCTTGAATATCTCCGCACCGCCAAGAGTATCAATTCCAGGCAAGCTAGGTGAGCCCTGCTTTTCACCCAGTTCAACTTCTCCCTCTCATACCGACCAGGATCCAAGAATGTCAAGCCGGATGCGCTGTCACGCCTCTATAGCCCTTCAGGTACACCCTTAGAACCCGAGACCATTCTTCCCACCTCGTGCCTGGTGACGGCACTCAGGTGGGGAATAGGGAAGCATGTTCGTGAAGCGCAGAGTTCCCTGCGTAACCCCGGGGGAGGCCCAGATAACCAGATGTTTGTTCCTGACGCTGTCCTCTACTCGGCCCACTCCTCCAAGCTTGCCTGACGCTGTCCTCTACTCGGACCCTGGCCTTTGTGAGATAACGCTTTGGTGGCCTACCATGGTTCCTGACGTCTCGGCGTTCGTCACTGCATGCACGATCTGTGCACAGAACAAGACTCCTCGGCAAGCTCTGTCTGTTCTCCTTCAACCTCTGCCTGTTCCTCACCATCCCTGGCTTCACATTTCCCTGGACTTTGTCACGGGTCTCCCTCCACCAGTTTTCCAAAGCCGCCCACCCTCTACCAAAGAGACGGCCCAGCTCATGGTGCAGCACGCCTTCCGAATTGATGGACTCCCCAGTGGACATATTCTCCGACCGGGCTCCTCAGTTCTCGTCCTGGAAGGCGTTCTGCACACTCATTGGGTCATCGGCCAGCCTGTCCTCCGGGTTCCACCCCCAATCCAACGGCCAGTCGGAGCGAGCCAACCGAGGCCTGGAGACAATTCTTCGCTAACCCCACGACCTGGAGCCAACAACTAGTGTGGGTCGAATATGCCCGTAACACCCTTCCTTGCTCTGCCACGGGTCTCTCTCCCTTTGAGTGTTCCCTGGGTATTCAGCCCCCACTCTTCACGGAGCAAGATGAAGATGTTGGCGTACCCTCGGCCCAGGTGTTTGTCCCCCGTTGTTGTTGTACTTGTAAGAGAACCCGGTCAGCTCTTCTCAAGACCAACTCCAGGTATCGACGACAAGCAGAAAGCCACTGGACCCCGGCATCATCTCGGACAGGGGTATGGCTGTCCACCCGAGATCTGCCACTCTGGGTGGAGTCCCGCAAACTCCCCCCCCCCCGGTTTATCAGCCCTTTCCCCAGCCCCTCTGCTGTTTGTCTTCTGTTGCCCCGTACTCTTGGAATACATCCCACTTTTCATGTGTCTAGGATCAAACCCATGTCTCATAGCCCTTTGTCTCCTGTTTCCAGGCCCACCCCTCTCCCCCGTCTTATTGACAGCCAACCGGCAGACATCGTCTCCTGAATGTTCGATCTCGGGGCAGGGGATTCCAGTACCTGGTTGACTGGGAGGGTTATGGCCAGGAGGAGAGGTGCTGGGTCCCCGCTAGGGACATCCTGACCCAGGCCTCATCGCTGATTTCCAACGCTGGCACCCCGGTCAACCAGGTATGAGCCCAGGTACTGTCAAACCCTGATCTGTTTCACCTCCCTTTGTGCTGGTCTCCACCCCCCCCTCCAGGTGTCGCCCATCTTCCTCATTATCCCCAGTGTATTTATACCTGTGTTCTCTGTTTGTCTGTTGCCAGTACATTTTGTTCGTCAAGCCTACCAGCATTTCCCTGCTCCTGTCTGTTTCCTGTTTTCTAGTTTTCCTGGTTTTGACCATTCTGCCTGCCCTGACCCTGCCTGTCGTTTCTGTACCTTGTCACACCACCCTGGATTATTAACCTCTGCCTGCCTTGACCCCGAGACTGCCTGCCGTTTTGTACTTTTGGACTCTGATCTGGATTACTGTCTTGCCCTTGACCTACATTTTGTCTGCCCCCTGTTCTAGTAATAATCGTGTGTTACTTCGACATTGTCTGCATCTGGTTTTTCCTTGAAACGTGATAGTTTTTTTTGATCAAATCCATTTTTATATTCAAATGTACTACAGTTTGAACCCCTGCTGTCGCTGGAGAGGAAGAGGTGGTGGTCACTGCATTAACATTTAAATCCTTCACTCTCATCTCCCTCTCCCCATCTCTCATCTCTGTATATAACCAAAACGACATAATACTGTCAGACTTTCTGCTCAAAAGCCTTTCTATATTGGCAAATTGAGATCTTGTTTTAGTTACAGGCTCTTGCTTGTGAGACCTACTTTGTGTATCAGTAAGTGTCTTTGATAGTTTAACTTTTTCTTTCATTATTTTCGGGATTCAAGAATATGCATATCCTTGCTTCAGGTCCTGAGCTACAGGCAGTTAAATTTGGGTATGTCATTTTAGGTGAAAATGTATAAAAAAGGGTCAGATCCTGACATTAATCAAAAGTACATGTAAAAAATATAATTTTAGCCTGTGGTTCCTGTCCTTAATAAGTATGTATTTTTAAGGTAATGATTCATGCCTTGAAGCTTATATATTGTATCTTGCCACATTTATCTTCCTTGTATCACTTCCTTGTTTTTGTATGGGGAAGCCTCTGTGCTTTGGTGAGGCAGGTGTAATGCTGAAGGGTTGCAAGGAAAGAGATATGATTAGAGCTGAATCGTGGCCAAAAGCCATCACACACACAGATGCACTCACTCATGCACACCTACATTTACATCTAGCAGAGGAGTCGTGAATAAATCCTGGAATTCCTTCATCCCAATGTGCTGATGATGAAATAAACTACCAATTTGTAATGCTACCATACAAAGTTATCTGTAATGACAATGGAACTGGTGGTAAGGGGTGGGGAAACTGTTAGGGACAATTCCATGATAACAGAAATAAGCTGAGACGCTGATTTTTCACTTTAAAATGTATACCAAACAAAAACCACTGATTTCACAGTTTAAGAAACCATAGGGCTCTATGCACAATGAGTACTTTTAACAATTTCCACTTAACTTAAAAAAAAAAACAACATTTACTGGAAGAACTGTACAGATACATTTGATGATGGATTTTACCGTAATTCTGTTACCAAAAGTTGCATCTGCACAGTTTTTCCAGTACTATTATTTTTTTAACTGTGTAAATTCTTCGAAAGTAGTTATTGTTTTCTGTTTGGCATAAATGTTAAAGTCTCTGCTAAATTCCGTTACTGTGGAATTGCCATTAGATAACCCCTTGAAACATGAAATCTGTTCCTCAAAATAAAACATACATCTGTACATTATGCATTTTTAACAACTGTTTTAACATGAAACACAGAGCCGAACTCTTGGTCATAAAATGGAAATTGCATGATTATAACATAATTGAGCATCATTACTCCCATAATGTGTAACCTGGAACCCCTAGTCTGACTGTTTAAAGCTGGGGAGTCCCCAGACTCAGATCATTCTCTCAGCTGTCATAGTGAAGTAATTATAAGTCCAGGATGGTACTGACTTAGAATGAACTACCAGTCACCCTCGTACCAATTTAGTCCTTATTCTTATGCATATACTGTTTCTGTGTCTGGTGAGTTGGATATAATGTGGTGATAAGGCAACATGATCAGTGTAAAATAATGATATTATTCACATTTCTTTCAGAGACAGAGTGCTATCAACATCTCAGACTCCTTAAAAATCCCATTAAAGAAAGAGAGAGGGGGGGGGGGGTGAGGGAGAGCGGTTGAGACATGGTGCTATGTGCTTGCAAATCCACCCTGCAGACCCCAACTGCAGCACAGACTAATTTATACAATGAAGTGACATAGCATGCCAAGCAAAGGTTCCTGAAATGGCAATCTGCAAGAAGACTGCAGAGACCAAGTAAGAATGATGGCTATTATTTAAGGTGTCTCGACGTATAAGAGGCCTTTGTCTCACATAAGGCCGTGCAAACAATATGCTATTAATTATCTTACAGAGCCTGAGGGCAGTGGCTGGGATTCATTCTCACCTGCCATAGCGATGTTTAAAACAGGGACTTTGTTTATAAACTAATGTCCCCACACACTATTCCATTATGTATGTAGAAAACATGTGAAACATAGTGCTGCATAAAAATAATTACATATGACCATAGAGAGAATGAGTCAATCATTTCCATAACTAATACGTTTCACCACATAAATGTAGCCTATTCAGGAGTATTGAGCAGACTAGGTGTTTTTTTTGCCATCGGAGATGAGATGATGTCCTGAGGCTATGGAGAAAGACTAGCAGATAGCTCGTAGCTCCAGATCCAACAGATGTTAACATATGTGGACACGATATCATGAATTATATAAACTCTCTGTTATCGCTACTTCATATTGATGCTTTGATGTGAGTTAACCTTTGAGCCGCATCCTTCCTGTTTTTCACATTTCATTTGTGGATGTTTGCTGTGTCTAAGTCTGAGTTTGTGTGTGCTTAAAAAAAAAAAGACCAACTGTCCTTTTGTTGATGAAACAGCCACAAGTGTATAGATCCATTCTATACAGCATGACCACTTTGAGATGAAGCTGTGTTTCAGGTGGCGAGATATTGGATTGCTGTGGTGCTGTGGAAATCCATACGTACTATGAACCCTGACCGATATCCTGCAGTGTGTAATGGGAAACACTGTGATTGGGAACAGCAATGGGAAAACAACTTGCTCTCTGGTTTTCAGTTGAGCTGTATATAGTCCATAATGTGGCTCTCTAGACCATGACAGTTCTCTAGACCATGACTTTGGCTTGTCCAGTCACAGTAAAACAGAACTTAACTATATTGTTGGTAAAAACAAGTCACTCTATGGGAACTATCACTGTACACTGAACTTTTTAAATGTAAATTCCACCCACAACCACTGTATGTTAAATGTTAGTGACATGAAGTGCCTCTTTCAGTTGAAAAGAAAAATGTTCACTTGCTGCATCATACATTGCAGCACAGTCATAAAAAAAGAGAAGCAGAGTAAGTCTCAGGGTCAACAGCAGCAATCAGCTTATCTCTAACTAACGCTGAGTAAAGGAGCTGTCTAATCACCAATCACCAGACGACACGGATTTCAGAGGCCTCAGATCACCAAGAAGCTGATTTCCAACACCCCTCGGTCAACTAATTAGCACTCCAAATTCAATTACATACAGTAAACATATTGCTACAAGACACATTGGATTGGATTAATCAGTGTGGACGTTGGAGAAATCTGAGATGGTTAATAAACAGATGTATTTTTTTTTTTTTACAAACTGAGTGAGTGGCTACAATTAAAATGATTGTGTAGAAATCAATGATTGGAACCAGTTCAGGGAACAGAACCGAAAATAACCAAATTATTTGAGGGGCAGACCCCGAACCGGAAACGAAAGTGATCCATTATTTTAAAAGCATGGGAACTGGTTAAAAAACATTATTTTAAAAGCATGGGAACTGGTTAAAAAACATTATTTTACGTCCCGGGCATACGTCCCCCAAAAATCGCAACAAAGTGCCTATGCAAAGCCCTCACTTCGTCACTCAGAATATTATTCCAGTGTCTGCCTGCCTGCTGGAAATCTTTGCCAGTGTGTGTGTGTAGGCTACCTGCCCATCCCCATCTGAAGCATAGGTTACTGTAGCCTACTGACGACATTACAAGCATGATTCAGAAATTAGCGAGAGCTGTTTCAATGCTAGTTAAGAATATTATAATTATTACATTTCACATTGGATTTATTAATTACACTGAACAAAAATACAAATGCAACATGCAACAATTTCAAACATTTGACTGAGTTACAGATCATATAAGGAAATCAGTCAATTGAAATAAATACATTAGGCCCAATGATGTCGCTCTTGCTGCTGGTGATTCTCTGATTCACTTCTACGCAGATGAGACCATTCTGTATACTTCTGGCCCTTCTTTGGACACTGTGTTAACAAACCTCCAGACGAGCTTCAATGCCATACAACACTTCTTCCGTGGCCTCCAACTGCTCTTAAATGCAAGTAAAACTAAATGCATGCTCTTCAACCGACCGCTGCCCGCACCCGCCCGCCCGTCTAGCGTCACTACACTGGACGGTTCTAACATAGAATATGTGGACAACTACAAATACCTAGGTCTCCGGTTAGACTGTAAACTCTCCTTCCGGACTCACAATAAGCATCTCCAATCCAAAATTTGATCTAGAATTTGCTTCCTATTCTGCAACAAAGTATCCTTCACTCATGCTCCCAAACATACCCTCGTAAAACTGACTAACCTACCAATCCTTGACTTTGGCAATATCATTCTGAAACATGAGGTGATGGCAGCGGATGAATGGCATGACAATGGGCCTCAGGATCTCGTCACGGTATCTCTGTACATTCCAATTGCCATCGATAAAATGCAATTGTGTTTGTTGTCCATAGATTATGCCTGCCAATACCATAATCCCACTGCCACCATGGGGCACTTCTGTTCACAAAGTTGACATCAGCAAATCACTCGCTCACACAAAGCCATACACGCTGTCTGCGTACAGTTGAAACTGGGATTCATCCATGAAGAGCACACTTCTCCAGCTTGCCAGTGGCCATTGAAGGTGAGCATTTGCCCACTAAAGATGGTTAAACACATTTTTTAGCTAGCTAGCTAACGTTTGCTCTGGTCCAATGTTAAACCAAATCGGGAAGTTCAAAGACATAAAAAGTTCCTCCATAGAAGTCGCTCTTACGTAGGTAGAATTCTTTGGGCCTAATTCAGACAATGCATGTCATTACAAGATGCCCAGTCGTTTCAAAGAAAGCTTCCTCCATCCTCTCTCACCCGCAAAATGTATGTTGCATCTGGCGCCCGGATTGTAATCATTAGGTTAAATGTAACTTAACTGTCACAAATCCCACCGAAGATGGTGCCTCTTCCTGTTTGGGCGGCACTCGGCGTCGCCGGCCTACTAGCTGCCACCGATCCCCTTTTTTGTTTCAGTTAGTTTTGTCTGATTAGTTTCACCTGTTTCTTGTTTGGGTTTTGTTTTGAGCTATTTAAACCCGGTAGGTCCGCCTGCTTCTGTGCAGGCTTGTTTTTCTGTTCATGGTGTGTGGATTATTGTGGATTCCTTGTTTCCGGACAGTTTCGTCATGTTTGTTGGACTTGGTATTTATGCGCCCTTGTGTTTGGCGTGACCGTTACTCTGTTCCTGGAATAAAGATCCACGTCTGAACTAACCCTGCTCTCTGCGCCTGACTCCTCCACCCACTACTCCTAGAAGCCTTTACATTAACGTAGAAGGTGTAAAAGAAACGCTTAAAACAAGATCCCCTACATACTGGTCTTGTGCAAGAAGAAAAAATGTAATGAGAGGTTCTCTTCTGCATTGTTCAACCAATCCAGTAAAAGTAGAGGAGGAGTTAAGATGGAGTGTCACCTTGTTAACATCCTAAAGTGGAAGTTGTGTCACAGGCTCTCTTTCCATTTCCCCCGAAAACCGGAACATCTGGTTGTTGGGGACTCGGCAAAGGTTAAATTTAACAGATCCTAAGCAGTTTGAATTGCACAGTGCACTTATTATGCATTGTCCACATTGTGATGTGGGGTATCGCCTCCTCTCTGTCTACCCTGTCAGGTGGGTTAGGCCATGACGGGACAAAGTAAAGCCCGGCAGTATTGACTCTGTCTCTGTTTGGCTGATTAATAATGAGAGACCACATCCCTCCATCTCTGCTCCGGGCTGGCCACTCTAAGATGAAAGGAAACCTCTCTGGTGGCTTTCTGTCAACCAGCCAAACCACCTGTGGCTTTGATTTTCACTTACTACGCACGTTCATGCTTGCTGAAGCTTTCTGGGTCACTATCAAACTGCATCTATGTGAGTCCATGGAGTATGTTTATGTGAGTCCTAGGCTTAGGAGACCATGAGTATGTAACACAAATACCTTCTGTATACTGCTGGTGCCCAGTATTTCATTACCTTTCTTCTTAGCCTGTTTTGTTCACATACAGTACTTAATTGCAGCCCAGAAGGTAGTCAATATACTTCACATCAGCCTGTGCATCCCAATCAGCATTGAATCAGATAATAATGACAGTAAATTATTGAGCTTGGTGGATATTCTAATCACTTTTCAATTACGGTCTCTCCTTCATTTACATTTTAGTAACTTAGCAGATGCTCTTATCCAGATTGTCTTACAGGAGCAATTAGGGTTAAGTGCCTTGCTCAAGGGCATATGGACAGATTTTTCACCAAGTCAGCTTGTGGATTCGAACAGGCAACCTTTTGGTTACTGGCCCAACGCTCTTAACCGCCAGAATACCTGCTGCCCTTCATCACACAACACACTGATTCAATTGTGTGGTTTGTTGCTGCCTCTGTTTTATTGTATTGTCAATGCTTCATTTAACCAACATACCATGTGACATAATATATCAATGTAATCAATAGGTGGCACCACAGGTCCCAAAGTGGTGTGGCGAGAAAACACATTCTGGGGCCCGTAGTTTTTCCTGATCTGGTATCTAACCAGGTAAATCGTCAGACCTTATACGGTATGACGTGATTAATCTGTTGTAAAAAGGTTTAATATGGGCTATGATGGGGCCAGAGTAGTAATCTTTCCCTTTGTAGTAGCCTTGCCCTGTGCAACTGTAGGCCTATTGAAACATTAACTCACAGTCTATGTCAGCTGTAGTGTTTATTGATCAATTCTAGTTAATCATTTTGGATTGAAAAAGTGTAGTTAGACGAGTCAGCCCAAGTTTGAATATAAACTAAATTCATAAACCATTCAAATTTTTTCACAAACAACTGGACTATAAATACAGCACGTTACCACTTCCTTTATCCTGGCCAGAGTGTCCAATCAAAACACATCTTTTGACCAATGGGTAAAATACTGTTTGGATAATCCTCTAAGAAAACCAATGGTCCAAACCTCATGTCTCATTCAAAAGTTATCAGCGTTTTTAGCCTTGTAGGATGGGCAGAATTAGGGTGACTAAATCAATAGATGCCAGTGAAAGAAAGTGGTCAGAAATCAGGAAAATTGCATCGCTTCAAGCTAGGTTGGATTCTATGCAAGAATTAAGGCTACTGGCTAGTAGGTGGCAGAACGGAGTGCTGGGATTTGGGTGTAGGGTTTGAGCATAGCCTGAATGTAGGGAGGGGCAGTTCCTCTTGCTGCTCTGTAGGCAAGTACCATGTACTTGTAATGGATGCAAGCTTTGACTGGAAACCAGTGGAGTGTGCGGAGGAGCAGGGTGACATGGGAGAACATGGAAAGGTTGAACACGTTCTGGATAAATCACATGGGTGTGATGGCACGAGCGAGATTCCCAGCCAACAGTGAGTTGCGGTAGTCCAGACGGGAGATGACAAGTGCCTGCGCCGCTTCCTTTGTGAGGTAGGGTAGTACTCTACAGATGTTGCAGAGCATGAACCTGCAGGAGCGAGTCACTGCTTTGATGTTTGCAGAGAACGACAAGGTGTTGTCCAGTGTCACGGCAAGGTTCTTTGCTCTCTAGGAGGGGGACAACATGGAATTGTCATTCGTAATGGAGAGAGGTCTTTGAGCGGGAAGGCCTTCCCCAGGAGGAAGAGCAGCTCGGTCTTGTCGAGGTTGAGGTGGTGGGCCAACATCTGAGTTGAGACTATGCAGCTGCTGTTGTTAGTAGCCTACAGTGATGTGCTATCACGCTTGCTAAATAAATACTGCTGGAAAGTGAAGAACGCACATTGTGCCCTAAGCCTGTGCGACATGTGATTTCTGTGAATCTGATTGGTCGAGACACAGAACAAGCATGTAGCAGCACTAATGTGATGGACAGATAAATTGTGCTTGAGTTGACAAATCATGAGCCAAATCAGTCAAAAAAACATGACTTAGCCCCTATTTTTAACATTTAGCATCTATATATTTTATTAAACTAAATCAAAAGTGGTATGGCGCTGCCAAACCTGATTGAAAAGTGCTCTGACTTAGAATATGTGGATAACTACAAATACCTAAGTGTCTGGTTAGACTGTAAACTCTCCTTCCAGACTCATCTCCAATCCAACATTTAAATCTAGAATCGGCTTCCTATTTCACAACAAAGCATCCTTCACTCATGCTGCCAAACATTCCCTCGTAAAACTCACCATCCTACCGATCCTCAACGATGTCATTTATAAAATAGCCTCCAACACTCTACTCAACAAATAGGATACAGTCTATCACAGTGCCATCCGTTTTGTCACCAAAGCCCCATATACTACCCAGCACTGCGACCTGTACGCTCTCGTTGGCTGGCCCTCGCTTCACTCTCATCGCCAAACCCACTGGCTCCAGGTCATCTACAAGTCTCTGCTAGGTAAAGCCCCGCCTTATCTCAGCTCACTGGTCACCATAGCAGCACCCACTCGTAGCACCAGCAGGTATATCTCACTGGTCACCCCCAAAGCCAATTCATCCTTTGGCCGCCTTTCCTTCCAGTTCTCTGCTGCCAATGACTGGAACGAACTGCAAAAATCACTGAAGCTGGAGACTCATATCTCCCTCACTAGCTTTAAGCACCAGCTGTCAGAGCAGCTCACATATTACTGCACCTGTATATAGCCCATCTGTAAACAACCCATCCAACTACCTCTTATTTATTTATATTGCTCCTTTGCACCCCAGTATCTCTACTTGCACATTCATCTTCTGCACATCTACCATTCCAGTGTTTAATTGCTATATTTTAATTACTTCGCCACCGTCGCCTATTTATTGCCTTAACTTCCTTATCTTACCTCATTTGCACTCACTGTACATACTTTTTGTTTTATTTTTTTCTACTGTATTATTGACTGTATGTTTGTTTATTCCATGTGTAACTCTGTGTTGTCGTATGTGTCGAACTGCAATGCTTTATCTTGGCAAGGCCGCAGTTGCAAATGAGAACTACTTCTCAACTAGCCTACCTGGTTAAATAAAGGTGTTCTCAACTAGCCTACCTGGTTAAATAAAGGTGTTCTCAACTAGCCTACCTGGTTAAATAAAGGTGTTCTCAACTAGCCTACCTGGTTAAATAAAGGTGAAATAAAACAATTAAATAAAAGTGCTGTGGCCAATGCTGCCTTGCCACACGTTTTCCGGCGGCCCTTGTGTAATCTGAGTACAATGACAAATCCAGAGTATGCTGGCTTCAATATCAGTGTTGGAAAAAGTATCCAACTGTCATACTTCAAATAAAATAAAATAGTATTTGTCACATGCGCGGAATACAACAGGTAGACCTTACAGTGAAATGATTACTTACAAGCCCTTAGCAACGATGCGGTTTTAAGAAAAAAAGAGATAAGAGATAAGAAAAACAGATAATAAAGAGCAGCAGTAAATAACAATATCGGGGCTTTATACAGGGTTAGCTGCTGATTAGCTGTTCAGGAGTCTTATGGCTTGGGGGTAGAAGCTGATTAGAAGCCTCTTGGACCTAGACATGGCACTCTGGTACCGCTTGCCGTGCGGTAGCAGAGAGAAAAGTGTATGACTAGGGTGGCTGGAGTCTTTGACAATTTTTAGGGCCTTCCTCTGACACCGCCTGGTGTAGAGGTCCTGGATGGCTGGAAGCTTGGCCCCGGTGATGTACTGGGCAGTACGCACTACCCTCTGTAGCGCCATGGCAGTGATGCAACCCGTCAGGATGCTCTCGATGGTGCAGCTGTAAAACCTTTTGAGGATCTGAGGACCCATGCCAAATCTTTTTAGTTTTCTGAGGGGGAATAGGCTTTGTCGTGCCCTCTTCACGACTGTCTTGGTGTGCTTGGACCATGTTAGTTTGTTGGTGATGTGGACGCCAAGGAACTTGAAGCTCTCAACCTGGTCCACTACAGCCCTGTCGATGAGAATGGGGGAGTGCTCGGTCCTCCTTTTACTGTGGTCCACAATCATCTCCTTAGTCTTATTCACGTTGAGGGGGAGGTTGTTGTCCTTGCACCACACGGTCAGGTCTCTGATCTCCTCCCAATAGGCTGTCTCATCGTTGTCGGTGATCAGGCCTACCACTGTTGTGTCATCAGCAAACTTAATGATGGTGTTGGTGTTGTGCCTGGCTGTGCAGTCATGAGTGAACAGCGAGTACAGGAGGGGACTGAGCTCGCACCCTGAGGGGCCCTGTGTTGAGGATCAGCATGACGGATGTATTGTTACCTACCCTTACCACCTGGGGACGGCTTGTCAAGAAGTCTAGGATCCAGTTGCTGAGGGAGGTGTTTAGTCCCAGGGTCCTTAGCTTAGTGATGAGCTTTGATAGCACTATGGTGTTGAATGCTGAGCTGTAGTCAATGAACAGCATTTTCACATAGGTGTTCCTTTTGTCCAGCTGGGAAAGGGCAGTGTAGAGTGCAATAGAGATTGCATCATCTTTGGATCTGTTGGTAAGGTATGTCAATTCGAGTAAAGATACCTGAATAGAAAATTACTCAAGTAAAAGTTTGATGCAGTAACATTCTAATTGAGTAAAAGTCTAAAATTATTTGGTTTAAAATATACTTAAGACTCAAAAGTAAAGGTATAAATCATTTCAAATTCCTTATATTAAGCAAAGCAAAAGGCACCATTTTCTTGTTCTCTTAATTTATGGAAAGCCAGGGGCAGGCATAATTTACAAACGAACCATGTGTATTTAGTGAGTGTTTAGTGAACCATGTGAGTGTGTGAATTTTACTATTTTCCTGTCCTGCTAAGCATTCAAAATGTAATGAATACTTTTGAGTGTCAAGGAAAATGTATAGAGTAAAAAGTATAATATTTTCTTAAGGAATGTAGTGAAGTAAAAGTAAAAGTAGTCAAAAATATAAATAGTAGGGGCCTCCCGGGTGGCGCAGTGGTTAAGGGCGCTGTACTGCAGCGCCAGCTGTGCCACCATTGACTCTGGGTTTGCGCCCAGGCTCTGTCGTAACCGGCTGCGACCGGGAAGTCCGTGGGGCGATGCACAATTGGCCTAGCGTCGTCCGGGTTAGCCGGTAGGGATATCCTTGTCTCAACGCGCACCAGCGACTCCTGTGGCGGGCTGGGCGCAGTGCGCGCTAACCAAGGATGCCAGGTGCACATTGTTTCCTCCGACCAATTGGTGCGGCTGGCTTTCGGGTTGGATGTGCGCTGTGTTAAGAAGCAGTGCGGCTTGGTTGGGTTGTGTATCGGAGGACGCATGACTTTCAACCTTCGTCTCTCCCGAGCCTGTAGTTGTAGCGATGAGACAAGATAGTAGCTACTAAACAATTGGATACCACGAAATTGGGGAGAAAAAGGGGTAAAAATTCAAAAAAATTAAAAATAAATTATATATATATATATATATATATATAGTAAAGTACAGGTTCCCAAAAAAACTACTTAAGTAGTACTTAAAATAATTTGTACTTAAGTACTTTACACCACTGTTCAATATAACATCCTACAAGGATCAGTGAAAATGGCCATGCTCTCAGTATCATTAACCTGCAGGGTGTAATGGTCTGGCGCATGGAGACTTGGAGTGCAGGGAGCTTTTTGAGTTGAGCGCTCACGAGGGAAAAAGTCAGCAGTACAGCACTAGGTGAGAGGAATGCTAATTGGACATGTCATGGTTTGGTGGGTATTCATAGATTGCTTTCTGTTGCCACGGCGAATAAGAAGCCAAGCAATAAGGGGGGTTCAGCAAGTTGGCTTGGCTGCTGCATGGTGTGTTTTTACCTCCTGGCAGAGGTGCTTGGAAAGATGCAGTACATAACCCTACCATATTGTCTGTCTATCTGCGAAAAGAAGTGGGTTTGGAGTTTGCTGCTTTAGTTGAACTGAGCTCAACCTACTGTACAATAAATTAGCTCCACCCTGGCTAATCTGGCAGCCTACACATGGAACTCCCTTTCTGGAGGCTCCCCATGGTTCAACCTAGAGGCTACAACCTATAAATTGCTGAGCCGGCTGAACTCTCCTCATATGAAGTTCTCCTCCACAGAGCTGAGCAGGGGAAGCTGGAGGGCTCTGCAGGGGCACTCCTCCGCTTCCTCCGCCACTGGTCTCTCTCTAGGACATACAGTATGATGGACAGCAGCTTGGAGCCGGCAGACGAGCGAGCCACAGTGGCACAGAGAGCGGTAGGCATGTCGGTAGTGATTACATTCAACCCCAGCGGGGGTCAGAGGTCAGGCTGAGCGTGTGCGGCTTGCTCCCTGCTCAGAGCTGACTGTATTCCCAACGCTGTTATACGCTCACGCCCACTGGTGCCCCGGGCAGTCATGCTCACTTCTACTTCTCGGTTCTCTCTTGTTTGTTCACTTTCTAGCTATCTTTCAATACTGATTCATTTCCCTTCCTCAATACTTTTCCAATCGCATTGGACAAATTGTTTTTAGTTTTTCCAGAAAGCTGAAACTAAATGTGGCCACGGTACCCATTTCAGGACAATGACACCTGTAAACTGACAGAGGGTGTAGGGTCAGCAGGACGAGCATCATCAACACATGAATCGGAGTGATAATAATGACAAAAATACACACATGAATGCATGTACACACATGAATACATATACACACAGGTAATTTGTGCACATGGGGGGGTCGGGGCGTAAAGAAACAATGATCCTCTATGGCAAATGTAAATGAATTAATTTCTGTTTTCTATTAAGATATGAATTCATCAACATGGATAATTCATTCAGAAGCACTGACCTGTTTCACTTCCAATATTTTAATTATTCATGCGCTTTACATTACAAATCAGTATCCACTTATTTTCAGATTATGCTGCCAAACGCCCATCAATAAGGGGCAGATTTGAGGCCAGGGAGACAGAGATGAATGGCCTAGAACTCTTTGCCAGCAAACAAAAAGAAACTATTAATCATTCCTTCCAATGTCCCAGGCATGGCTGTACTGCTGCAATGTGAGAACACTTCTCAACCTTCATAACCTCACTTTGAAAAAGATTCATACAACTTTCAATTCCATAAAAAGAGAGAGAAGACATTTTGATCTCTAGCAGGTTCAACATTTCTCAAGCTTTACTACCACATGTTTAATTTATTCATGTTAGGCTATTTGATGCTATATGTTATTCTGTCAACTGTCAGATAAACCATTCTGGATTTGTTTGAGGTCAGCTGGGTTAATGCAAATGGAAAAATTTAATTATTTTATATGTACAGTATGATGTGTATGATGGATGATGATCGTCATAGTACAGCCAACAATATTATCTAATTGTCCTCCTAATTCATGACTGGATTCTATTCTTTGGGCCAAATGGCCATTACTATTATATCTAAAAGGTGTTGTTTGATCTGTGGATGGAATGCTCAAATGGCCATTACTATTATATCTAAAAGGAGTTGTTTGATCTGTGGATGGAATGCTCAAATGGCCATTACTATTATATCTAAAAGGAGTTGTTTGATCTGTGGATGGGAATGCTCAAATGGCCATTACTATTATATCTAAAAGGTGTTGTTTGATCTGTGGATGGGAATGCTCAAATGGCCATTACTATTATATCTAAAAGGAGTTGTTTGATCTGTGGATGGGAATGCTCAAATGGCCATTACTATTATATCTAAAAGGAGTTGTTTGATCTGTGGATGGGAATGCTCCAATGGCCATTACTATTATATCTAAAAGGTGTTGTTTGATCTGTGGATGGGAATGCTCCAATGGAACAGCTCTTTTATGACTGTCTTTTCCTTTCATTTGAATTCTGAATGGTCACAACAAGATGAACTCTCCTGAAAAGTACCCGACCACTCTGCCTCTAACGCTTCATAAGGAGATACAGCTAAAATGGTATAATGCCATACCTGAAAAACTCTTAAGCAGATACAGGACGTGTGAAATAATACTGCAGAGATAAAAGCACTCAAAAGCTACAGGCTAATTTCCAATGAGTTCCCCTGCTTTGTTTGGTTCAGCTGCTTGAACATAGCATTTTATTTGAGGACTGACATCTGCATATCCACATAAAGGGTTAAGTGCCATTCAATCTCCATTAGTGTTTGCATTGCACAGAGATAGAATCCTTTAACAGCAAACAACCGATTCCGCTTTCAAGCCAGTAAATGAAAGTGCAACACTACTGTAGGCTTAACACACAAAAGCATGGCACCTATGTTAAGTGATTGGCCTCATTGCAATAGGGTAAATATAACTCAAATGCAACATGATAATGAATTTAACTAAATGTAGCTTTTCCAATGCCCATAAACATATGGATCCTGAAGGTTTGTGGGCCAAAACATCGGGAAGTTTCCATACCCAACCAATTTGTGACGCCATGTGATGTCATAAAAGGTTCCTGATTGCAGGAGCCAATCAAAAATAATATTGAATGAAATAAGATCAAGCATGCATGTGGAACAGTGAAAAAAATGCTCAGGTGAGATGGAGATGACTCACCGTCTTCGCGGGACTTCTGTATGAAGGCGTCCACACCACTCTCTCCATAGTTGCCCTCCGATGCTACTGTGGAGACATAATTCCAGCCCATGGCTTTGACTATGTCCACCATTGCCTGTGCCTGGTAGGTGTCCGGAGGCACGACGCGGGAGAAGAAGTCATAGCGCGTGTTATCGCTCAGCTCCGGAGCCGTGGAGGCATAACTCACCTGGGGGATCTGAGGAGAGAACAAGAGGACATGGTGTGAGCACATACTGTAGGTCCACTTTATAGTATCAATATATGCTGGAAGGAATGATGGAAGTTAGTACATCTCAAGTGTCTCTTATTGAAGACAAGTTGTAGGTCATTTCTAATTTACAGAGGTAATCACTGTAAAAGGCTTTGTGAGTATGCAGTCAGCTCTTGGTGCTTTCATATTGGTCCAGAGGACTCCTGACTTGTAGAATGTAGAGGCTTGATTGGCTGTGTTAAAAGCTGACACCCTATCTGAGAGAAGTGTTATTAAACTAGTAAAAGTAGTTTGTAAAGGGTAATTTCATATCAAGTACATTTTGTTCCTAAGGGGAAAGGTCTTTGGTGGGCTGATGGTAACATAATTGAGCAAAGTATATCAAACATTTGTGAACTATCAGGATTGTTTCATTAACAAACCCTCTCATCTCTTGGATGCTGATCAATACTATCAAATGGTAAATGAAAAGCCAACCAGTTAACACAGATGCTATGCTTTTGTGTGTTAAGCATCGTGTTGCACTTTCATTTACCTAAGAGTTACTGGCTTGAAAGTGGAATCGGTTGTTTGCTGTTAAAGGATTCTATCTCTGTGCAATGCAAACACTAATGGAGATTGAATGGCACTTAACCCTTTATGTGGATATGCAGATGTCATGGTGAGAGATGTCATGTTCAAGCCTACACCATGCTACACCATGGCCAAATTATGCAACATAGAGATACATTTTGGGTTCCACATGCATGCTTGGTCTATTTAATGAAATATTATGTTTTGGGTTTATACACTTTATATGGGAATAGTTTCAAATAGCATTTTCAATGACGAGGTATGATTTTCTGTTCATTCAGGTGACTTGTGAGTAAATGAGACATCAGGACGGAGGTGAGAACCTGGATTTTACTCCACAGGGTAAACCTCAGAATAATGGTTACTGGAGTAATCACCTGTGGTATTACACTTCTGTACACTGAAATATTGACACCTAAGGAGAGTTTAATGGAAATATTGACACCGAAGGAGAGTTGAATGAAAATATTGACACCTAAGGAGAGTTGAATGCTACTATTTCAAAAATGAACAAAACTGTCTCTGTCTGCTCACTCCCACATCTATGTACACACGCTATGATGTCATATACTGTAGTCCTCTGCAAAAATAAGCACAGCATTTCTCAAGAGTGTCAAGACAACGCTGAGATTAAACCTCAAAGTTGAGATGTTGTAGACAAAGTGTTATTCCACTTCAAGCTGCCCTCAAGCCAATCAAGTAGCACCAAAACTATAATAAGCTCATTTAAATTAGATTCTCACAGACTAGAAGTGATTCATTTGGGGGTGAAAAGTGTTAACAGACAAGGGCCTTTGTTCCAGGGCCTGTGATAACACATTTTAAAGTAACTTGACAAGGCAGTATTGTGTTTTCCCGGCATTCACAAGAGCAACATTGTTTTTAGTTTTTTTTGGTGGAGAGAACAAGAATATGGTAATAACATAAACTGTATAGTTTTGGTGATGTATATTTGTCTACAAGAATACAATTCAGAGTAAAATGTGCATCCTTGATAACATATTTTACAAACATATTCCCTTTATGTCTCCTTGAAATGATGTTCACTGTGGAGCACGTAGTCTCTCTAGATGAGTTGCCTTCCACAATGTACCAATGCTCCAGCTTATACGTCTGTAGAAGTTCTGCCGTCAGTTGGGACAGAGGATGAGTCAGAAATGGGAGGTGCATCAGAGGTGCAGTATTCACTTGTTGCTCTAGCTTAACATGACCAAAATTCCCACCTGCATGTTATGCCCTGTCTACCCAATCTCATGATTTGTCTGTCTGATTATTATTACATTTTTTATCAAAATGTCCCAGGGAATCGAAAAGGGGGTAGCTGCAGCCCAATATGGTGACCGGAGTATGGGCAAGTGGGTGAAAGTAATGGGCATGTGGAAAGGAGTGGGTGTGTCAAGGGCATGTGGAAAGGTGTGGGTGTGTAGAAAATAAAATAGTGGGCATGTGGAAAAGAGAGGGTGCGTCAAAAAGGAAATAGTGGGTGTGTGGAAAGGAGTGGGGGTGTCAAAAAGAAATAGTGGGCGAGTGGAAAGGAGTGGGTATGTCAAGGAAAGTAGCAGGCTTGTGGAAAGGAGTGTGTGTGCCAACCAAATTAGTGGGAGTGTGGAAAGGAGTATGTGTGTCAAGGAAATTAGTGGGCTTGTGGAGGAAAGTAGTGAGCGTGTTGAAAGTAGTGGGTGTGTGGAAAGGAGTGGGTGTGTCAAGGAAATTAGTGGGCTTGTGGAAATGAGTGGGTGTGTCAAAAGCAAATTAGTGGGCGTGTGGAAAGGAGTGGGTGCGTTGAAAGCGCTCTGCTATAGGTCAGACAGTTTGGAGTTTTGAAGCCAGAGGATGACTCTGAGTCGTACGTCACTTTTCGTCTTACAGAGATAATTGTACATTTTCAGTAATAAAACTGACAAGTGTATTATTTTAAATTAAAAGTACTAATGATGGGTGTACTATTGCTTCACCCTGATATTGGCTACTAGGTAGACTTCCCATGCCGTTGCCGGGACAGAAGTGCTTGTCAAACGGGAGCTAAGGGCACTGTGTCCAAAACATACTGTAGTTGATTAGTTTTCATGCAAACATTTTCAAGCATATCCTATCACGAAGTCCCACAGTTATACAAAATATCACAAGCGAGTAGAAATGTTAACTTTGTTTGTTAGAGTTTAGTTACATTGTCTCACCAAACTGTAGCCTACTCACCACAGTGGATTGTTTGTGGACTGATTTGGAGAGTGAGAGCTGGTGAAGCCACATGGTTACGTGGTCAGTTTTCCTAATACATTTATTCTATGTTAACTCTATGTTATAATATGTCCTGATATTGGGAAATGTGTTGGCCATTGATATGATGACATTTGATAAGTATTAATTGTGATGGGAATTCTAAATGTTACATTGATTAAATACCTGTTTAGGTGGCCTTCTAACCTTTTCAGGTTTCTCATTTTGGGAGAGTTTAGGAAGGAGTGACATGTTTCCTCTGGGCTCTCAACTGAGGGATTATTGATGATCTGTCTAAGTTATAGTTGCTCCGTCTAGTTTGAAGGTGCATTGCCTTAGAAGCCAGTCGAAGCTTCTGTATATTTCCCATTTAGATCATTGTTTTGAAAGTATATGTCAGTGTTCCTCAACATCTTGTACATATTTTGGATCCATTTTCACTTTCTGCACCTGTAAATAAATACCACCATTTTGCAATCGAATCCTGCGTACCTCTTGATGCTTCTCACCCCACTGACAAGACCCTGGGTCCACTATTGATCTCGTCAACCAGTCCTATAATTCCTTTTTTTCAATGTATGTATTAAATAATAAGTCAAAAGGTTTCCATATTATTTGTGTTTGTGCCTGTGCCAAAAATCTACTGTCCTAATAGATCTGGATTCACTCTGCTGAATGAACTGTTGTAGTGCCAGTGCGGAAGTCTTAAAGCCTGCCTCAAGTGCTGAACACTTTTCCCACTTGATAAGTAATCTCTATTCCTGCTTGCTCAAGTAATTTCAGATTTATGATGGTCAGTGATCTTTCCGGAGCTTCTTCCCTGCACATTTTGGGATTTAACTGAGCAGATTTTATGACACTCAATAATGAGTTTCATGTTACAACATAAAATACAAAGACACCTCTTCTTATGCTGATGCACTTTGATTGGCCCCAGGTCCCTGTAGGTTATAAATTACACTACTAGACAGTGAAAAGCTCTAGTGGGCAGTAATATTTGATATGTGTATATACAGTATATTATATAGTATATACATCACATGCTACTCATAATAAGACAAAGCAATTAGCCTATTATAAAGTTGATCTGACTCCATAAGATAAATAGCAATATTATTTTTAAACATTTTTAATTTAACCTTTATTTATCTAGGCAAGTCAGTTAAAACAATTTACTACTCAATAGTGATGGGGGGGGGGGGGGGGGGGGTCTATACAATTACATATTGCAATAGTATTTGGGAACCAAAAAAGTGTTAAACAAATCAAAATATGTTTGGATGTGATCCTGGTTATTTGAAGGAAGATCATGACTGCTGTATGACCCTGATACAGACATCTTAGATATGACTGACAGTTTAGTGAAATTGGCCTGATCTCTCTCCAAATGTTTTCTGTCACTAGGCTACAGCTACAGCCTCCAGGGTTATTGGCATATGCTGTCACCTTGAAGAATCACCAAGAAGAGACCGATGGATCTGGAGAGACAGATGTTGACTTAAGTAAGTTTTCAGAATGTTTTAACCTCTAAAAGTCTAAGCCTTTGAGGGGGTGACTATGGAATTGTTTTAAGAAGGTCATACCGTGGATAATTTAGCTATTTGATTTAGAATTGTCAGACTCCTGTTGGAATCCCACCAAAATAAAACAATTATTTGAACACATATTGAATTTAGCCTTTACTATATAGACTATATAAATGCATTGAATAACACATTCATAAATGGCAAAAGATACAGTAAAAAAAATAAGGAATACGGTTTTGAAGTGTTTTTCCTTTATCTAGGAGATATAAGAAAGCTCAGGAAATATTTGTGTTTCTTTGGACACACACTACATGGACAAAAGTATTTGGACACCTGCTCTTCTAACATCTCATTACAAAATCATGGGCATTAATATGGAGTTGGTCCCCCCTTTGCTGCTATAACAGCCTCCACTCTTCTGGGAAGGCAATCCACTAAATGTTGGAACATCACTGCGTGGACTTGCTTCCATTCAGCCATTAGAGCATTAGACACTGATGTTGGGCGATTAGGCTTGACTCGCAGTCTGTGTTCCAATTCATCATAAAGGTGTTCGATGTGGTTGAGGTCAGGGCTCTTTGCAGGCCAGTCAAGTTGGAAAGGTAACATCTTATGACACCGTCACATTAAAAATCACTGCGCTCTTCAGTAAGGCCATTATACTGCCAGTGTTTGTCTATGGAGATTGCATGGCTGTGTGCTCAATTTTATACACCTGTCAGAAACAGGTGTTGCTGAAATAGACTAATCCACTAATTTGAAGAGGTGTCCACATACTTTTGGCAATGTAGTGTATTTAACAGCTTTTTATTGGCACAAAAACTACCTCCATACATTTTTGAAAAGGTACCGGGTTACCTTCAGATGAGTCCCCTAACACTGGTGTGTGAGAATCTCATCTTTCCATAGAATTTGTAGCCAACACGGTTCAGACCAGAGCCTAAAATGTACTTTTTGTTCCATCAGCCACTGTAGCAGGTAGGTGAAAAGATCTACCAGCCACTCAGATTTAAACTAACATTGAAAAACAACGGAGCTTCTGAACAAAACATTGTAAATAGACAAGAAACACAAGGAAAGTATCACTTTGCTGACTTAAGTAAATTAGACCCACTTCTATGGCTGTGCCAGCGCCTCCAAAAATCTATCTACCAGCGCTTCACTCACAGTGAGCAAAGCTGTTGCTGAACGAGGTGGGATGTAGGATTCAGATTTATTTGTGTGATTAGCAGCTATGAAACAAAATAGCTCCTTCAGCATTTTTCTGCTAGAAATCGCAATTCATATCCTAAAACTTAACTTTTGACTGTATTTTTATTCACAAATGTGAACGTAATGCTCGCACTGTAGAGACCTGCATATTGACCATCCGCCACTGTGGCTGGTGAAGTAGGCATTCTTACCCTCCAATACCAAAATCTGGTTCAGACAGAAGTAGGCACATTGGCGGTGCCAACTTCAGACGAGACCTGTGGGGCTTGTGGAGGTCAGAGCAAAACAGAGGACACCATCGTGTGAGTCTCATCTATCCATAGTGGCCATATTAGATTGTAGGCCAAAGACGCGACAGAAGTTTTAGTGAGAATACCTATTTTTGGGAATGTCTCTTAGTCTGACAAACACCGCTGTAACTTGGCCACCTTCCACCGCAGACGCAGAAGGCCGACATAGGCGGATGCAGATATTTCTACCTTAAACTGACGGGGATTGTTTTATGTTACTTAGATTGATGCATGTGTGTGACAATAGACTCCTAAGGATGTTTTAAGGCAGAATGGTTTGTATATTAATTTTGTGGTTATTAGGAATGCAAGTTTACACAGTAGCAAAATCTACTGATAGATGTATAAATCTGGTCATATTCTAAAATGTAAACAGAAGTCCCATCTTTGTATACTGAAGCTACAGTACCACTATGAGTCTGTTCACACTGAGCTGTAATAGCCATTGTTCAGAGTTCATTTTCCTGCATATAGCCTATACTGAATAATTTATATGAAACAGGGTGAGGGGTGGTTACCTTGGGAGAGTGATATGTGTGAGCTATGACGCATGTTGGTGAGTTCAGCTCTGCGTAATATGTTCCCGGAATGAACTAATGCATTTTGCAAGTCTGTAGATCAGAGGCTCCTCGGGGGCTAAAACTCTGCAGCACAGGAGAAGTTAACCTGGACGAAACCTTACTCATACTGTACCTGCAACTACAGTACAGTATTCCACCAGCATGCGTCATTCTACTGCGGTCTGAAAGCAGTCTGCTGCAGAGCTATCCTCCTCCCCTCTCCCTGCCTCACACTGTGGTTGGCTTTGATCTGTTCAGTTGCAGCTCCCATTGATCCTGACACTAGTATGTTCACCCCCGCAGCCACTATTGGAGTACAAACCAGCTGTGCCCAGTGCCTGGAGCCCCTTACACCCACGTCAGTCCTCCTATCTCCCCCTCCTCCACCACCTCCTCCTCCACCCGCGCTGATGTATCTGTTAAATTATGCAAATTAACAACATGCAGCACCTCGCATTTCAAGTGCCACATGCAAAGTAAGGCACTATTTAAGTATGGTAATGTCTCTTTACATAAAAAAATGTTAAATAAGGGGCATAATCTTACTCCTTAGAATGTTAGAGCAAAGATGTGTCACAACTCTACTTATGCGAGGAGAATACCATTAGCTCATCCATGTAGGTGGATTTCTTACAATGCACAGTGCATTGTGCTTGATGTGTAATGACTGATTATACAACACGAGATGAGTCAGTTGGGAATGGTCCATAGTCCTGTCACCTCAACTCCTTGGTCTATCCTGACAACAGGCCAAGTCTTCCTCGCTGCCTGAACAGGCTACTGTGTGTCTCTCTGGCCACTCTGTGTGTCTCATAATTGGAAAGCTCATGGGGACACTGAGGCTTCAGTCGTGTCTGTGGTCTCTGGCTCATGTCCAGAGGGCTCCACAGGAACCGACAGAGGTCATCAGACTTAAACAGCTGGCTCTGACTGAGGGGGCACAGAAGGACAGGGTGGTGAAACTATCCTGCTGGACACAGATTCATGGAATCTGTCCTCACGCCAAACTTTGCTCCACTTTTGTCTACTTTGAGGTTAAGTGAAACTGCTTCCTGTCTCCTTTTGTAAGGAAAAATTATGTGTGCTGGCCTCATATTTTTGTTCTGGCTTTGAAGTAATGGGGAGGGTCTATGTTCTGCTCTGCCTCCTACCTGAACATCATTAAAGGGGCTGCTAAACTGTATTTGGAAGCTGCTAACAATGTCTTATTCTAGAGCACTTGAATATTCACTATTTCCCTTGCATTTAACTCATCAAAGTATTTCACCTACATCCAACAGAGCTTCTCTAAAGTTACAAAGGATGTGATTGCATTGTACTGCACTTGTATTTCACTAGGTTTGGGATTCTTGTTCTTGTCCTCATGTATTTTTTTTTACCTGTGGTTTTATGTTCCTTTGAAAGAAAAGAAAGAAATATATAACATACAGCAGTATATCAAAAACGACAATGGACTGTTCCTGTCACACATGGAGTGTTTGGTGTCCCACCCACGAGGCTCACTCAGGTTTTCATCCCAGGGGAGCTTGTCTAAAACACAGATAACAAATCAAACAGGATCCCTGCTGACATCCCGCTTCACTGTACTCTACCTGCAAGACTCGCTTCCATTGTTCCTCCATAAAATAACAGTTCTTAGCTCTTCAATTGTGGAGAAAATGGCTGAAAACTTTGACTAAAGGTGTATGGGATTATCCAAATCAAGTATTACCGAGACTATGAAACATAGAATTAAAGTTTTGGGATGCTTCTTAAATCTGGTAATAGCAAATGGACTCCCTAATAAGTTGGAGGTGGACAATGACAATAAGCTAAATGCTTTTATTAGCTAAATATGAAAATACATGTATGTTTTTGTTGATTTTTTTCAAGCAATGTATGGTGGTTCTGCCATGACAACCCTTATAAATATATATGCCAGATAAAGTGGCTGTAGATATTTAGGGACTCTGTGTAATGTTTCATTTTTCACCTGAGGGATTTTTACTCCTGTAACAATTACTGAATTTCAGCATCCTGTCAAGAAGCAGGACAGGCTGAGCTTATCATGTTTTTTGTTTGTTAGATTTCTCTTTCTCTCTCCCTCTCTGGAGTACAGTGAAAGTATTGAAGCGTGATGTTCTCAGTAATAGAACACATACTGTATACTTCCACGTTTTGACTCAAGGAATTCAACTCCCCCAGCCAAGCTCCTCTCTGACCCATGAGAGAAAATGAGTATAGACAAACTAGAGAAACCTTTGTTCGGATAGAATATTGTATAACATATACATATTGCCCAGAGAATGCCTTGTCCATCTAAAAGCAAAGGCACTGCCTGGTGTACCAATGTGGCTTGGAATTTCTATCAAGATCAAGGACAGATACCTGAAACCTATATTTTGGTTTTCATTTGGGGGATACAGCATCCCCATCCACTTTCTCTAGTACTAAACCAGCAACGTTTTTTGCCCTCAAGAGCCAGGTGTTCCCTGACCCTAGGTTGAAGATAGCCATGTGTTCCCTGACCCTAGGTTGAAGAAAGCCATGTGTTCCCTGACCCTAGGTTGAAGAAAGCCATGTGTTCCCTGACCCTAGGTTGAAGAAAGCCATGTGTTCCCTGACCCTAGGTTGAAGAAAGCCATGTGTTCCCTGACCCTAGGTTGAAGAAAGCCATGTGTTCCCTGACCCTAGGTTGAAGAAAGCCATGTGTTCCCTGACCCTAGGTTGAAGAAAGCCATGTGTTCCCTGACCCTAGGTTGAAGAAAGCCATGTGTTCCCTGACCCTAGGTTGAAGAAAGCCATGTGTTCCCTGACCCTAGGTTGAAGAAAGCCATGTGTTCCCTGACCCTAGGTTGAAGAAAGCCATGTGTTCCCTGACCCTAGGTTGAAGAAAGCCATGTGTTCCCTGACCCTAGGTTGAAGAAAGCCATGTGTTCCCTGATCCTAGGTTGAAGATAGCCAGGTTAGGACAAGCTAATAATTCCATGAGGAAGCGTTTTAAAATAAACAAAATTATTGTTACTAAGTAGCATTGCTGGTGCCATTGTTTAGAATTCTTCCTCATTGCTGCAAAGCGTTATGGGATATTAGAATCCTCGTCTTAACCTTTGTTATCTTCAACCTAGCCCTAACCTAAACCTGATCTCGACACTGAAAACGGACCTTTCCCACAGACTTGTTATGAACGTGACCAGAATTTAGAAATGAACCCCCTTACCCCACCGCTCCCCTAAAACCCTTCGTCATCCCTCCCCATCCATTGTGGGAGAAATTACAGTGATGGAGTCTCAAGCAGATGGTTTTATGCAGTTTTAATGTTCAATTTGCTTGCTTTAAATAACTGTGGCTTTTAAAAAACTGCAATGAGTTCATTTGGCACAACATCAATGCTGAAGTAATAATGCTCATTTGAAACCTACAGAAATATTATACCGTACATCTGCACTGTGTGGCTGGCAAAGAAAAATCAAAAGCATTCGGGCTGGCACTGAAACTCTAATTTGCTTGGTGAATATTTCGAACAGTCAAGTCTGTTTGTCTGACAGGCAGTGAAATAAATAGAGCAGGTTTATAACTTGGAGTGATTCATGTCTATTGGACATTGATGTCTGAGACTGGTGAAGTTAGCTACCAGTCTGCCAGTGTGGCTGTCTATCCAAGGAATTGTGTTTTACTGCTGTCGCTATATATCCTTAATATGAGATGTGGTAAAACGACCATCTGAGTCTGATACCCAGGAAAGGCTATGTCTGTGGCTCTCTTTGTCGTGGTATAGAGGCACATAGGGATTCTGTCAGACGCCCCCACACACCCTATAGCACAACAACACAACAGTTCCACCTCATCCCTCAGGCTGTCAAGCACCCAGTAGGGGGCTGCAGTCGCCAATGTAATGGGCTAGATTCTTATTTGGCGGTAGGGGGCTTCACACCTGTCTGTCAGGTTCAGTTATTGGCAAACCCTGTCACGGCAAGTCATTCTGCTCTCAGCCAGTTCTCAGAGGGGCCCTGCTGAGCTGAACACCACACGCTGCAGCCTCCTCAGTCCCCGGGCTCAGGCTATACATCAGGGTTCCCCAATTGGCGCCCGCACTGATTTTCTTTCTTTTTTGTGTGGGGGAGGGGGGCATTAAACACTGTAAAAACACCCTGGCAAATCAGCTCCAAGTGATTTTAATTTTGTAAATCTTTTCCAAAGTATTTCCACCCATAATAAAGAGATATATGTGATTGTATATACGAAAGTAAGCAAGATTTGAAATTATTATGCTTTATTCAAACATGAAGTTTGGGCTTCTTGTGGTCAATTTGCAGTCTACAAAATATTTGTAATTATGTTCCAGTCGCCTGAGCATCCGCTCAAGAAAATATCAATATCAGAAAATACCGTGGCTGAATCTAGTTGATGATCCCTGCTACAACATTCCCAAAGATTGGAAAGCAGCTGCGATCATCCCCCTCTTCAAAGGGGGGGACACTCTTGACCCAAACTGCTACAGACCTATATCTATCCTGCCCTGCCTTTCTAAGGTCTTCAAAAGCCAAGTCAACAAACAGATTACCGACCATTTTGAATCCCACCGCACCTTCTCCGCTATGCAATCTGGTTTCAGAGCTGGTCATGGGTGCACCTCAGCCACACTCAAGGTCCTAAACGATATTTTAACCGCCATTGATAAGAAACAATACTGTGCAGCCATATTCATTGACCTGGTCAAGGCTTTCGACTCTGTCAATCACCACATCCTCATCGGCAGACTCGATAGCCTTGGTTTCTCAAATGATTGCCTCGCCTGGTTCACCAACTACTTCTCTGATAGAGTTCAGTGTGTCAAATCGGAGGACCTGTTGTACGGGCCTCTGGCAGTCTCTATGGGGGTGCCACAGGGTTCAATTCTTGGGCCGACTCTCTTCTCTGTATAAATAAATGATGTCGCTCTTGCTGCCGGTGATTCTCTGATCCACCTCTACGCAGACGACACCATTCTGTATACTTCTGGCCCTTCTTTGGACACTGTGTTAACAACCCTCCAGATGAGCTTCAATGCCATACAACTCTCCTTCCGTGGCCTCCAACTGCTCTTTAATACAAGTAAAACTAAATGCATGCTCTTCAACCGATCGCTGCCTGCACTTGCCCGCCCGTCCAACATCACTACTCTGGACGGTTCTGACTTAGAATATGTGGCCAACTACAAATACCTAGGTGTCTGGTTAGACTGTAAACTCTCCTTCCAGACTCACATCAAACATCTCCAATCCAAAGTTAAATCTAGAATTGGCTTCCTATTTCGCAAAAAAGCATCCTTCACTCATGCTGCCAAACATACCCTCGTAAAACTCACCATCCTACCGATCCTCGACTTCAGCGATGTCATTTACAAAATAGCCTCCAATACCCTACTCAATAAATTGGATGCAGTCTATCACAGTGCCATCCGTTTTGTCACCAAAGTCCCATATACTACCCACCACTGCGACCTGTATGCTCTCGTTAGCTGGCCCTCGCTTCATACTCGTCGCCAACCCCACTGGCTCCAGGTCATCTACAAGACCCTGCTAGGTAAAGTCCCCCTTATCTCAGCTCGCTGGTCACCATAGCAGCACCCACCTGTAGCACGTGCTCCAGCAGGTATATCTCTCTGGTCACCCCCAAAACCAATTCTTCCTTTGGCCCCCTCTCCTTCCAGTTCTCTGCTGCCAATGACTGGAACGAACTACAAAAATCTCTGAAACTGGAAACACATCTCCCTCACTAGCTTTAAGCACCAGCTGTCAGAGCAGCTCACAGATTACTGCACATAGCCCATCTATAATTTAGCCCAAACTACTACCTCTTCCCCTATTGTATTTATTTATTTTGCTCCTTTGCACCCCATTATTTTTATCTCTACTTTGCACATTCGTCCACTGCAAATCTACCATTCCAGTGTTTTACTTGCTATATTGTATTTACTTCGCCACCATGGCCTTTTTTTGCCTTTACCTCCCTTGTCTCACCTCATTTGCTCACATTGTATATTGACTTGTTTTTCTACTGTATTATTGACTGTATGTTTGTTTTACTCCATGTGTAACTCTGTGTTGGTGTATGTGTCGAACTGCTTTGCTTTATCTTGGCCAGGTTGCAATTGCAAATGAGAACTTGTTCTCAACTTGCCTGCCTGGTTAAATAAAGGTGTTCTCAACTTGCCTACCTGGTTAAATGTGTTCTCAACTTGCCTACCTGGTTAAATAAAGGTTAAATTAAATAAATACATTTAAAAAACATGCTAGAACCTTCAGATACCTTCAGACACGGAGCAGACGCCTCCATTAAAATAAGAATGCACCAAGGAGAGGTAGCTAGTTACTAGGTGGGATTCAAGGTCTCCCATCCCCTGGTGTTTGAATGACACACAGTGAGGGATGCTTTTGAAAGGAAGGAGAAGAGGGTTGTTCTACAGTGGCAATGAAGTGTCAACACATTTTTGCAATCCTCCAAGCAGCAATATCTTGATGTTTGCTCTGTCTCAGGTTATTAGAGGAATGTTAATACAAATTTCTCCAGCCTGAACTACTGGCGTTGTCCATCCTGGTTATACTGCTAAATCACAGAAGGATTTTACTTCAACCAGTAGACTCTTTGGCTTGACCCTACCCTGACTAAATACCACAAACCAATTTCCCCAACTGAGACAGTAACTGCTATTAGTACTGTATAATCCTGTGAACTACTGGAACCAATCCACTAAGTCATATGAAAAACCACACCAGGATATTTCCATTGTGTTTACTTATAATGAATATGGTGAGGCTTGGGGAGAACAATGAGGACTGGGGGCCCAAAGGGGACAAGTCCCTGTAACTGGATCATTTGCAGCTCTTGGCTTTCAGTCTATAATTAATAGGTGTTCTGCCTGGAAAGCGAAGGACTTGAGAAAAGGTTTTACACTGCATACTATTAAAGGGACACCTTGTGAACACTTCCCTTTCCACTTATGGAGTTGTGAAAATGTCAAACGCCCAGGTATATGGCATCTATTTATTTTATACCTATCGCTGACGTTTATTGTGTACTTTCTCTAAAGCCCATTGCTGTGTAAACTGGGTGAGTTATGAGCTATACAATTTTTTATTAAAAGTCTAAGAAAAGAATATCTCTGACCATGAAGTTCGCCAAATTTTTTGCTAGCCTCCTGTTGCTAGCTGTATTCAGACCCCTTCACTTTTTCCACATTTTATTATGTTACAGACTTATTCTAAAATGGATGAAATTGTTTTTTTCCCTCATCAATCTACAAACAATACCCCATAATGGCAAATCAAAAAACAGGTTTTAATATTTTTTTGAAAATGTTTTACAAATAAACAACTGAAATATCACATTTACATAAGTATTCAGACCTTTTACTCAGTACTTTGTTGAAGCACCTATGGCAGCAATTACAGCCATGAGTCTTCTTGGGTATGACGCTAGAAGCTAGGCACACCTGTATATGGAGAGTTTCTCCCATTCTTCTCTGCAGATCCTCTCAAGCGCGGTCAGGTTGGAGGGGAGCATCGCTGCACAGCTATTTTCAGGTCTCTCCAGAGATGTTGGATCGGGTTCAAGTCCGGGCTCTGGCTGGGCCACTCATGAACATTCAGAGACTTGTCCCGAAGCTACTCCTGTGTTGTCTTGGCTTAGGGACGTTGTCCAGTTGGAAGGTGAACCTTGTCCCCAGTCTGGAGGTCCCGAGCACTCTGGAGTAGGTTTTCATCAAGGATCTTGCTGTACTTTGCTCCATTCATCTTTGCCTCGATCCTGACTAGTCTCTTAGTCCCTGACACTGAAAAACATCCCCACAGCATGATGCTGCCGCCACCATACTTCACCGTAGGGATGGTGCCAGGTTTCCTCCAGATGTGATGCTCCCTTCGACCTCATGGCTTGGTTTTTGCTCTGACATGAACTGTCAACTGTGCGACCTTATATAGTTAGGTGTGTGCCTTTCCAAATCATGTCCAGTCAATTGAATTTACCGAAGGTGGACTCCAATCAAGTTGTCAAGTTGTAGAAACATCTCAAGGATGATCAATGGAAACACGATTCACCTGAGCTCAATTTCAAGTGTAATAGTCTGAATACTAATGTAAATAAGGTATTTCTGTTTTTATTTGTAATAACTTTGCAACATTTTTTAAAAACCTATACAAACTTCATCATTATAGGGTATTGTGTGTAGATTGATGAGGAAAAACATGTATTTAAATCTATTTTAGAGTAAGGCTGTAACACAACAAAATGTTAAAAAGTCAAATGGTCTCAATACTTTCTGAATGCACTGTATACCCTGCCACATTGTATTCAAGGTGATATACAGTAATATATACAACGACACAATGGTTATATATTAGAGTATTACATAAAGCGATTTTTGAGGCATTGTCCTCTCAGGTACTGTTTGATGTTAGTCATCACACCACACTACACTCTAAGAAAAAAGGTTTTCAAACGGGTTCTTCAGCTGTCCCGAATAGGAGAACCCGGTTAGGTTCCAGGTAGAACGCTCTATGGAAAGGTTTCTACATGGAACCCAAAAGAATTGTCCCTGGAACCAAAAGGGTTCTATCTGGAACCAAAAAGGGTTCATTCAACGGGTTCTCCTATGGGGACAGCCAAATGACAATATTTAGGCTCTAGATAGCACCTTTCTTCTAAGAGTGTAGACTACCTCAACTATGTAACTCTTATCCCACTTTAAGAGCCACTACTGTGCATTGCACCATTTAGGATCACCTGCATAAATATATCCCCATCAGTGGCGGTCAGTGCCATTTCAGATGAGGGAGGACAAAAAAATATATGAGTGTGACCTTATATCTATTACAGCATATTGGTTGGATGACTGTCATTCATATTTTATTCACCCAGTTAAATGTAACAGCGATAGGTTTAGGCTACTACATGATACTCGAATTTCCCCTATACCCATCATGAGGTTGCTACAACCTTGCCTATGAATGTATATTTACAACGTATGTGCACACTGGTCGAGAGACAAATTTGATGTGACAGAGTGACACATGGACAGACAGCGACATTCAATACTGCCTTGCACACTCTTGCCCATATCGGGTGTCATCATTAGTCCTACAGTTGCGTGTACGTTTATCCCGGTTTTGTTCCGTTTGCTTTTGTTAAAGAAATATTTTTCCACAGAATCGATAGAATGCATAAACCCCTGAACACCGTTTACAGTTTCATCGCAGCGGCGTAGTATTCCTTCTAGCGTCTACGTTATGCGCTCTGCTCTGTTCACCTCTTCCCTTCGCTTGTGGACGTCAATTCACAACACATAAAGCTGAATGTGACAGGCGGAAAAAACAACTTTCCAAGCCAAACCACTACATTGTTGTCACCATATTAGCTAAAGTAACGTCATAGTCAGCATAGCCAATATAACTAACGCGTTAGTAAACCCGCTAAATCATGCAGTAACGTTACAGTGTATAGTCAGTAAGCAGTTACACCGGCAGGCCCCGGTGGCAATTACATTTGTACAACCAAAAGCTTACCTTGACTTGGAAGAGTTCAAGTGTTGTGTTGGATAGTCATAGCCAACTAGCTAAGATAGCATCAATCTGTTTGAGCAGGGTGTTTCAATAGGCTAAACTAGCTAGCTAAGTGAAACTAGGAAAAAAGGGACACAATCTCTCTCTATTTTCCTCTTGCTTCTCCTTCATTTAGAAATAAATTAATTTGTTCAACTGTTTTCTTTCTCTGAGTCAACTGCTCTCCACCTTTTTTTGCAGTGCTAGCTAGTTATAGCTTATTCTTTCAGTACTAGATTCATTATCTGATCCTATGATTGGGTGGACAACATGTCAGTTCATGCAACAAGAGCTCTGATAGGCTGGGGGACGTTCTCCGGATGTTGTCATAATTACTGTGTAAATCTATGGAAGGGGGTGAGAACCATGAGCCTCCTAGGTTTTGTATTGTAGTCAATGTACTCAAGAGGACGGAAGCTAGCTGTCCTCCGGCTACACCATGGTACTACCCTACAGAGTGCTGTTGAGGCTACTGTAGACCTTCTTTGCAAAATATTGTGTTTTAATCAATTATTTGGTGACGTGATTATATTTAATATAGTTTTATCCAAAAATGATAACTTTTTAAATGTTTACATTTTTTTTAAAATGAAATTCCCTGTGGAGGAAGGTCCGCCCTTCCTCCTCTGAGGAGCCTCCACTGATCCACATACTATGCACTAAGTAGACAAGAGCACTCACGTTACAGTAATCACCACTAAACATGTCATTCCTGAATAAGCTTATCTTCCAGCTTACTCCAGAATGAGGAAAAAACACAAGTATGGAAGATTATCGGGAATCAGGTAAGACCCAGATGCAGACCCTGTCAAAGTAACAATTAGAGCAACAGGGTCAAAGGTACAGGATGGCAGGCAGGCTCAGAGTCAGGTCAGGCAGAGGTCGGTAATCCAGAGATGGGGCAAAGGTACAGAACGGCAAGCATGATCAGGGTCAGGGGCAGGCAGAGTGGTCAGGCGGACGGGCTCAGGGTCAGGACAGGCAGGGGTCAAAAGCAGGAGGACAAGAAAAGAGAGATGGGGAAAAGCAGGAGCAGGAGACAAAGGGCTGTGAGACATGGGTTTAACTCGGGACACATGAAAGGTGGGGTGTATCCGAAGGGTATGGGGCAACAGAAGATGAACAGCAGAGGGACTAATAATTCTAGAGATGGGAACAGGCCAATTAACCGGGGGGAGAGCTTGTGGGATTCCACCCGGAGGGGCAGATATCGGGGTGGACAGCCATACCTTCTGCCCGAGACGATACCGAGGAGCCAGGGTCCGCTTGTTGTCGATACCTGGAGGTGGTCTTGAGGAGGGCCAACCGTGCTCTCCTACTGATACGACAACAGCGGCGGACAAATATCTGGCCAGAAGGTGTGCTGACCTCCTCTTCCTGCTCATACCCCAGGGAACACTCAAATGGTGATAGGCCCATGGCAGAGCAGGGAAGGGTGTTGCGGGTCTATTCCACCCAGACCAGCTGCTGGCTCCAGGTGGTGGGTTTGGCAGAGACCAGGCAGCGCAGGGTGGTCTCGAGGTCCTGGTTGGCTTGCTCTGACTGGCCGTTGGACTGGGGGTGGAACCCAGCGGACGACCCAATGAGGGTGCAGAGCGCTTTCCAGAACCGGAATGAGAACTGAGGGCTGCGGCCGGAGACAATGTCCACGGGAAGTCCATGGATCCGGAAGACGTGCTGCACCATGAGCTGAGCCGTCTCCTTGGCAGAGGGTAACTTGGGGAGAGGAATGAAGTGGGTGACCTTGGAAAAGCGATCAACCACGGTCAGAATTGCGGTGTTGCCATCAGATGTGCGGAGACCCATGACAAAGTCCAGGGAGGTGTGGGACCAGGGGCGATGAGGGATGGACAGGGGTTGGACGAGGCCAGTCAGAGCTTGTCAAGGGGTCTTGTTCTGTGCACAGACCATGCAGGCAGTGACAAAGGCGGCGACGTCCGGAACCATGGTAGGCCACCAAAAGCCTTGTCGCATGAAGTCCAGGGTCCGCCTGGAGCAGGCAAGGCAAGCCTGGAGGAATGGGCCTACTCCAGGACCGCAGAGCCGACAGAGTCAGGCACAAACATCCGGATACCTGGGGCCCCATCACCCGGACCTGTTTCCCAATACCCCAGCTGAGTACCGTCGCCAGGCACGAGGTGGCATTGAGACAGGTATCCGGCTTGACGTTCTTGAACCCCGGCCGGTAGGAGAGGGGAAAGTTATACCGGGTAAACAGCAGGGCCCATCTTGCCTGGAGTTGAGGCGCTTGGCAGTGCGGAGATACTCCAGGTTTTTGTGGTCGTTCCACACTATAAACTGATGTTCTGCCCCTTCGAGCCAGTGTCTCCATTCCAATGCCATCTTCACCTCGAGATGCTCCTGATTCCCCACATCGTAATTCCTTTCTGTGGTGGTGAGGCGGTGGGAGAAGGCGGCGCAGGGATGCAGCTTAAGGTCCAGGGCAGAACATTGGGACAGAACAGCCCCCAATCCGACATCCGAAGCATTGGCCTCTACCAACAACTGACTGGAAAGGTCCCGGATGAACCAGGATTGGAGCCGGGGTGAAGCGGTATTTAAGGTCCCGGAACATGAACGGAACCTTGGAAGAGGTGAGGGTAGACAAGGGGAGGCCAGGGTGGTGTAACCCCGGATAAAGTGATGATAAAAGTTGGCGAAACCCAGGAAGCGTTGCAGCTGCACCCTGGACGTAGGCTGAGGCCAATCCACCACCGCTTTTACCTTCTCGGGATCCTTCTGGACACTCCCAGCAGAGATGATGTAGCCAAGAAAGGGAATGGTGGAGCGATGGAACTCTCACTTTTCCGCCTTAATGAGCAACTGGTTCTCCAGAAGGCGCTGGAGAACCTGCCGGACATGGAGCACATGTTCTTGGGGGGGAGCGGGAGAAGACGAGGATGTCATCAATGTAGACGAAGACGAACAAGTTCAGCATGTAATGGAGAATGTCATTCACCAGAGCCTGGAACACAGCAGGGGCGTTGGTGAGGCCAAAGGGCATGACCAGATATTCGTAGTGGCCGCTGGCCGTGTGAAAGGCGGTCTTACACTCGTCCCCCTCTCATATCCGCACCAGGTGATAGGCGTTACGTAGATCCAGCTTGGAGAACACAGTGGCCCCCTGGAGCGGCTCGAAGGCTGAGTGGCCCCCAGGAGCGGCTCGAAGGAAATGAGTGGTAGCGGATAACGGCTTGACAGTTTTTGACAGTGATGTCGTTGAGTCCCAAGTAGTCAATGCATGGGTGCAGGGTCTTGTCCTTCTTCTCCACGAAGAAGAACCTTGCGGAAGAGGAAGAGGGGCAGATAAATCCAGTAGCTAGGGAGTCCCCAATGTAGTCCTCCATAGCCTTGGTTTTCGGGTCCCAACAGCTAGTACAGACACCCCACCTTGTGCTAGGGAGAAGGTCAATCCCACAGTCATAGGGGCGGTGCAGTGGAAGGAAAGTGGTCCAGGACTTGCTGAACACCTCCCGGAGATGCTGGTACTCCGCGAGGATGGCGGAGAGTTCCAGAATCACTTCCAGGGACCCAGGAAGACAGGAACATGTCGAACAATGCTTCCGGGTTCCACGTACTCTCTGCTGCCAATGTGAGGAAATCCACTGCGGCCACAGTGCGGGTGTCCTGCCGGAGCTGGATTTGCTTCCGGGCAGCTTTCCTCCCGGAGAATGGGGCATCGAAAACCTTCCTCACCTCTCCCACGAACCCCTGCAGGCTTACGCATATGGCCGGCTGCTGTTCCCCATATGGCGGTAGCTCAAGTGAGAGTCCTACCAGCGATCCGAGGGGAAGGAGGAGGGCTGAAGCTCGAAAATGAGTGCACACTAAGCTAAAAAGGCCCGACAGGTGCTCGGCTCTCCATGAAAGCATTCCGGGGGAGGTAACCGTGGCTTCCGGAAAGGTGGAGTGGCCGGTGGGGTGGCGCTGTTAACCACCAAGTTACTGGGGGGCGGTGGGGTTACCACCGTGGCAGGCTGACGCCAAGACAACCCGCGGTATTGCTCCCACAGCATGTCCAACACCCGGTCATGGCGCCCAGCCGACGTTTGGACCCTCTCCATCAGCCCACGAAGCAATTCCTTGAGCGAGCTCCTTGCGAGGAGATGGTGTTGCGCAGCTGGTCCGGGTCTGCTTGGTCAGTCATGGCATGTTCGTACAATCAGGAATCAGGTAAGACCCAGATGCAGACCGTGTCGAAGTAACAATGTTTATTAGAGCAACAGGGGCAAAGGTACAGGACGGCAGGCAGGCTCAGGGTCAGGATAGGCAGAGGTTCGGTAATCCAGAGGTGGGGCAAAGGTACAGGACGGCAGGAAGGCTCAGGGTCAGGACAGGCAGGGGTCAAAAACAGGAGAACGAGAAAAGAGACACGGGGAAAAGCAGGAGCTGATCCAAAAATGCTGGTAGGCTTGAACAAACAAGACAAACTGGCAACAGACAGACAGAGAACACAGGTATAAATACACAGGGGATGATGGGGAAGATGCGCGACACCTGGAGGGGGGTGGAGACAATCACAAAGACAGGTGAAACAGATCAGGGTGTTACAGAAGACAGTCTATTTTTGTTCTGTAGCATCATAGCCCTCATCATAAGATAACTGGGTAACCTGAGCCAAGTGGAATAAATACTATGACCAATAGCGACGACTTACGAGACTGATTCCCAAAATAATGTTTCATGTCTGAACAAATCAGCGCTTCCTCGTCCTTGTTCAGTGACTGACACATGTGCTGATCAGCTTCAGGTGTGTGACAAGCGTGTTCACAGGATATGGGAGATGACAGGCGACTGTAGCATATGTTGGTGAAGGGTCTTATTAATCAAGCATCCGCTGACTTCTACTATATTTCATGAAAGTGAGTCTTGGGCCATGAATATGCATACTGTAGCTATGTGTGTGTATAAAGAGACTACAGGCCTGATTTATTGTTACAGATACTAAGCAGTCTTCATCTTATACCAGCTCAGGTAGTATACACTCTTAGAAAAAAGGATTCCAAAAGTGTTCTTCGGCTGTCCCCATAGGAGAACCCTTTTTGTTTCCAGGTAGAACTATTTTGGGTTCCATGTAGAACTCTGTTGGGTTCCATGTAGAACCCTTTACATAGAGGGTTCTACATGGAACCCAACGAGTTCTACCTGGAACCAAAAAGGGTGGGTTCTTGAAAGGAGAACCCTTTCAAAGGGTTCCTCTATGGGGACAACTGAAGAACCCTTTTAGGTTCTAGATAGCACCTTTTTTCTAAGCGGATACTGCTGTGTGCAATAGTCCTACTAGTATGCAGTAGTCCTACTGTTTTTTTGGTTAGATAACTGAACTCTAAGTCTTAGCTATGTGATTGTTCACTATTTAGAGGTGTAGCCCAGCCAGAATGCTGCCAATGCCAGTTGGTGTCATACTAGGCTGTGACAACTGGAAGGACACATGGAGAAATTAACACATACAGTATGTACAGACTGATGCATACATGATGAATATGTATACATAGTAGCTGAAGTGTTTTTGACTCATTGGAAAAAAGGGTGACAGGGATGAGAAACATCCACCATAACTACAACAAAAAGGGATGTGAACATCTGCCTTTCCCATCCATTTAAACACACACACACATGCACACACACAAATGCATGCATACATACACGCACACATACACACAATGTGAGACAGTGACACTAAATTGGTGGAGTTTGCATGTATCACTGTGTCTTGTAGCGGAAAGAACAGACAGGCAATACAGGATAAGAATGTATTTCCTATTCTGGCTGAGTGGGCTGTTTCCATTTCATTTCCCACTCTTTGTAACAAATAGGGATATCATTTTTCATACTTTGCCATAACAAAATATGCAAATGCCGGGGATGAATTGAATGTATCAGGTCGCCTGGCACCTATTGTTTCTTCCCTTTTATGAAAGCTGCTGGCTACATGGGGGTGTAATTCCATTTGTTAAAGAATGGCAATCATTAATTTGTGTACTGTCAACTGTGATTAATTATCTTATTACAGGTTGAACTATAACTTGCGTTAAACATCCAAATGATCACAAATAAAGGTTGAGGCTGCTCTGAGATTTGAACAAAAATGTCATTTGTGATTAATGAATGACTGCAGAGACAATATTACACTTGTTTACAACAGAAAGTGATGGGAACCAATGAAAAATTGCAATTAGTGTTAAGAGACGACAATTTCAGCCTCCGGTTATGTCGAATTGGACTTCCTGATTGATTCACTTTGTTTGAGATCATTCCTTGAATAATGGCGACTCGAGATAAATGCAGGCCCTATTCTCTGAAATCTACCACTGAATATCACTGAAGCGTTACAGATTGCGTGACAGAAATGTAAAGGTAATTTCCAATTGAGCCAACATATGCAGCATTTACTGTGATGTGCAGTCTCAGCTAACGCAAGAACTTGGCTTTAAATTTCAATTAAGCTGTAAGGCTGAACTTCCACGATACGGATTGAATAGAGCCCTTAATCCTTACCATAATCTCTTTTAGGTATCTGATATAGTTAACCATAGAAATGACACTTTCCTGTGTGTCATTTCAAACATATGATTAAATCTGACCTGTAATGAACTGCCTGGGAGGCCATATACTTAAGAGAATAGAAATCTCTATTGTATTCAGCATCCCTTGCCATCGCCCCATTCTCTTTCTATTCCCCAGGCAACGGCCATTTTCTACTGCAATGGTTCAAAAAGTTGCCACTGGGAGAATAGAATAAGCAGCATTCCTATTTTTCCTTTGAGATGTGAATGAACTTAATGTTTCAGAGTGAGAACAGTCCTTCTTTTGTTCGGGCTCAACGCAAGAACAGCATTGGGAAACACTTAGAGCTTAGGTGCATCCTGTTTCCATTGATCATCCTTGAGATGTTTCTACAAATTGATTGGACTCCAACTGTAATCAATCCAATTCATTGGACAGGATTTGGAAAGGCACACACCTGTCTATATATGGTCCAACAGTTGACAGTGCATGTCAGAGCAAAATCCAAGCCATGAGGTCGAAGGAATGCCTGTAGAGCTCCAAGACAGGATTGTGTCGAGGCGCTGATCTGGGGAAGGGTACCCCAAAATGTCTTCTGCATTGAAGGTCTGCAAGAACACAGTGGCCTCCATCATTCTTAAATGGAAGAAGTTTGGAACCACCAAGACTCTTCCTAGAGCTGGCCACCTGGCAAAACTGAACAATTAGGGGAGAAGGGCCTTGGTCAGGGAGATGACCAAGAACCCAATGGTCACTCTGACAGAGCTCCAGAGTTCCTCTGTGGCGATGGGAGAACCTTCAAGAAGGACAACCATCTCTGCAGCACTCCACCAATCAGGCCTTTATGGTAGAGTGGCCAGACGGAAGCCACTCCTCTGTAAAAGGCACATGACAGCCCACTTGGAGTTTGCCAAAAGGCACCTAAAGGTCTTTCAGACCATGAGAAACAAGATTCTCTAGTCAGATGAAACAATATTGAACTTTTTGGCCTGAATGCCAAGCGTCACGTCTGGAGGAAACCTGGCACCACCCCTAAGGTGAAGAGCGGTGGTGGCAGCATCATGCTGTGGGGATGTTTTTCAGTGGCAGGGACTGGGAGACTAGTCAGGATCGAGGGAAATATATATGGACCAAAGAACAGAGAGATCCTTGATGAAAACCTGCTCTAGACAGCTCAGGACCTCAGACTGGGTCGAAGGTTCACCTTCAAACAACTCTAAACACACAGCCAAGACAACGCAGGAGTGGCTTCGGGACAAGTCTCTGAATGTCCTTGAGTGGCCCAGCCAGACCCCGGACTTGAACACTTTCAAACATCTCTGGAGAGACCTGAAAATAGCTGTACAGCACAGCTCCCCATCCAACCTGACAGTGCTTGAGAGGATCTGCAGAGAAGAGGAGAAACTCCCCAGGTACAGGTGTACCAAGCTTGTAGCATCATACGCAAGAAGACTTGAGGCTGTAATCAGTGCCAGGTTCTCCAACAAAGTACTGAGTAAAGGGTCTTAATACTTATGTAAATGTAATATTTTATTTTATTTAAACAAATTAATTTGCAAAAAATTCTAAAAACCTGTTTTTGCTTTGTAATTATGGGGTATTGTGAGTAGATTGATGAGAGAAAAAAAAGTCTGTAGCGTAACAAAATGTCGATAAATTCAAGGGGTCTGACTACTTTCTGAATGGTCTGTATAAATTACAGAAGTATACCTTATTTAAAGTGACAGGCCTGTAAACATTTATGACTGAGTCATCGAAATTTATAACTCCTAAGAGTATACCTTATTTTCGTGGCAGAACTATTGACATTTATAACTGCGTTATTAACATTTAAAACTGCCAAAATTATACCTTATTGACCATTACCTTAACAAATGAGTTATCAACATTTATAACTGCTGAAAATGGAAACCTCCTGGCTATTTATTAATGAGCAGCAAACATTTATAAAAGCATGTAATCTCCTCAATCATGCAATACATAGTAAAAAGAACATGTCATTTAATAGAAGGACACATTGGGAAAACAATTTTGCAGTGACTCAAATGTGTAGCTTATCATTGGTATAGTGAGTAGTCTAGCTAATTCAGATAAACGGGTGGGGGCTTTTTCTCCCCTTTTTAACATTACATGTCAGAATAGAAATTGACAACAAATGAACTATTTAAAATACAACATAGGGTCTCATGGTCCCCTTCTGTGTCTTCATCTGTTTATTTCTTGTTAAGAATTTTCCAGTCCTGGAGTCTGAGACCTTATGGGAATCTGTGGGAGAGAATAGGATTTTATGACAATTTAGCATCGACAATCTCACTACGCAACTGTACTATCATCGTTATCATGAGTTATACCATTTAGGCTTAGCTAGTTATGTTATCCACTGCTAGTTAATAATAATAATAATATCTAGCTAGTGTTTAAGAGTAGGTGTTCCCTAATGGAAATATGCAAATAAATGCTAGAACACGCCAATAGGATCTCACTAGCTCGTGCTTGGCTCTGCCCACCTCCTTGCTTGTTCTGCCCACTATGATTAATTTGCTCACATTGGAAACGACAGGCTCTGGGTCTATATTGGGTTAGTTATGCAAATCTTTGATGTCGATGTTAGCTAGCTAGCTGGCAGCTAACATTTGCTAGCTAGCTAGCGAAGCTAACTAGCCAGCAAACGTGATCTAATTTGCTAGCCCACTATATCATGCCAAAGATTATCTCTTGCTAAATCCACTAGCAGAAATTCTATATTCAAAAATAAGTTTGAGGTTTTACATAATGCAAGCTAGCTAGCTAACGTTTCCTAGTTAGCTAGTTAGGACAGAGCTGCTAGCAAACATTAGCTAGATAACTACTTTGCTAGCTGAGCAGCGTGCTAAATCATTCAGCAAAACTTCTGAATCCAAAAGTAAAACAAATTGCATAGAGAATTTACCTTCTTTCCACTGTCAACATTTTTATCTTGTAAATAACATGTATTTGTGCTCAATCTCTTCTGTCTGGCCTTTGCACACATCCATCCTGATTCTTCATGATGCGTTGTCACATTATGTCAGTGTAAACACAAAATTCTAGGCACGTTCCAAGTCGTGTTTATTTCAAGCACGTTGGGGAAATCGGGGAAATTTCTCAGAAACCAGCAAACCACACCAATAATATGGCTTGAGATCTTCAGATGAAGCCTTCATTCCTGGAATAAATAAGTGTACCAATGCATCATCAATGACCATTGGTCTAAAAACCAGCCATTTCTTTTTGCATGATGATACATAAGGGTTCAATATTATACACATTTGTAAGTGCATTTATAAATGGTTAGTAGGTAGTAAATAGTGTCTCGTTATTTGGCAAGCACTGACTGGCAATCGCACTATTTGACCAATTTGTTATAACCCATTTACAAATGATTTAATAACCATTAGTAACGTAATTACAAACCCTTTATAAACCCTTTACAAATGAAACCTTATAGGAAAGTGTTACCCACTAGATCTTCACATCTCCCTAGCACAGATACAGCTTGATCCAACACTGAGGGCGACATTAGCATGTATTTGCATTGCATATCTTCAATTAAGTCTAGCAGTGAAAGCCAATTGTTCTCACCACCTTGAGAGCATGTCATGATTACAAATGGAAACCAGTGTTTTTATTAGTACAATGTATGAAAAAAACAAATAATCAGCCCACATCTAATACTACCATATAACTCACACATATATGCAATGGATGCATCTTTAATACTATATGTACTAAATAGTATTACAAGATGAGTATGACACTATATGGGCACTATGAATCAATGGTTTGAAAGTGCATACACCTACTTGTTTGAGCAAGGTGATCAATCTTCAATAGGTTTGCTCAGATACTTGCAATGCTTTGATAAAGCACATGAGACTGATGCTATCATTACTGTGACAGTGTTACCCTAGTCATAACCTCTACAACAGGACTCTACTGTTGATGTTCAGCATGATATGTAGCAAGGCACCAGGGGGACTTGTATGAATGAAAAAACATCTTCTTCTTCTAGATTCACTGGACCCTCGGGCGAAATAAAAAGAGGGACATATTTATACCCAGTAGGATAACTAAAAACTATCCACATTTAAATTGCTTTGGTCTTTGGATCAGCAGTCCCTGTAGGGAGATGCATACACTCAGGGAATTGTTTCGATTTAGGGAGTGATAAAATTGTATCTGCTCTGCAAAAGAATGTAGAATACCCAGATAGCTCCTCAGCTCTCCCCAGAACAGCAGAGATCCTGCCTTCGCTCACCAAACACAGAAGGATGTGTATAGTACTTCATACCAAGAAGGATGTGTATAGTATGTCATACCAAATGAGACACAGATGTATAGAATGTAGATGAAATAGTACTGTAGCAGAGAGGACAAGGCAGTATGTTGGCACTATGCCTGCACTGTGGTGCTTTCGGCCTCATGCAAGATTCATGTGGACTATGCATGCTCCACACAACAGAAAGGTTGAAAGTACTTTAGGATTTTGAAGTTAGTACTGTTTCAAAGTATTGTTAATGGCCCAGTGCAGTCAAAAATGTATACAGTTGAAGTCGGAAGTTTACATACACCTTAGCCAAATACATTTTAACTAAGTTTTTCACAATTCTTGACATTCAATCCTAGTAAAAATTGAGGTCAGGGCTTTGTGATGGCCACTCCAATACCTTGACTTTGTTGTCCTTAAGCCATTTTGCCACAACTTTGGAAGTATGCTTGGGGTCATTGTCCATTTGGAAAACACATTTGCGTCTGTAACGGATGTGAAACGGCTAGCTTAGTTAGCGGTGCACGCTAAATATGCTTCGTGGGTGACTGTTGTTGATGTGTGCAGAGGGTCCCTGGTTCGCGCCCGGGTATGGGCTAGGGGACGGTCTAAAGTTATACTGTTACACGTCCAAGCTTTAACTTCCTGACTGATGTCTTGAGATGTTGCTTCAATATATCCACATAATTTTCCTCCCTCATGATGCCATCTATTTTGTGAAGTGCACCAGTCCCTCCTGCAGCAAAGCACCCCCACAACATGATGCTTCCACCACCGTGCTTCACGGTTGGGATGGTGTTTTTGGCTTGCAAGACTCCCCCTTTTTCTTCCTAACATAACGATGGTCATTATGACCAAACAGTTCTATTTTTGTTTCATCAGACCAGAGGACATTTCTCCAAAAAGTACGATCTTTGTGCCCATGTGCAGTTGCAAACCGTAGTCTGGCTTTTCTATGGCGGTTTTGGAGCAGTGGCTTCTTCCTTGCTGAGCGGCCTTTCAGGTTATGTCGACATAGGACTCGTTTTACTGTGAATATAGATACTTTGGTACCCATTTCCTCCAGCATCTTCACAAGGTCCTTTGCTGTTGTTCTGGGATTGATTTGCACTTCTCACACCAAAGTATGTTCATCTCTAGGAGACAGAGCGCGTCTCCTTCCTCCTCCGTTTTGATGACTCCCACCTAAATGTATGTAAACTTCTGACTTCAACCAAATATACATTTCCACACTATACAATTGTGAAAATGTATGATATTGCCCTTTTAGTGTAAGAGCTGTTTGAAAATACCTCCCCCTCTGCCTTGGAACTTTAACACGGCACTTCAAACAATCTTACGCAGTATGATGCTTTTCATTTAAACTTACACAGTACATGAATTCACAGGGAAATATTAAACTCTTAGTGTAAACTCTAAAACAATTGGAAGATTGTGTAAGTATTCACGAAGCAAAACAAAATATTTTCTTGCCATCGGGCGCTTCTGTGTCCCTATCGAGGTTTACGTCATGAGTACTTGGAAAATGTCTTCAAAACATTGTACAGTTTAGTAATGCCATGTGAATCTATATGGCAATGGTAATGCATGTCCAAGATGTGCTATATGAAGTGTTTGAGTGCAGTTTCTCCTTAATAATAGCAACTTACAATAACTGCTCAGGAAAGAACACAGACTCTGCAGAAACGCTTGAGGCCATTTAACAATAGGGAGGCAGGCTATTATATATTATTTATGTGTTGTTTGACTGTGTTTAATCCGTCCCCAGATTGTATGCGAAGATTCCCATGTGCAGTACTACATAAAAGCACTTTTAAAAATGAGGGACAAAAAATAAGGACAGAGGTGCTCCTAAGTACTTTTAGGAATTTACATCTTCATCTTCAAGTCCCACTGCACATGACTAGAAATAAACGCCTTTGCAAGTGAGCTTGAGGGCTACTCCCCCTCTGCATGCAAACGTCAGTAAAACTGCTGCACAGCAATACAGGGCAGCTATTATGAACAAAGCTAAAGCAAGCAGACAAATTGTAGGTATGAGCAGCTTGTGATTGCAGCTTCTGAGGGAGCCCAACAGAGACTAAATGGCTGTTGTTGTGTGGTCGTCATGCGAAGATAACCACTGGATGGATCTCTGTAATCCCTGAGAATACAGGATTCCACACTAATTGACATACTAGAACGTTGCCCTTATGGCATGCAGTCAATACTGCTCTGAAATTACTAGTAGGCTAATTACGACCCTGACCATGTAGGACAGAAAAACCTCTAGCCTGTCATTTTGAAAATACACATATATCCTGCGAAAAGGCTAGATCGCACACTACCGATAAAAAACTGTACATTCCTTCAAATAGTAAATGAATAACATATTCAATGAAATAATGATTATGGTTGTGATGAATCATTCCCATAGTGGTTATGGACTTATTCTTCACCACTACTACCAAATGCCAAGTGAGTCAACATTCTTTTCCCCCTTAACACCTTGTCAGAATCCGTCAAAAGAAGGACGATAATGTGTCTCCTCAATGGAAGACCCTTGTGCTTTGATGAAGCAGATACAAATTATAACCGTGTTTAATAATGCATCTTTGGTTAGAGTTGGGGGAGGAGATAGTAAACAGGAAAGATTAATAGATACTTAGATGAGTGGTAGCAATGTGGCTGTATAGGTGCAGTAATGTGGCTGAGAATCCTGGCTGATTTGCAGCACTATTCTAATGGAGGTTGAACACAAACAGCTCTGACCACCTGCCACAGTGTTAAAGGGATACGTAGCTGTGTGATCGGACTCTATAATAACAGTCAGATCATCTATCCTAATGTGTACAAGACATGTGAATTAACGGCTGGTCTGACAAAGCTCTGGATTACTATGTTATTCAACATGTCTGAATCATCACCAAGCTCTTAATAAATAAATCAAATATTCCCAGAAAATACAGTATGTGATGCTTGTTATTAACAAACTAACAACCAAACCATGATGGCATGCGATGGCAGGTCGGGAAGGATGCATCGCCATTTATCAGTCGAGTCCATTATAGCTGTGTTCAGTCCAGTGAAGACTGGATTTGTGTTGACAGAACGGCTGGCCATGCTGTGTTCGGCTGGATCTCTCAGCATAATGAATGGAGATGGGGTATTGATGAAAGATGCAATATGATGATCTGCACTGTATGGCCGAAGCAGTGAGAATTGAAATGTTAGAGACAGTGTGGAAGGTAAAATGCACTCTGTTGTTTGGATGGTTGGTTTCCCAACTTTTAGGGCCAGAATCATGGTGCTGACTAATAACAAGGCAATCAACTTGAAGCCAACTCTTCTTGTGACAACCTTACCACAAAGTCATAGAATAGGTAGACTGTTTGTCTCACTCACTCTGTGATACAGGGATGTAGTATCAACGCTGGTCCTAGTCTGATCAAGACCCATTTGAAACAGCCATAAAACTCTCAGCCATTCAAACATTGAGAAGGGAAGGGAATAGAAGCCATCAGAATGCAAATTGAGGAAGAAAATAAGCATGTCCTCCCCCTAATAAATCTGGAGTTATTGCTTATTAAGACATAAAGGAAGGCAATTTGCAGGTACCCCTCTCTGAGGCAACCACAAAGTTCTCACTGTTTGAGAAATCATTATCACGATCTACTCACAACCTGGCTGAGAAAACATTTTGCTATTGCAGAGGATTTTAATAAACCCATCCACAAATAAGAACATATTCACTGTTCCTTCCACTCAAAGCAGCAAATACAGACACAGCCAGAGTTCCAATTTAGTGGACAAGCATCTGGCTGCACCTATAAAGACTTCACTAATTTGCTCACTCTGTTGAGAATGTGTTTATCATACTTGAGCACTGTGCAGTTTCCTGACAGTGTGAAGCCTGGAAGTGTTGCTGACATATTGCCATACTGTAGATGGTTGCCAAGCATCTAATGTACACACAATGTATGATTTATGTCATTGCTCAAACTAAAACACAATTCCTAATCAAAGCCTTCCAGTACATTTTTTTTATATCAAAACCATAACGTTAACAAATATGACAGTATATTACAGTTATGTTCTTCATATCACTGAATTATTAGCTGTAACAGTATGCAGTCACATAATATAATATGCTAGTTAGTAGAAGGTAAATACAGCACATGGAAAAAGAGAAGACCCAAAATGCAGGTAATTCATATGCTATATTTCAGTGTTTTATCAAATCTCCATTATGAACACATTTAGGTGTATCGACCTCTGAATGCTCGGCTATGAAAAGCCAACTGACATTTACTCCTGAGTTGCTGTCCTGTTGCACCCTCTACAACCACTGTGATTATTATTTGACACTGCTGGTCATCTATGAAGGTTTGGACATCTTGAAGAACGATCTGGCCTTAATGGCCATGTAGTCTTATAATCTCCACCTGGTACAGCTAGAAGAGGACTGGCCACCCCTCAGAGCCTGGTTCCTCGTTAGGTTTCTTCCTAGGTTCCAGCCTCTTTCTATGGACTTTTTCTAGCCCCCGTGCTTCTACATCTGCATTGCTTGCTGTTTGGGGGTTTAGGCTGGGTTTCTGTGTAAGCACGTGCCACTTTGTCACATCTGCTGATGTTAAAAGGGTTTTATAAATACATTTGATTTGATTTGATTTATTGGACTGGCCTGATGTAAGAACCTGTTCCTGTCTTCTTTCCTGCACTCTGCTCAGAACCTCTTTGGTAAAATAGTAAGGAGACACAAAAAGGTCATACATTTCCAAACAAAAGAGACAATGTTCCCTTTTTGCCATAATATGTGACATATTATATGACATTTCCTGATGAATTCCATTAGTCATTGTAATTGCACTCAACTTTATAAGGTGCAAAACAAATGGGCATGAAGAATTGACAGACAGTTATTTGACTATACATATTTAGGGACATTGAGCACACAGTATATTTTGAATGAAATCAGACTTAGATCAAGGTCTAGAGAAAGTAATGCATTTTCAGACATATTATGTAAATAGGCACACTCATACTTGTATAATAACAAAATAGTGTTATTTTTTTTCCATATGAGCCCCAAGAAAGGTTTAAGATGATAACAATGATAACGCTGAGCAAGCTACATTCATACAGTATGAACCCCCACTGGAGGTTCCCATTCACACAGAGCGTTGATCAATGATGAATAGATCAATAATGGCTGCTATCTCATGTACCCCATGTAGCTCCCAACAAAGAACCATTGGCCAAGGGATAGAGAAAGGGACAGAAATAGCTAAATACTGTAGTTATTTCGTAATGTTGTGGTGTTTTTTGTAATCTATTGCAATGTGTTTTTGATCAAATTGTATTTATTGATTGGTTTATTGTGCCATTTTCATTTCCAAATAAATTATTATACTGTCCTCAGGGGATACCTTTACATAGTATTTAGGCACTTTTACATCACCTCAAGTATTCTACTGTGTATACAACAGTAAGTAGCTAGGTTTCCATAACAGTTTTGACAGATTTTCATGTGAAATGCATTCTATTTGCAACCTATTGTAACAGCATTCTTCCTCCTCTTCTGAGGAGGAGGAGCGAGAAGGATCGGAGGGCCAATGCGCAGCGTGGTAAGTGTCCATAACGTTTATTTTAAGACATAAACTGAACACTATGAAAGACAAAACAATAAATGTGAACATGAACGAAACCGAAACAATACCGTGTGGCAACAAACACTCACACGGAAACAAACACCCACAACTCAAAAGTGAAACCCAGGCTACCTAAGTATGATTCTCAATCAGAGACAACTAACGACACTTGCCTCTGATTGAGAACCATACTAGGCCGAACACAAAAACCAACATAGAAAAACAAACAGACTGCCCACCCCAACTCACGCCCTGACCATACTAAAACAAAGAATAAAATAACAGAACTATGGTCAGAACGTGACACCTATACACAGACCCTGCACTCTACTGTATTCAGGAAATCAAGGAAACACTGCTCAAACTGCCCAATTTCCAATATAACAGCTAATACGTATGTTTTACTACAGAAAAGCAGCGTTTTGTGGTCTTATCACTCTTAGACATATCATGCAAATCCCAGAGCATGATGTGTTGGTTTCCAGATTAACTATTCACACCTCCGGAGCATTTCATCTCAGGAAAACACCCTAGCTCAGCAGGAACCAGGCTGAAATGTGGCTGTAAATAAGAAAGGGATGGAGAAACAAGGAGGAGAGCGAACCACTCCCGGAGCATCCCCCTCTCTCCCTGGGAGGCAGTTCATTAGGCAGCCACTTCACAGCAAGCCCAGTACAGTGCCGTGATACTCTGAATGAGAAGGAAGATATAAGCTTAGAGAGGTCATGGGTCAGTGTGGCAGCTCTCAGATAAATGCTGAGACAAGGGAAGTGAGTAAACAGCCACACACAAGACTACCACGTGAGGTCAGAGAAGTCGCAGACTGACTGGATTACTTTTTTAGCTCAGTGCATGGCGAAACATCTGTACTATGCAGTGTTTTTAGAGCCCAATTTTCCGGACTGATGAACAACACAGTGTATGGAAGCTTCTGAATGACTTGGGCTGTGGTCCTCATTACGCAGACAGGTCAGTTTGGACTGATACAGGGGTGGGATCTGGCATGATTTGAACAGGAAAACATTGTCAGGTTGTCAGGACAAGTAGTAGCCCTGAGAAATTAGAGTTGTTAGGGTTCCTCTGTGAGATTCAGTATGGCCAGAGAAATGGAGACTATAAGATGAGCAGAGTGCTAGTTTTGATATGGTTTTATTGCTGACCTAGAGGCAAATTAATTACCTCCCTAGAGAGTTGGCCTGGTGTATGGGGAGGCTTATAAATAGAGCTATGGGATGATGAAGGGTGTGTGATAGCAGCGCACGCTTCTCATTGGTTTCAGACCGGCAAAAACTGATCCAACACATGATGGCAAGCACATATGCAGGTATAATTCTAATTACAATAAGATATGGCTCAATAGTTACAGTAACTTCAGGTGAGTATAGACAGACAAATCAATACAACAGAACACAATCCTAAAGGGGGGAAGGAGAATGGTGGAAATACAGGATGGAGGATTTACACAAAAGGAAATAGAGGCAAGGCTATGTATTGTAAGTTAATGGAAAAGTAAGTACCTTTGTGCCCTGTGAGCTCAACATGACTAAAGTGGCCCCTGAAGAAAGGTTATCCGTCTGTATTCAATCCTCTGTCTCTCAGCCACCTAAGAGCCTCCCCAGATATCTCAATGGCACCAGCCCATCTTTTCCTAATACTATTAACTGTGGATCGAATTAGTGTAGGCTATAGACTTCAGCGAACATTACAATTTCACCAAGTCTATATTGATTCTTTGAGTTGTGTCTTTGAGTTATTATCAATTATCAATGTGTTCCATATCCAAGGCAGTTAACAATGGAACTTGATGGGTTTTACAGTCGCACCATGAGACTGTCAAGTGACGCAGCTATAGCCTACTAACGAATTTAAATACATGCCTGAAACTGGCTTGAAGTCTAAATCAAGCCCGAGTCAAGCGGTGCTCTGCATCTCACTCACGGCAAACATCTCAGCGTGTTACTGGGATCAGCCTGCCCTCGTTCTCAGTAAATGGCATAATGGGGCGAGTTAGTGCAGAAGTCAGTGATTGATAGTACATATTAGTTGATGTTTATTCCACTTCTGGCTGTTTACTGTGGATGATTATATTCTTCATTATTCTGTGATTTTGTTTGTAACTCTGTAATTGCATCATGAGCATGCAATCCATCGGAGTCTCCTTTGAGTTACTGTATATATTTTATGAAGTCGACAATGTAATAGAATGGGGGCTGGGAGAGTTTGGTGGGAGGTGTGGGAGTTTGTATGCAGTGGATGGAACTGGGTTACCGTAGATACAGTGCATCTCAATAACTGAAGGGTTAATGACAGAAAATATATCATGATTGGACCAAAGGTACATTTAAATCGACAAAACATGTCCTCTTGCTCTGTATAATTCTTTGACTCTCTGCCACTGCTACCTGGAATTCACAATTGGCAGGAGAGTTGTGAATGAAATTACCCATTGCCATAAAACTCACCAGTTTGTTTCCATATTGATCATGAGAAACACCCATAGCCTCATACAGTACAGTATGTTATCCTTGTGTTTCAACTGATCAAAGCTAGCATGGAGCACTTGTAAGTGATTAAACCTGACCTTTTCTTAAAACCAAAATCAATGGCCTCAAAGTCACAGCCCTGCTGTATCGACATGATGCTAATTGAAATGTGCCGTCAATAGGAAGGATTCTCCTCTTGCACTGTTTCTTTAAGAACTCTCAGTTCTCGAACAAGGAAATGCAATTGAGGTTCTTTAGGTCTTGCATTGTTCTAAAGCAATGGACAGAGAGAAGATGAATGTCTAGACAAACAAAGGAGGGACCAGAAGGGAAGGGAAGTCTGTTAGAAGTGGCTATTGGTATGGCTGAAGAAAATGCTAAACAGACAGATCCCCAGTGGAACTAGACTGTGTCAATAACAATCTATTATTCACAGCACTCTCTGGGAAAAGGGAAGTCAGTTGAAGTCAGGGAGGTTGTGTACTGCTTGAATATACAGTAGAGCAATGGGAAAACACAACAATAGAGTTAACACAACTAATTGCTGTTAATTGCAATGCATGTTTTCATATCAACAACATAAGAAATTAGTGGAAGTAATTATAACTTGATGCACAGGTTTTGGTAACCCATTATTTATAAGTGTTTTACTGTAGAGGGATCTTCTATACAGTAGCGTCTTGAGTAATATGTTTGCAATCCTCTCCACGAATAGCTGGTGGCGCAAAACTAGAGACATTGGAAAGCTTTGGATAGTTCCAATAAGAGCACACAGTCAGAACTGCTTTACACTATTTTTGTGGAGTTATTAATTTGATATATTGTCATAGAGTGGCTACTGCAGCTGAGAGAATTTACTGGGGTAATGTTTCACAAAACTCTGCAGAAGCTGCAGTCGTAATAAAGAGCTACCTACAGTACATCACCAGTTGATTACTTCAGGTTTCAGTGTGTATAGAATTATAGGGTTGTCAACCTCAGGAAACCTCTGAAATCAGTGCCAATAATCCTGCTGGTACTTTATTACACACTGATTTTCTAGAGTATTTCAGAACCGACCTTTATGTGAACCTCTACACATTTCCCTCTCTACATTCATTGCTAATACTCCCTCAGATATGGTAATTGACAATTGGTAAACATTATCTATCAACCAGCCGCACAGGGAAATTTCAACTTTAACAAATTTCCCTCTCCTAAGAATAATGTGGCAATGGTATTTGGATGATAATGTGTATGCCAGAGGAAGTCGGTAAACATAGGGTGGTACAGGTGCAGGCTCAGACTCCGATTTTTCATTACCACAACGAAATCAGTGTAACATCAGGATGTGGCTGAGGGCTTGGGTTGTGAATGGAAAACAAATTACCAGTACAGGAGGAGGACTGGGGTTACATAACATTGTCTTTGTCTAACAGCAACAGGCTGCTGTTGCTGACGATTTCACCCCCCTTTTCCATCTCCGTGAGTCTTTGTCTGGTGTCAGCCAAATCCGCTTAATGTACATGAGTAGCAGTGTTGAGCGGCAGATCAGGAAAAAAGGGATGTTCTGACAGAACATACTGACACCTGTAAACCACTATGGAGGTATGATACAGTAAGAAGCTTCAGGTGAAGTGGTGAGGATCTAATGAAAGTTCAGTAAAAGACAGCCGTAGGGTAGTTCATACTGTAGTCTTGCCCATATTGTAACTGCCAAGCTTGGACACTATAGTAAATGGATCAAGGTTCAGAGGCTGCAGCTTGGGCAATTCTTCTTTGAAAGCATGTGTGGAAGGTAAAAGTCAGGCATTTGAAAAAGCAGAGGACATAGCATCATGTGGAAGGGCATCATGTCATATGAAACATGTCTCCAAGGTAAAGACTAGTATTGAAGGTACAGTAGATAGACTAACAATGACATCACTGGAACACACCGTAACACAAGGCAGCTCAACGTACATTTTTATTTTATTTTATTTTATTTCACCTTTATTTAACCAGGTAGGCTAGTTGAGAACAAGTTCTCATTTGCAACTGCGACCTGGCCAAGATAAAGCATAGCAGTGTGAACAGACAACACAGAGTTACACATGGAGTAAACAATTAACAAGTCAATAACACAGTAGAAAAAAAAGGGGGGGCATACAATGTGTGCAAAAGGCATGAGGAGGTAGGCGAATAATTACATTTTTGCAGATTAACACTGGAGTGATAAATGATCAGATGGTCATGTACAGGTAGAGATATTGGTGTGCAAAAGAGCAGAAAGGTAAATAAATAAAAACAGTATGGGGATGAGGTAGGTGAAAATGGGTGGGCTATTTACCAATAGACTATGTACAGCTGCAGCGATCGGTTAGCTGCTCAGATAGCTGATGTTTGAAGTTGGTGAGGGAGATAAAAGTCTCCAACTTCAGCGATTTTTGCAATTCGTTCCAGTCACAGGCAGCAGAGTACTGGAACGAAAGGCGGCCAAATTAGGTGTTGGCTTTAGGGATGACCAGTGAGATACACCTGCTGGAGCGCGTGCTACGGATGGGTGTTGCCATCGTGACCAGTGAACTGAGATAAGGCAGAGCTTTACCTAGCATGGACTTGTAGATGACCTGGAGCCAGTGGGTCTGGCGACGAATATGTAGCGAGGGCCAGCCGACTAGAGCATACAAGTTGCAGTGGTGGGTGGTATAAGGTGCTTTAGTGACAAAACGGATGGCACTGTGATAGACTGCATCCAGTTTGCTGAGTAGAGTGTTGGAAGCCATTTTGTAGATGACATCGCCGAAGTCGAGGATCGGTAGGATAGTCAGTTTTACTAGGGTAAGCTTGGCGGCGTGAGTGAAGGAGGCTTTGTTGCGGAATAGAAAGCCGACTCTTGATTTGATTTTCGATTGGAGATGTTTGATATGAGTCTGGAAGGAGAGTTTGCAGTCTAGCCAGACACCTAGGTAATTATAGATGTCCACATATTCAAGGTCGGAACCATCCAGGGTGGTGATGCTAGTCGGGCATGCGGGTGTGCAGGCTGTGCGACACACATCTGCAGGCTGTGCGACACACATCTGCAGGCTGTGCGACACACATCTGTCTCACACGTCTCTCAGCTCTGTCCTCACACATTCACCATGCTGTGCTTTGGCAAAGTGGGTGGGGTTATATCCTTCCTGTTTGGCCCTGTCCGGGGGTGTCCTCGGATGGAGCCACAGTGTCTCCTGACCCCTCCTGTCTCAGCCTCCAGCATTTATGCTGCAGTAGTTTATGTGTCGGGGGGCTAGGGTCAGTTTGTTATATCTGGAGGACTTCTCCTGTCCTATTCGGTGTCCTGTGTGAATTTAAGTGTGCTCTCTCTAATTCTCTCTTTCTCTCTTTCTTTCTCTCTCTCGGAGGACCTGAGCCCTAGAACCATGCCTCAGGACTACCTGACATGATGACTCCTTGCTGTCCCCAGTCCACCTAGCCGTGCTGCTGCTCCAGTTTAAACTGTTCTGCCTTATTATTATTTGACCATGCTGGTCATTTATGAACATTTGAACATCTTGGCCATGTTCTGTTATACCGGCACACCCAGAAGAGGACTGGCCACCCCACATAGCCTGGTTCCTCTCTAGGTTTCATCCTAGGTTTTGGCCTTTCTAGGGAGTTTTTCCTAGCCACCGTGCTTCTACACCTGCATTGCTTGCTGTTTGGGTTTTTAGGCTGGGTTTCTGTACAGCACTTTGAGATATCAGCTGATGTACGAAGGGCTATATTAATACATTTGATTTGATTTGATCATACACATGTCAAGGGGAGTCACAGTCAGTGATGTAGTGATGTTTTTTTAGGTGAGGGAATGAGTAATTTTTTTAATGATGTCATAATTTTCTCAGTCAAAGTTTGTACCGACAGATGTAGGCAATTTAATTGCCTTTTATTTTAGAATATGCATGAAATAATTTCAACGTCTGCCTATGCCCACACAAATGTTATATTTTTAATACTCTCAAACACCAAGTTAGGCATAGGCTACCTGATTCCAAAATAGGTCATCATCATGGTCAATCGTGAATGGTAATTCTTCATGTTTTACTGGTGAAACTTCCAAACTGCATCTCCATGTCAATCATTTGATTGATCTCAATCAGTTTCATGGGGCATTTAGATCTGTTTGAATTACTGTTTCATGGGTGAATTAGAGCAGATGGTGTTAACCAACTATTAGCCTTTCTTGTATTTTGTTACAATCAACGCATGTATCCTGCATAGTGGTGCACTCTGTTGAGTTTAGCACATTATATATATATATGGGGGGGGGGGGGACTATTCAGCTTCAGCTAGCCATCCTAAAATCTCATTAGAAATGAGGAGGTGTTTTGGTGTAACAGTAACGTTACAGCCCTACTATGCTGTGGCATTATATTCAGTATGTTATGTAACATGCTAATGAATCATTACGTTGTAGCGGTGAAGGCTCCGTGCAGGATTTCGCCACAATGTGATCGTGCAAAACATTGATTCAGTTTGATCTAACTTTACTAAACAAGTACCATTGTGAGAAGTGATCATTTTCTATTTGTAATAATAATAATAATAATAAGTGATGTTTAGGACTTTTTGCACAGGAAACAGATCTTGATAAAATGTCATTTTAAGCTATTGGAACTCCATTCGGGGTGCTGAAAGGACAGCGCCAGGATCGCGTAATGATGTTAAAGAGATGAACAAACTTATGGTGCTGAAAGGTAGTTGAAGGATAGCTTTGCCATTCGGTCATTTCAGGAACGAACAACAATCATTTGCAATATAGTCTAATAGACTACGTGGTATAGCTATTTGTAAGCAATAACATAATGTAAATACAAATACTTATACTGTAGCTTTATATCATTGCACTGTTTTGCGAGAAGAGCTTTATTGCGAGTATGCATTTCATTGTATGTGTAGCTTACAAGCTGTATCATAAATACATTTTGATTTGGTTAGATTGAACACATGGTTACAATATACCCTATTACAGAATAAAATAAAACAGCTATCAATTCATATAATTTATTTGCATAGATTAAAAATAGTATCAAATCAACTGACTAAGTAGTGAACATAAATGATTACTACGTAGAATTGCAAGATTTTTTTTTTTAATACAGCCATAAAATCTAGTTTTTGGTGTGGTGTATTCTTGCATCTCAAAAACTATAACCAAATGCAGTATAACCTCTAACTTGGTCCAATTTACAATTGCCCACCCTGTCTCAACCAACAGCCAATCTAGGCTAAATAACTCAAACAGGGCTTCAACAACTTCCAGAGAGGGTCGGGTTCCTTGGGCTTTGCGGCAGCCCCTCTGGTTTTGGCGTCCTCTGTAAAACAGTGTCACCGTAACCATGTGGTAACATATCGTTCTGGGTTCCACTGCACCAGAGCGGTTCCGTGGAGTTTTATGAACATCAAGGCAGACACACGGTGAGTTTCTATATTTTTTTAACGTTCTGATTGGCCACAGTGGTCAAGCCTCTGACTGACCTCCACAGTGCACACACAGCCTACTGTACAGTTCATCATTCTCACCACCACCAGAGAGAAGATGGGGAACTACCCACCATTTACCTACTGTACCTCTAGGCTGCTATACATATCTATTTGGTTTGTCATTTCACAGAATTCTAATGGTAATTAAATATAATTTATTTCGAAGTTAATTAAATAGAATTTAGTTTAATTCATAGGATTCATAGAATATTCAATAAATATAGTAGCCTACCTAACATCCGATTTAGACCAAAACATTTATAAAACAATGAGTTAGATATGAGGAAAAAAATTGAAAAGCAGAGACAGCAGATAGTGATGGAACACTACTAGGCAGAGACAGCAGATAGTGATGGAACACTACTAGGCAGAGACAGAGCTGGAAAACGAGTGGCAGCACTGAGGCAGCACTGAGGCAGATGGTGGCTGCAGCTTTTGGTAATTGAATAGTTCAAAGAAAGGATGTGAGTGGAGGTTATTTACAGGAAGAGAGTGACTAGAGGAAGTACAGAGTGAGGTGAAATACTGGTTGCTGCAGGTAATGAAGACCTGGAAGAGTGAAATGACCCTTGGCCTTTCCCTGACCCGTGAACCATCTTTCATCATCTGACCTCCACTTATTTTGCCAAAGAATTGATTATGAGAGTGAGGCCAACACTGTTGTATGACTGCCTCAGGGACTTCTCTGTATCTAAACCAGTCCAAATCCTTGTCACACCACCACCATAGAGCAAGGTTGAGAAGTAGCCTATTAGACCAGCTCAATTCTAAAAGCATCCCATTTCAGCAATCTAAACAACACCATGGTGCCACTGACTCAGATTTATTGGTCTCTGCCACCGCACTTTGTTGTGATGTAGTTTATTAAGGTAATACAATTACGTCATTGGTATCAGTTCTGAAAAAGGAATAGCAAAATATTAAAAAAAAAAAAAAATTATATGATAATCTTCCTGCTTGAATATGGAAATGCTTCATTACTGTGTGTGTTGCTTATGCCAATAATTGCCTGCAGTTAAATGATTGAACATTCAAAAGTGCACATGGTCTTTTTCAGTCATGTGACCTTTGGAAGTGATCTATACACTCTATTCTGCTGATTCATAGGTTTTCTACACAGATATATACAAAATAGACAAGTACTGTATTGAATTGGGAGCCATCCTCACTTCCACCACATTTCCTGAAAGGTTGAAAGGACAGTTGAGTTGGGTAACCATAACCATGTCTAATACCTCAGCAACGTAAACTTTATCTGCACTCCCTGTTTAATGCAATTTTCAGTCAGAATGATTCAAGAGATATATCAAAGCAGGGAAAATACAAGCAATATACTTGACCCCCCCTATCTACCACTCCAATACCTACTAATAGTGATCTTGGTCACCCTGGTGTTTGGGTTTATAGTGGGAGAGGAAATAGAGGAGAGAGAGGACGAGAGAGGGAGACCTGCCCTCTGTAAATGCACTACCAGATGATAATGCCTTGGTGACGGAGACCTCTTAGCGGCTACAAAGACCTACGAGTTGTTTGATTACATTTGTGTTTGATCAAATGTAGTGCTCCCTCCAGCTAGCATGGAGAAAATGAGATTTTCCCCTCCAAACATTCCCCCCCAGGCCATCCATCAGGTGCCTGTATGGTGCAGTTTACCACTTCTACAATTTCACAGAGCCCATCAGGTTTTCTTAGCTCACCTTTAGCTTACCCTGTACACCCACTGCACTGAGAAACACAAGTCTAATGGTATTGAAATTCCACATAACATCTGCTAAAATATTGGAGAAAAATTCTACCATTTCACATTATACCAGGGGTCAGCAACAAGCGGTCCACGGGCCAAAACAAGGCCTCAAGGCCTCAAAGTTTTTAGAAAAACAAAAACAAAATCACCAGTAGTTTCATTCAGGAAATCAGGAAAGTATTTCCATTAATAAAAAAAGAGATGTGATCGTGTATCAATGTAATCATAATCGGAAATCATTGTTATTTTCAAATACAATCTCTTTTTGGACTTAGTTGTGGTCAATTTGCAGTGTTCAAAATTATTATAATTATGCTCCGCCCCCCGACCACCCGCTCCGACAAAAATCATCCCCTGGCTGAATCTAGTAGCTTACCCCTGGCTTATACGGTATGTATCAGTGGAGGTTGCTGATAGGAGGACGGCTCACAGTAATGGAATGGTATCAAACATATGAAAACCATGTTTTTGATAGCATTCCATTAACTCCATTCCAGCCACTTTTATGAGCTGTTTTCCCCTCAGCAGCCTCTACTGGAATGTATCAAATCAAATCGAAGTTTATTGGTCACTACACAGATTTGCAGATGTTATTTTAGGTGCAGCGAAATGCTAGCTCCAACAGTGCAGTAATACTACCTAGCAATACAGAACAGTACGCACATATGCATATGGTTTTCTAAAATGTGTGCTGCTGATAGGTTTCAATAAGAAAGGCAGGCCTGTGGTGCATTTGATTGACAATGTATCAAAGCTGAAACAGCAAGCTACACCTGACAAATTGCAGCAAATGTCACACAACACTCATTTGACTGTCACCTGATGCTTTGAGGAGCTACAGATGGAGGATCTTAATTTGATCATTCTTTTGTTGCTGATAATGTTCTTGCAAAGCACGGTATTCAAGGTTTAAAAATACTTCTAAAGTGTGTAATGTCCACTTTAAAATGTAAGACTTGATTTGCCAAAATGAAAAATGTATCAACTTCTACATTTAAAAAAATATTAACCCCTTTGACACACGGGTGTGAAAATTCTACAGTGGTCCATGCAATGTACGCTCCAAGCGGTGTGATTAGAACACTTACAGTATTTAGAATGCCAAACAGTTTTTTTTACAGAAACATTTTGCACAAACAGTCTTTATAACGTAATGTCCTCGATGTGAGCAGTTCATTTCTGGATGCAATGTTCAGACAGTCACAGAAGTAGCGACAGCATAACACAATTGTCATCCAAACCAGAACGTCATGGCGCTAACTGAGGAAAGAGTGACCTAACACAAGCGGTCATATTTAGCTAAATCGCGGCTGACAGAAACCATAATAGGAACTAGGTAATAGCAATTACTATTTACAATTCATCACATCACGGGTGACCTAACCAGTGATCAAAATAACTGAGCAAAACATTTTAAAAGAATGGAAAGTAATCCGACGATGTGTAGTTTGTGCGTGTTTGTTTTTTCACGTCAACCAAAGATAAAAGGTTACAAAATAAGTTGGGTCTGTTTGCATAAAATCACATTTTATTGGTCACATACACATATTTATCAGATGTTATTGCGGGTGTAGCGAAATGCTTGTGTTCCTAGCTCCAACAGTGCAGTAGTATCTAACAATTCACAGCAATACCGACAAATCTAAAATAAATATAATGGAATTAAGAAACATATAAATATTAGATTGAGTAATGTTGGAGTGGCATTGACTAAAATACAGTAGAATAGAATACAGTATACAGTTGAAGTCGGACATTTACATACACCTTAGCCAAATACATTTAAAGTGGGAGGGCCTATGCCCACCCAGGCCCAACCATGGCTGCGCCCATACATTAGGGCCAAATTAATTCATTTCAATTGACTTATTTCCTTATATGAACTGTAAATCAGTAAAATCGTTGAAATTGCAGCATGCAGCATGTAAATTTCTGTTCAGTATATACTTGAATACCTTAAAAAATATATATCATATATAGTATACAATTGGTGTGGGAAGTTCACATACACCTTAGCCAAATACATTTAAACTCAGTTGTTCACAATTCCTGACATTTAATCATAGTAAAAATTCCCACTCTTAGGTCAGTAAGGATCACCACTTTATTTTAAGAATGTGAAATGTCAGAATAACAGTAGAGAGAATTATTTATTTCAGCTTTTATTTCTTTCATCAGATTCCCAGTGGGTCAGAAGTTTACATACACTCGATTAGTATTTGGTAGCTTGCCTTTAAATTGTTTAACTTGTGTCAAATGTTTCGGGTAGACTTCCACAAGCTTCCCACAATAAGTTGGGTGAATTGTGGCCCATTTGTGATGGCCACTCCAATACATTGACTTTGTTGTCCTTAAACCGTTTTGCCACAACTTCGGAAGTATGCTTGGGGTCATTGTCCATTTGGAAGACCCATTTGCAACCAAGCTTTAACTTGATGCCTTGAGATGTTGCTTTAATATATCCACATAATTTTCCATTCTCATGATGCCATCTATTTTGTGAAGTGCACCAGTCCCTCCTGCAGCAAAGCACCCCCACAACATGATGCTCCCGCCCCCGTGCTTCACGGTTGGGATGGTGTTCTTTGGCTTGCAAGCCAGAGAACATTTCTCCAAAAAGTACGATCTTAAATAAATACACACACACACACACTGTACATACATACATACGATATACAGAAACTATAATGATAACGTAATAAGGCACTTACTTTGATGGGAACTCACACATGTCCAAAGTTATTATAAGCAGTGAATGCAATGCGGGTGCCAGCCTGAAAACGTGCCAGGTAGGAAAAAGTTTGCGCTTGGGCTCTCATAGAAGAGAGATGTTTTGTCAGTAATGCCTCAAACGTAAATTGTCCGCAACAGTGAAATGGCCTATTTCTATGTGAATTAATGAAGAAGTGGAACACGCCTCAATTCAAACTGCTGTGACAAAATAAAACCTTTTTGGAAAATAATTTGAAATTGACAAATTGAAACATAGCCTATAGATATTTAGCAGAGAGCGTGCAGTGATTTTGAGGGCAGGTTAATTATAATCCACATAATAAGTAATATTTCCTGTGGCTGCAGGATTATCTTTCTGCTGTAGCAAACTGGCTCAAATTAAGATCCTTCATCTGTAGAAACATGGCAAAGAGTGAAAAGGAGGGAAGAAACATGTAAATGTTCCCCTCTGTCACTCTGTTTTCAGTGTTGTTTGTTTGGTTTCACTCATGGATTATGAGGGAAAGGGAGCAGAAAACATACATTGTCTTTATGGCATGTGTGTACTCTCAATCTGTCAATCTCAACACGGTCATCTGAGAGGAAGCTTGGTATCTCCATTTCCCCTCCCATCTGTCTTCTCATGGTTGCTGTTCAGGATTTTATGAGGCCTAGAAAAAGAAGGTTATGTCACACCCCAAATCAAGAGAGAAATAAATGATATCTCACAAGGGAGCAAGTTCACAATGTAAAGTGGAGTGGGGCCTCTTTCGCTGGAATGACACATACCCAGGGCCCAATTACAGGCCCTTTTCTTTCTCTCCTACTCATCTGTCTCTCTGAACCCATAAAGCTAGATGATCCTGGTTGTCCTGACATGAAGGACATCACATAAAAAGAACATTAGTCTCAGGTTGTAGGCTTCTGCTCTACCACAGCCAGTGTGAGGTGTAATTCATATAATCACCAACAATGGAGTTACAGTGCATTCAGACCCCTTGATTTTTTTCCACATTTTGTTATATTACAGCATTATTCTAAAACACATGTGGAAACATCTCAAGGATGATCAATGGAAACAGGATGCACCTGAGGATGCACCTCTCATAGCAAAGGGTCTGAATAAATAAGGTATTTCTGTTTTTTATATTTAATCAATTTGCAAAAAAATCTAGGAAACTGTTTTCGCTTTGTCATTATGGGGTATTGTGTGCAGATTGATGAGGAAATATTTTTGGGGGTTAATTTTAGAATAAAGCTGTAACGTAACAAAATGTGGAAAAAGTCTAGGTGTCTGAATACTTACCGAATGCACTGTAACTCCATTGTAGTGCATTTGATCATAGGAAATGCTTATATTAATCTTTAAAATTACAATTTTTTAAATATTTGCCTTTAATCCTGACTTTGATCTCCCACATGCATGAAAAATCTTGATCAAAACAGAATCAGGGAATGCCATTATACATTTTTTTGTTGCAAACCCAAAGTTAAAAACATGAGACAGCTGAGATGACTGGGACAGTTGACATGTGGTGTATGTTATGAGGAATTTAGGTGAAAGTAAGCATCATCATGGAGCATGAGGAATTAGCAATATAGGAGCATAAATAACCAGTCAATACACAAACCGCATATTATCACAATCACTCCATCGGGTTATTGTTACAGTAAGACACTCTTCTCCTGCAGCAGATCTGTCTGGGCTCATATATAGACACTTAGTATTTAGTGTCAACTCAACATGTTCTTATCTCTCCTGGGCTTGTGTCTATCCTGGGTTTGGAAGTGAAAATCGCTGAAGTTTTGTTTTTCAAATTCAGCAGATATTGTTTGCTAAACTGTATTCCTATCATGGACTGTACCTATAGGACAGGTAAAGGTTATCTCTCCTGTAGGCATAATCTCAGCCATGTTGATGACACACTAGCTACTGGTATTCTGTTAATGATGAGTTCAGTTCTACCCTGCCAGAAAGTCAGTCAGGGCGTCTGCCCTCAGTGACACTTTGGATCCTTTGATCATCTTGTCTCAGTGGAAGGCTGAAGGTAGGTCATTGGATCCTTGCTAGAGGTGTTCCAAGCTCCCAGAAGCTCCCATCTTGTCATATTAAGTCCCCCCGGATCCATGGGACAGTCGGGGAATTAGACTAGCTCTTCGTCTGACTGGGTAGAAACCTCCATGTATGTTGGGTTGATAATGTCAGGGTACAACATCAGCCCTGGGTCATAGGGAATGTCAGCAGCACTTGGCATCAATGATGATGAGGGATCACATGCTATACAACAGTATAGATGTTTTCTGGCACCAACACCAAGTTTCTTATAATCACTATTATGATGATGGTTCCAACGATTTTCCAGTTATTCAATCATTTCATATCTGAGATTCATTTGTTTCTTAACAAAACTTGAAGATTTTATTAGCCTAGTATCTCATTTATTGATAAAAGCAGTCAAATGCATATAATAAAGCTTGCCAGTAACAAAGCTGGCTATAAAATGGTGTCAAACAAAAGAGTGATTTCCAGGTAAACAACCAGTATCTGAACCTGCCCGAGGGAGACCATTTATTGACACTCATCTGCTTCAACATCCGAATTTGTCATATTAATCTCATTCCAGTGACTCTGCCCTTGTCTGTGCTCTGTTATTTCTCAGCGGGAGTGATGTGTAGAATGGGCACACATTAGACAGAGTGGGGGGGCATGGCATCTGGGTAAACAAATGACTAAAAATTAAGAGATCCATCAACACAACAGGGGCTGGCAAATACCAAGCCGTCAGACCCTAAGTGAAAGCCATTAGTCTGCCACGATCACGTCACTGCATGGAGCTACTTTATATCACACACAGCCAGGCAGGCCCAACCTGCTGGAATGGACTGGATTTACTGTAGGTGCTATTAATAACAGCTACGGTGGCATTGGAGAAGTAGTGCAAAGATACAGTCACTGAGGTTGGGGGTTAAGAGGCACTAACTCAATGGCTCAGAGAGAAAACACTTTGACAAAGCTCCTGTATGCTGGACAAGCTGGTCTGACTACAGGAGCAGAGCACAACACAACAACAAGTCATCTGAAATAATGGCTAGTATTACCCACAGTCATTTATGTCTGAGTTGATGGATGGGAAAGATAGTCAGATAAGTTCATGTGAAAATTATGTATTGATTGGTTAGTAGATATACATCACTGTGCCTATTCATTTTTCTCTGCAACAAGAACATTTTATTGAAGTTTCATCAAACACTTTGTCCATGAGAGAATAATGTGATGGTTGACAAAGTGAGCTGCCATCATGTCAGTCACATTTAAGGCAACAGACTGAGATTGACGGCCGAATGATAAACAGATATGGTATATCTGTTAGGACCGGGACAATACCGGTATTGCGATATTCTTTCAATTGCAAAAATGAAATCTATTTGGTCCTTTATTAACCTGCTCAAAGTAAAATATTGTGTGCTATGGCTTGGAAAATAAATAAATAAATAAATGTGACTCTGGATGACAACATAATTATGTTTGTTTTCAACGTTAGGGTTATTTTCCTAAAGAAGTTAAATCCGCTTTGTGCGTTGTTTCCTTGCCAGGACACTAACAAGTATTGTTATACAGGTATCGTCCCGGCCCTATGTCTGTACAGAGAAACACTTCAGTATCTTGTCAAGATGAGTGTAATGCAATCAGATCAAGCTGTTTGACAGAAAGCAGAACTGTGATGTCACCTGCTTCTCCTTCCAAGTGCTCAAGGAAAGAATCTCCCATTTATTGGTCCCATAGGGATTTCCGAAATCGGATCATTTCAAGCATGCTCCCAGTATGCCTTGGGTTGCTGAATCACTCTGCATGTTTATGCATTGGACACCAAACTCCATGGTCCACATGATAACTGTGCTTGGTTCCACTGGAAATATATATAGTGTAACCTGCAGAAATGTAATTGGACAGAGGAAAAAAGGAAAAAAAAGTTGGCTAATTCGCATGAGCTCCACCTTGAGCTTTAAGCCCTGTCCAGCTTAACTGGTAATTAACATGTCCATATGTCAACTGCATGTTGTGATTCCTCTGAGCCCATCATAGCCACCAAAGAGGACATATAAACAACTGTTTGTCATTACCCAGCATGCCTCATGACTGTGTGCCTAGAATGTCTCCAGGACTTTGCTATCATTGGGTATGCAGTTCAGTCTTAAGATACTCCTCTTCCCCATCCTATTTTTTTCTAACATTGTTTAATTGAACGATGTTATCTATATTTGTCTTGTCTGCTGTTCTTGTGCAGTAGTGTTACAGCTGAACAACTTGTTTGGTAAAAGTAGGGCACCTCTACTCATTAGACAGAGGGGTGCCATAAGAACTGCAGATGGATTTCTACACTTTATAGTCTTTCTATTTCCCTTTCTTACCAAACAAACACAGACACATATTATTTAGTCTCTCTCGGCTCTCGTTCTCCAAGTCCTCTCACGTACCCAGCAGTTTTAGCTGCACCAGTTTCACTTTATTGTTTCACCCACAGCCATTGGAGGATGAGAAATCGGCAGGGTAGCCAACATAAAAAACAGATGTAAGTGTCAATTTCTCTGTCTGACCAGGGGCGTTAAGAGCCTGACATGTTGGTAGCAAAGAAATAAATGATGCTGTTAGAAATGTAAACCCTCATAGATATCCCATTTACTGTAGAAAAACAAACATGGGCGACCAGAGTTATAATTTCTGTAGACGTGATTTCATTAAATATTGGTACTAAATTCATCAGTAAAATTCTGGTCTGCCCAAAGTAAGCACAAAGCCCTTTGGGAGCAGTTCTGAGACTTAACAAAACTTGATCAATTATTAACTAAGGCGGAGAAAGAGAAAGAGAAAACCAAGAGTAGAAAAGAGAGACAAAGAGAGGGGTGACAAATATGAAAATGAGAGTGTGGGAAAGGGATGTAGCCTAGAAGAGACATGGGCAATACTGTATAATGGTCAGTATAGTAGGCCAGGAGGGCTAGATTTGCCCTAGGGTTTCCCTACCACCTTCAAATGGTTCTTCCTTGGCCCCTTAACGCGAAACAGCAGTGAGCTACGGGGCACTGGAACAGTCACCTCTCCTCTGCAGCACAGACACAGCCCTTACAGCTGTTTCGCGTGGGAGTGATAACTCACACACCACCCAGGGGGAGAGGGGGGCTGAATGGCAGATCTAAGCGACACAGTGTCAAACACCTCCCAGATGGGCTGGCAGAGAGCCTGCAATCTTGATTTGATCCCACTGCTCTGAACATTTAGCAGGTTTTCAAAAACTGACATTAGCCTGTCTGAGAGGTCCCAGCAGCTTGGTTACGCTAGTTAGCTGTGAATCTGTCGCTGGGGAGAAGTATGTCCTGGAGCCCCCATCTGGGAGGTGGGATGATGGTTGAGGTTTAGGACTCAGCTCCTGTAGTGATTTAAATTCCTGTAGCATGCTAAGTCAAAGCCTCACCTGAGTAGCAGTCACCGTTATCTCAACTTTTGTAATACCCCAGTGACTAACTTCAAATGTATCTTCTCTTTTTTTCTGATATTATAAATACTCGTATACAGCAAATTCCTAGATAGTAAAAACCCATGAGGTAGATAAACTGAAAGGTGTGCATTTATTTCCTTTTGCTATCTGATCGATGTGGCTATTTTAAGAAAATATGAAGAATCTTGAGCTGTTAGGGGGCAATATTCGCATTTGGGGAAGTGATACACCATCCCAACATGACACTGTATCTCCTGAAGATAAATTTGAATTATATATTAAGTAGTCCTTAATAGTGCATTCAAGGTTTCGAAAAACAACAAAATGACTGAAGGCAACTATCAATAGATAACAAGTGTCTTTACAGAACTCGTTCTGCTTGGGTGTCAACTCTACATTTTCTTTCCCATACAACCAAAGGGCAAGGGGCTAACAGGAGATGCAGTCTCATTCCTCAACTCTCATAGACACATGTCCCTCATTTTGCTTCACCACTCTCTAAGCTTGTTGAGGTCTATTTGAGACACACAAGCATCCTCTCATGGTCAATAATGAAATGGATTTCAGCCTGGACAAGGAAAATGTATAGTGCTTTTATTTGGGGAATAGAGAAACAGAGATTAAACACATGTCCAAGTTACTAGGGTGGGCCTTCTATGTTCATTTTCTATGTTTTGTATTTCTTTGTTGTTTGGCCGTGTGGTTCTCAATCAGAGGCAGCTGTCTATCGTTGTCTCTGATTGAGAACCATAGTTAGGTAGCCTTTTCCCACCTGAGTTTTGTAGGTAGTTGTTTTCTGTTTTTGTGTCTGCACCAGACAGAACTGTTTCGGTTGTTCTCGTTGTTGTTTTGTTAATCAGTGTTCAGTAAATAAAAGGATGAACACGTACCACGCTGCACCTTGGTCCTCACCTTCTTCCACCAACAGCCGTTACACCAAGACTTGTAGAGGAGAATTTCCATGTTAGACTCATGTTAAGGCTTGAAATCATTCTTGCTCACATTCAGCTGGCAGAGGTGGGTTTTTATCTAGACATTTGAGATTCTCCCTCCATCATCCTAGTCTGAATGGCATACAGATACTCCCTGCATGCTGTGGGTAAACTGCCCAATAATATCTTATTAATTGATTTAGTTGAGGAGATTTACCGTCCACTCTGCTGGTAAATGGCGCACAGGGGAGGCAAGAAAGACAAACCTTAGGCTCTGCTGGCATTTCTGCTGAAGGAGAGAGAATATTAATCCTTCCCTCCCAGGAATGCATGACTACGCATTTATTCTGAATCATAACTCAGTGCTGCTTACATTGTTAAACAAGGCCCTGCTCTCATCAGCCATGCTAAAGGTAATATTAGCTTGTGGAAATGTGCTGATCATCGGTATAGGAACAAGTATTCATTGTGTTCTGATTAATAGAACCTTTATATTTTCATAACTTATCTGCTAACAGGGATTGCATTCAAGATTCATAAGCCTTCGTCCATCATGGCACAGTATAGAACCTGGGGCTGTTCTGTGGGCGTACAGTGTATATGGATGATGTTCAATCATGTTCACTGGAAATGTTTTGAAAGTCAACACCACTGATTAGTCATCACATATTGATCATTCATTTTCTGTAGCTACTGGCTACTGGCTTAACTCCCCCAGGCTAGAGGAACTGTTGTCAAGGCTGACTCAACTGGAGAGATCAATGAAGAAATCAGTGAACGTCTCAGAGATCAAGGCATCCCCTGTTGGTCAGTCTGGATTTTCTGTTTCGCAGATTAAGAAGTTACGTGACAGAGCGATTCAACACTGATTTGCACAGCATTTTGGTTTATAATACCTCCACTCCTGTGACTGCTGGCTCTTACTCTAGAATTGAATGTCTCATCTTTGGTTTTGTGAGGTGTTTGGATGGTGCTGAGATGTACTATATGCCGGTGGGACAAATTATACTCTAATTCCCCTGCCCAGCAGAACTATCCACATACTGTATGAAATAATGGGTTCACTATATCAGAGCCTGCCCAAGCCAGCAGCAGGTGACCTAAAATTCATCTAAACAGAGAATACCAAGGGGATGTTGACAGTAGAGTAAGCCACTTAATATAATGTTTAAATTCCCTACATTACTCCTCTCATATGAATATACTGTACTCTGTCATCTACTGCATCTTGCCATCTTTATGTAATACATGTATCACTAGCCACTTTAAACTATGCCACTTTTATGTTTACATACCCTACATTACTCATCTCATATGTATATACTGTACTCGATACCATCTACTGCATCTTGCCCATTGCCGTTCTGTACCATCACTCATTCATATATCTTTATGTACATATTCTTTATCCCTTTACACTTGTGTGTATAAGGTAGTTGTTGTGGAATTGTTAGGTTAGATTACTCGTTGATTATTACTGCATTGTCGGAACTAGAAGCACAAACATTTCGCTACACTTGCATTAACATCTGCTAACCATGTGTATGTGACAAATGAAATTTGATTTGAGCTACATGGTGTTTGAGCTAGAGCAAGTCTCTTATTCCTAACTGAATCTATGCCAACATCTTGGTCTCACCAGTCACTTCTGATGCTCTGATATGTGTAGGAGTTTATAACACAGTTTCAGGAGTAGAGTTTTACGTTTCAGATGACACATCTAATCCACAGCAGGAACTTCCATATATGGGCATTGTCTTTTGCGTTGGTATGCAGCCTTACACGGAACCCAAACCGGCTGTGTGTATGCGCCATCATGCACTATCGTGCATAAATGTATTTTGTCCCCCTACACCAAACGCAATCACGACGCGCAGGTTAAAATATCAAAACAAACTCTGAACCAATGACATTCATTTGGGGACAGGTCGAAAGCATTAAACATGTATGGCTAGTTAGCTTGCACTTGCTAGCTAATTTGTCCTATTTAGCTAGCTTGCTGTTGCTAGCTAATTTGTCCTGGGATATAAACATTGAGTTATTTTACCTGAAAAGCACAAGGTCCTCCACTCCGACAATTAATCCACACAAAATGGCCAACCTAATCGTTTCTAGTCATCTCTCCTCCCAGGCTTTTTCATCTTTGAATTTATATGGTGATCGCATCTAAACTTTCATAGTATTACTACGACGACCGGCAAAACAGTTCATCTTTCAATCACCCACGTGGGTATAACCAATGAGGAGATGGCACATGGGTACCTGCTTCTATAAATCAATGAGGAGATGGGAGAGGCAGGACTTTCAGCACGATCTGCTTCAGAAATAGGAGTTCTATTTTAGCCCTTGGCATCGCAGACTCTCGTTGGCGAGCGTGAGAAGTGTGAGTGCAATAATTGAATTACATGGATTTCTAAATTAATTTGGAACGCTCACGCATGCGACGTGTCCGGTCTGGTCAGCATGTTAGAGCAGGAACTCCATATATGTGTACCGACATTCATATTGGAACCTGGGCCAAGGAGCAGGAACTCCATATACGGTCCTAGACACCCATATTGGAACGCAGCCTATTAGTAAGAAAATCATTATTTGGACATAGAGCCGTGACTATGCCAATTTGCTCACCTGCCTCCAATCTTCATTAGCCACAAGCATTCCTTAACCATTTAAACATATATCTTCACGCCTTTGCACATCTGCCTAACAAACAGTCTGTAATGCATGTCCGTGCTGATCCATTGACCCATCACCACCCTGTCCTCTTCACCATCGAGTCACCCTACAAGTGTCCTGAAAATGGCGGGCCAGCTGTTTCACAGCTGGGGGCTGGCCCCACCAGCAGGGAGGCCAGCACAATATCAGTTTATGGCTGGGGGTTGGCCTTGCCAGCAGGCTCAGCACAACCACAGTTCATGACCGGGGGCTGACCCTGCCGGGAGGCCAGCTTCCATCCCCGATCCACGACTGGGGGCTGGTTCCCTGATAACCATCCACGCCAAAATCCTCAAACCAAACTCTGCCAAATACTACCCCTTCCGACATGTTCATCAGATGGCGAGAAGCCGAACTCGTGAACCACACCACAACCCTCACATTATGCTCTGGGCAATTCATCTTCACTCTCCTCTGGTCTTCCATCTGTTTAGATACTACAGTCTTGTGAGGAATCAGGATGGAAAGAGAGAAAGTCATCCATCCTATAGCTAGTACTTTCATCTGTCTCCTATTCCACGCTGTACTTAAAGTATGGCACTGGATCATAAATGCTCGCCTGTCTCGTCAATGTCCTTCTGATCCATCAATTATGGTCCACTCATGTCTATTCAGATTTGTCACAACCTGTTCTTGAGTCTTATAGACAACTTCATTTCACTGATATAAAGCTACTATAACATCCTCTCTGTGATCCTCTGTCGGCCATTCATCCCCCACTAATGGAGCCACAACCACCAAGGGATCGTACATCATCACTGTGGTTAAGAATATAGGAACTGTACCTATAGGAATATAGGTACATCAAATAAAGAGAGGACTGATTATTTCCCTATTCAATACTCTGTAACACTTTATAATGCTATAATGCATTATGATGTGGATATAATGCATAAGGATTGTCATGAGCATGTATGACCTCCTTATAAGGTTTTCTGTTGTATGATGTAGTACACACCCCACATCACCTTACCGTATAGTGCCCTGTAAAAGCTACTCTTCATGGTGTTGTTTCTAAGCCTGATGAATCATAGCTGATGTACAGTACCAGTCAAAAGTTTGGACACACCTACTCATTGAAGGGTTTTTCTTTATTTTTTACTATTTTCTACATTGTAGAATAATAGTGAAGACACAAACTATGAAATAAGATGTAGTAACCACAAAAGTGTTTTTGGTTACTACAATATATTTTAGATGAGAGATAATTCAAAGTAGCAACCCTTTGCCTTGATGACGGCGTTGCACACTCTTGGCATTCTCTCAACCAGCTTCATGAGGTAGTCACCTGGAATGCATTTCAATTAACAGTCGTGCCTTGTTAAAAGTTCATATGGAATTTCTTTCCTTCTTAATGCATTTAAGCCAATCAGTTGTGTTGTGACAATGTAGGGGTGGTATACAGAAGATAGCCCTATTTGGTAAAAGACCAAGTCCATTTTATTGAAAAAAACAGCTGAAATAAGCAAAGAGAAACGACAGTCCATCATTACTTTAAGACATGAATGTCAGTCAATCCAGAAAATGTCAAGAACTTTGAAAGTTTATTCAAGTGCAGTTGCAAAAACCATCAAGCTCTATGATGAAACTGGCTCTCATGAGGACCGCCACAGGAAAGGAAGATCCAGAGTTACCTCTGCTGCAGAGGATGAGATCATTAGAGTTACCAGTCTCACGCCTTTTGAGTCACACGCCTTTTGGCGGCAGAACGACGCAGACAGATACAGCTGGGGCTATGTCTGTACTGTGAGCAAGGAGTGCACAAGCTCCAGCAGTGTCCGGTACTTCAGAATACGGGATCCGCTAGAGCAGAGGGACAGTCACGTGATGTTCCATCTCCTGGACCAGGAGTGAGTATTCTAGATTCAAGTCTTCCTGCTAGACTTTTTATGGTGTCCTTCACTCTGGCTGTCTGTCCCCCATGTACAGTGTCTACAGCATTAGTGGATTTCGGCGCCACTGCAAACTTTATGGATCAGACCCTTGCCTCCTCCCTCAACATTACCATTCCTCTCCTTTTCCGGTTCAAGGTCTCAACTGTCAGCCATTAGGATCTGGAACCATCACACACATCACTCACCCTCACAGTGGAGTCCAATCATCAGGGGAACATCCCCTTCTTCATCACCAGTGCACCTGTTCACAAAATCATCCTTGGCCTCCCTTGGCTCCAACGACATGACCCTACCATCTCATGGTCGAGGATGAGAATCACAGACTCGTCATCTGAATACCAGAGGACCTGCTTCCCTGTCCCCTGTGGTTCCATGTCGGTTGAGAGTCCTGTGGTTGCCCTTCAGCCCAATATCCCAGAAGAATACCAGGGCCTAAGGGAGGTATTCTCCAAGACCCGCACTACCTGTCTCCCTCCTCATCACCCCTTTGACTGTGCCATCGACCTGTTTTTCGGTGCTACACCTCCACGCAGACGCATCAACCCTCTGTCTGTGGCTGAGACCCATGCCATGGAGGATTACATTCAAGCAGGCGCTCCGACAGGGATTCATCCGCACATCCCTGCATCGGCTGGTTTCTTCTTCGTGGCCAAAAAGGAGGGAGGATTACGCCCATGTATCAATTACCGAGTACTCAATGACATCAACACGAAGTATCGGTACCCTGTCATGTTGGTGCCATCGAGCAGCTCTGAGAGGCCCAGTTCTTCACCATTCTGGACATGCGGAGTGCTTACAATCTCATCCACATCCGGGAGGGAAGACGGCGTTCAGCATGATGGCTGGCCACTATGAGTACTTGGTAAAGGCCTTTGGCTTAGCCAATGCTCTGTCAGTGTTCCAGGCATTCGTCAAGAAGGTGTTCAGGGACATGTTCGGTTGTCAGGTATACATCAATGACATCCTGATCTTTTAGACCAACCTGGAAGATCACATCACCCACGTTCGAGCAGTCCTGGAACTCCTCTTGGCCAATCACCTGTTCGTCAAGGTGAAGTGCCAATTCCATTAGAGGGCTGCATCATTCTTGGGTTACCAAATCAGCCTGCAGGGAGTAAATATGGAGGACAAGAAGATGGATGCTGTAAGGTCTTGGCCAGTCCCAACCACCATCAAAGGGTTACAATGTTTTTGGGGGTTTGTCAACATCTACCACCGCTTCATCAGGAACTTCAGCGGGTCTTGTAAGTTGGTGTGGTCTCCAGCAGCCGATGAGGCCTTTCGTCTCCTCAAGGGATATTTAACCTTTGCCCCTTTGCTAAAACACCCAGATCCCACGCTACCTTTTGTGGTTGAGGTAGACACATCTGAGGTGGGCCTGGGGGCAGTTTTGTCACAAAGACAGGGTAACCCATTGAAATTGTATCCTTGTTCTTTTTTCTCCAAGAAACTGTCCTCCGCAGAGAGGAATTACGACGTTGGTGATCGGGAGCTCCTGGCGGTGAAGTTGGCATTAGAGGAGTGGAGACACTGGCTGGAGGGCAACAAGGAACCATTAGTCATCCTCACCGACCATCGGAACCTAGAGTACATATGGACAGCGAGGAGACTGAATCCACGCCTAGCCAGGTGGGCACTTTTCTTTACCGGGTCCGACTTCACGCTGACCTATCGCTCAGGTTCTAAGAACATCAAGCGGCCCTTTCCTCTATCTACGATTTTGGAGAGGTTCCTGTCCAGAGGGCACCCATAATTCCATCCTCCCGTGTCGTAGGTCCAGTGGTTTGGGACGTAGATTTGGACATCCGCCAGGCTCTAGAGAGGGAACCCGGAATTGTCCTCCTGAGAGTATCTACATTCCCACAGGGGTAAGGGATCGGCTGCTGGACTCCCAACGTTGTGGTGGCCGACACCAGTATCTGGTGGATTGGAAGGGGTATGGCCCAGACGAGCGGTGTTGGGTTCCAAAGGAGGACATTCTGGACCCCAACATCTTCCGTGACTTCCGCTGCCCGGACCGACCCGCTCCTCGGGGTCGTCCCTCTGGTCAGTGTCGTCCTGCGGCTGGAGCTGCGCGTCAGAGGGGGATACTGTCACATCTTCTCCTGCTCCTCCCCTCCGGCGTACGACGTTGCCGAATACTAACCACCGGTCCTGGGATTCATCATTACGCACACCAGGCACTCATCATTACACGCACCTGTTAATCATTATGATTCACAACTGGACTTCATTACCTTCATAATTTCCTCCCCTTTATATGTCACTCTCTTATGTTCAGTTGGTATTATTCTTGTGTACCGGCGTGTAGCCACATTAAATTGTATTGTTCCTGGTTTTATTAAACGTTGCACCTGCTTCCCGACTCACAGCTCCATTATTACAGCTGTCCTGATATCCAGTAGCTCTTTTTGGTCATAAGAGACAGTGGCCCAAACAATATTTCCAAAATAAGTTACAAATAATGCGAAAACACACACAATAGCCCAATTGGTTAGGAGCATGTAAAATGACAATCATCTCCTCCGGCGCCATTGGAACTGCTGCAAAGAAACCACTACTAAAGGACACCAATAATAAGAAGAGACTTGCTTGGGCCAAGAAACACTAGCAATGGACATTAGACAGGTGGAAATCTGTCCTTTGGTCTGATGAGTCCAAATTTCAGATTTTTGGTGTCTTTGTGTCGTAGAGTAGGTGAACAGATCTCCGTCTCCTCTTCATGAGCTCCGTTCCGACCATGGAGGAGGTGTGTGAAGATGCTTTGTTGGTGACACTGTCAGTGATTTATTTAAAATTCAATGCACACTTAACCAGCATGGCGACCACAGCATTCTGCAGCGATACGCCATCCCATCTGGTTTGCACTTAGTGGGACTATCATTTGTTTTTCAACAGGACAATGACGCAGCCTCCAGGCTGTGTAAGGGCTATTTCACCTAGAAGGAGAGTGATGGAGTGCTGCATCAGATAACCTGGCCTCCACAATCAACCAACCTCAACCCAACAGATGGTTTGGGATGAGTTAGACCTCAGAGTGAAGGAAAAGCAGCCAACAAGTGCTCATATTTGGGAACTCCTTCAAGACTGTTGGAAAGCATTCCAGGTGAAGCTGGTTGAGAGTGTGCAAAGCTGTCATCAAGGCAAAGGGTGGCTACTTTGAAGAATTTAAAATATATTTTGGTTTGTTTAACTTTTTGTTTGTTTACTACATGAATCCATATATGTTATTTCATAGTTCCAATGTCTTCACTATTATTCTACAATGTAGAAAATAGTAAAAATAAAGAAAAACCCTTGAATCAGTAGGTGTCCAAACTTTTAACTGGTACTGTATATTCACAAACTCAAACACAAAATGTGACTATTTGCCTGAAGCATAATTTAAAATGTCTTATTGAGAGATCATGTTAATAGAATGGAATTCTGTAATTTAACATTTATATTACGCTTTCAATAATGTGATTCAATAATGTTTGTGGTGAAAAAGGTGTTTTGTCATCTTCAGTCGACAAATGTTGCACTGTCATTGTCCTTTTCGTCTTTGTATCATAAGTGAGGGAGGGTAAATAGCTCATTAGTTCCCAACAGTTACTTATTCCTGCCACTGTAATAGCACTCATGGTTCTCAACTTCCCATACACCCCAGCCAGACCCACAACAAAGCACTCCAACCCTGCCTCTGAAGCGGCAGTGACTGACAGACAGAAGCTGATTGGGTTATCTAAAGCTTTAGACACAGAATAAATGAGAAAAATTCCCTCTGTGTCTCAGTAATGAGCATGAGGGCGTTACGATAACAGTGTTTATACTAGCAGCACTGAAAGGAACCTGGCGTCTATGCTTACTCATCAACACAGAAGTCGTGGCCGTATAGGAATGAATGAAAGAGAATGAGAGCCAGAGCTGGCAGCTTTCAACAGTTAATGGTGCACACTCAAACAAACTGTAGCATATTGCTGTAGGCATTTGTTACCAAGCGGATATAGACATGGGCTTCATGTTCCTCCAAAATCTGAGGGGGCACAAACTAAGTCATGATGGCTGGGGGGGTTGGAGAATTTTGGAGTTGTCAAACACCCGAAACAGCTTTTTCCTGTAATCTAGAGCCATACTAATTATACTTAATTCTATGTAAGATTAATATGTACATTTCTCTGCATATCGAAGCATAACTCTTGAGCTGTCTATATCCTTCTGACTGTCAAGAAGCTGAACGTATCTCACCGGAGAAAGTATCCAAGCGAGCGAAACAGCGCCCCTCTGTCGCTGTATGTGTAGCCCATCTATCTGATGCTGTCTGGTCAAAAATAGTTTTTGTTACTGCCCGTAGGTTTGAATGCAAGGGAAGCCAGCGAGCATTTGGCCTTCCTTGATATTTAAAAAAAATAATAATAGCCAATCAGCATTGAGCTCAACTGTTAATGGTCCTTGCGCACAAAAAAAAGTGTCAAAGGAAGTCAGTTTGGATTTGGCTTCACACCAATCACAACAAAAGCCAAACATCATTGACAAAAAAAAATGGAATTGTTGCATCTGGTTGTGTAGCCTAGTGCTTAGAGCATTGGGCCAGTAACTGAAAGGTTGCTGGATCGAATCCCTGAGCTAATCAGGAGCAGAATCTGTCAGGAGCCAAAGATGTGGATGTCGATTAAGGCAGCCCCCCGCACCTTTCTGATTCAGAGGGGTTGGGTTAAATGCGGAAGACACATTTCAGTTGAAGGCATTCAATTGTACAACCCCCTTTCCCTCCGGTTGTTGTCCCTTTCGTAAATCAGCCATGGATGGAGATAGAGATTTGGGCTTGTGTTTTACTTAATTCTCCGTACTGGCATAGCCGCAGGAAGTAGGGGTGCTGAAGGTGCTGCAGCACCCCCTGAAAATCTGATTTTGTTTTTTGTTTTTCCCACAAAAGTAGTGCACTGGACCTTTACTAGTCCTGTATTAGTGTACAGGTATAATCGTCTGTGGCGAGAGCAACATCACAGCACCCCCACCCCCAAACATCCTGTGGATATGCATACTGGCAATGATTTTAACTGCGATTCTGACCCAACCATAAATTCATACATCGTGCACCAGGCCTGAGGGGATGGAAGTTCAAAATGTAGCTAGATGTACAGTAGTAGGCTTATGTTAACTAGCTGGCTCATCGTTGCCCATGAAAAGAAATTAGGCTCGCGAGCAAGCATTTTAGCCAGGACAACAAAAACTAAAAGTGTGGAGCCTACTGTATGACAGAGTTATAGACCATTTCGGCAACATGAAAGATGGCAATGGCATTTCTCTACAAATAGAGTGAGTCAACATGTTCCAATCAAATCAAATTTTATTGGTCGCATGTGCATATTTAGCAGGTGTTATTGAAGGTGTAGCAAAATTGTGTTCCTAGCTTCAACAGTGCAGTAGTATCTAACAATTCACAACAATACACACCAATCTAAAAGTACAAGAATGGAATTAAGAAATATATCATATTTGATAATCAGGTGTTTTTTCTACTTGAACACACAAACACACAGAAATCAGTACCATGGACAGCCACATCATATTAAGCTTACGTTGATTGGACTAAATTGTTTTTGGTATCTTGTATCAGACTAAGCATAGGTGATTTTATTATCTTGAAATGGTGCTGGAATAGTGGAGGCAGCTCCTGTTTTCTTTGCGACTTGCGGGAACTCTCCGTGATTATAAATCAATAGTTGTTTAATAGTTTGAAAATGTAGGAAAAATGTACTTGATTGACCATGCTGTAGGTCATGTAACTGTTTGTTACATGCAATATGCTTTGTGGACTTCACCAGACAGATGTTGCTCTCCAGTTTTGTGATGAAACAAAGGTGTGGTTGAATTTATTCTGCCACTTTATCTTCTTACTGTCTCGGCCTTTGCCTATCTATCATCGTGGCACAGGCATATGAACGAACAGGTCATAGAGCAAACAACACAATTATCACAACACAGGTTGTAATATAGATTTTTTCCTGGCTTGGCGTCCTCAATGATTTTACTCACGTACCACTACATGAAAGGTCACGTGCCCCTATAGCTCTAGGCTCTTGATTGCTCTCACATCCGTTTAACCTGACATATGATCATATAATGACTCCCATCACTTAAGGAAAGAACATCGCCACCCTGACTACTCCCTTCCTTCAGCACGCGCTGAGGAGAAACAGCTAGGAGAGGAACACGGTATAACCTCCTCCCAGTGCATGAAAATCCAGTCTCCTCCTCCTTCTCCCATCTCTACATCCAGGTAGGTCAATATTGATGAGGGGAAGCATCCTGTTTTTATCTCGCTGTGGTGCTCTGCGTCACATGAAATGTACAGGAGGACAGGGATTGGGAGGCCTGCCTGATGAGGATCAGTGTTGGAATTCCAACTAGGTAATTATTAAAGTTAGGAATCTTCAGTAATTTTAGTAATTAACAGATAATCTATGTTCCTTTTGGTAATTTACACTGAAATAAAATACAAAGGCAACATGTAAAGTCCCATGGTCCCATGTTTTATGAGCTGAAATAAACGATCCCAGAAATGTTCCATTTGCACAAAAAGCTTATTTATCTCAAATGATTTGCACAAATTAGATTACATCCCTGTTAGTGAGCATTTCTCCTATGCCAAGATAATCCATTCACCTGACAGGTGTGGCATATCAAGAAGCTGATTGAACATCATTATCATTACATAGGTGCACCTTGTGCTGGGGGACAATAAAAGGCCACTCATAGGTGCAGTTTTGTTGCGCAACACAATGTCACAGATGTCTCAAGTTTTGAGAGAGCGTGCAATTGGCATGCTGACTGCAGGAATGTCCACCAGAGCTGTTGCCAGATAATTTCATATTCATTTCTCTACCATAAACTGCCTCCTACGTCATTTTAGAGAATTTGGCAGTACCAAAATACCAACCAACCTCACAACCGCATGACCATTTGCAACCATGTGTAACCACTTATTCTGATTGGCTGGGCCTTGCTCCCCAGTGGGTGGGCCTATGCCCACCCAGGCCCACCCATGGCTGCGCCCATACATTAGGGCCAAATTAATTCATTTCAATTGACTTATTTCCTTATATGAACTGTAAATCAGTAAAATCGTTGAAATTGCTGCATGCTGCATGTATATTTTTGTTCAGTATATACTGGAATACCTTAAAAAATATATATCATATATAGTATACAGTTGGTGTGGGAAGTTCACATACACCTTAGCCAAGTACATTTAAACTCAGTTGTTCACAATTCCTGACATTTAATCCTTGTAAAAAAAAGTCCCTGTCATAGGTCAGTTAGGATCACCACTTTATTTTAAGAATGTGAAATGTCAGAATAATAGTAGAGAGAATGATTTATTTCAGCTTTTATTTCTTTCATCACATTCCCAGTGGGTCAGAAGTTTACATATACTCAATTAGTATTTCGTAGCATTGTCTTTAAATTGCTTAACTTGGGTCAAACGTTTTGGGGAGCCTTCCACAAGCTTCCCACAATAAGTTGGGTGAATTTTGGCCCATTTGTGATGGCCACTCCAATACCTTGACTTTGTTGTCCTTAAGCCATTTTGACACAATTTCGGAAGTATGCATGGTCATTGTCCATTTGGAAGACCCATTTGCGACCAAGCTTTAACTTCCTAACTGATGTCTTGAAATTTTACTTCAATATATCCACAATTTTCTTTCCTCACGATGCCATCTATTTTGTGAAGTGCACCAGTCCCTCCTGCAGCAAAGCACCCCCACAACATGAAGCTGCCACCCCTGTGCTTCACGGTTGGGATGGTGTTCTTCGGCATGCAAGCCTCCCCTTTTTTCCTCCAAACATAACGATGGTCATTATGTGCAGTTTATATAGCAGCTTTGGAGCAGTGGCTTCTTCCTTGCAGAGCGGCCTTTCATGTTATGTTGTTATAGGACTCGTTTTACTGTGGATATATAGATAATGTTGTACCGGTTTCCTCCAGCATCCTCACAAGGTCCTTTGCTGTTGTTCTGGGATTGATTTGCACCTTTCGCACCGAAGTATGTTCATCTTAAGGAGACAGAACGTGTCTCCTTCCTAAGCGGTATGATGGCTGTGTGGTTCCCATGGTGTTTACACTTGCATATTATTGTTTGTACAGATGAACATGGTACCTTCAGGCGTTTGAAAATTGCTGCCAACGATGAACCAGACTTGTGGAGGTCTATTTTTTTCTGAGGTCTTAGCTGATTTCTTTTGATTTTCCCATGATGTCAAGCAAAGACGCACTGAGTTTGAAGGTTGGCCTTGAAATGCATCCACAGATACACCTCCAATTGACTCAAATGATGTTAATTAGCCTATCAGAAGCTTCTAAAGCCATGACATAATTTTCTGGAATTTTCCAAGCTGTTTAAAGGCACAGTCAATTTAGTGTATGTAAACTTCTGACCCACTGAAGTTGTGATACAGTGAATTATAAGTGAAATAATCTGTCTGTGAAAAATTGTTGGAAAAATGACTTGTGTCATGCACAAAGTAGATGTCCTAACCAACTTGCCAAAACTATGGTTTGTTAACAAGAAATTTATGGAGTGGTTGAAAAACGATTTTTAATAACTCCAACCTAAGTGTATGTAAACTTCCAACTTCAACTGTTTGCTTCATGTGATTAGACCACACAGAGCACCAGAGATAATTACAGACACCTGTGATAATCTGAAGTACCCAGAAAGGCCAGTAGATGTCATCTGATAATCTAATAAAAAACTTGAAAGTTAACAAAATTCTGGTAGTTTACTGAAAGTTTCCGGTAATATACCCTCCCTTTTCAACCCTAATTACAACACTATACTGTTCTTACTGAATCCTCACAGAATATGGAATCATGACACCCTTCTGGAATGCAACAGGTATCACCTTTCAGTTTGTATTTTATTTGTAAACGTTCCATGGTGTCCTTGCCAGCAGAGCAAATGCTAACCTTCCTATTCCCTAAACCACACACCAAAACAAATCCTTATAGGCTGGTCTGCCTTCTACTGCACCTTTAACACCCAGCGTTTTCACATCATTAGTGTACACCACTGCACACTGTGCCCGCACTGGACCGTCGTGCCGATGGGCATATCAGTGGCAGTGTGACAATCTTCCTTCCTTGGAAAAACACAGGCATCACACAGGCACAAAGAAAGAGAAAGACAGACCCTGAAATATGTAGTTCTTTCTCAAGCATGCTATCACGGATACCAGTGCTCTAATCCATTACCCCAGACGCCTACACTATAGGGGATCTGTGGGAGACTGATAAACACAAACAGAAACAAAGCCTTAAGATTCAGCCCACATTTATGTATTCCCTGGCATTTTCTGGAGGAGGTTTAGGGGGTAGATGTACATAGGATACAACCTATTCATCTTATTGTTCAGTGGCATCAGAGCTTAAAGAAAGACGACAGAGTACATGACCCTAAGAATATTTATTTTAATATTTCAACAATGCTTGGAGATTGCAAAGTGGATCTACTTGAGTGTTCCTCCTCTCTCCATCAGTGTTGCTGCTACTCCAGTGAACTGAATAACTCTTCTTCCCTTTCTCATTCTCTTTCTTTCTATTGATCTCTCTATCGCTCTCTCTTTCTCCTCATTTCTCCCTCTCACACTCTCCCTCCAGTGACATAACTCCCCCAGAGTTCCCCTCCAGCACAAACAATTTGGAGCCTACTCACTCGCCTAAGCAACTAATTATACCAACGCTTTATAATTGGTCAAGAGCCATTACAGATAGCTCATGAAAATGGAAGTTGATAATGAATATACCACTGAGGAGGGTCTGGAAATGAGGGATAAAAGGTATTGAGCTAACATGAGAGGAATAAAAACAAATCATATTCAGTTTGCTTCAGCTCTGGTTATTGAACACCAGTCTCATCTATGGAATGAATAAAAGGTGCTAGACAGGGAACCTTTTTTGGTGAATGGTATGAAAGGTGAAAATGTAGTCAACGTATGAGGCTGAGAAGGTCCTAAAATCGACACCATACACCAGGTGTAACTTTGTGTCATCTATTAACCAAATGATGATGATAATCTATCATCTATGAATATGTTACGCCTCATCTGCAGTGCAACAGACCTCAAGTGAGCATGCTGGATGAATCTCTCAAACATGAATTCAGGCGATGTCATATGACGCAAATATTATTATTTTCAATGTCTTCAAGTTAGGAGGCATTTTTAATGCCTTTAATTTTATCGGTACAATATCAAGTTCAGATTGTTGTGTTGGCATTACATTAATACACAGTAAGGATTTATTTTACAGATGTAACGGTTTTCGTTGGTGGAAGGAGAGGAGGACAAAAATGCAGCGTGGTAAGTGTTCGTCATGTTTTAATAGAACAAACTGAACACTACACAAAATAATAACGAAGAGAAAACAAAACAGTTCTGCCAGTTGAACAGACACTAAACAGAAATTAAACACCCACAACCAAAATGGGGAAAACAGGCTACCTCAGTATGATTCTCAATCAGAGACAACGAACGACACCTGCCTCTGGTTGAGAACCATACTAGGCCAAACACATAGAAATGTAACAACCTAGAAAAAAGAACATAGACTACCCACCCCAACTCACACCCTGACCAACCTAACACATAGACATAAAAAAGGAACTAAGGTCAGAACGTGACAACGGATTGGTTTTAAATAACACAGAGTTTGAGGACACATCATATTCCTCCCAGCCATTTGGAACACACCCATGCATACATGAGTTGAGTGATTTCTGTCATTGGAGGGAGTGAGCGGGGGTTTGTGGTTGCCTTGCATCACATGCTACTGATAGAGGAAAGAGAAGCTCTGCTTAAGATAGCATATCAATGAATAAGTGACGGCTTCTTATTTCAGTATGGCCAACCAGTCTTTGGCCCAGGGGTAATTCCAGATGCAGACAGAATACGTTTGCAAGTGAGAGTTGTGAAAAGGACAATCTCTCGTGGACAGATTCTCGTGGGCATGAAATGGCGAGAGTCGGTCAAGGCTCACATAGAAGTATGTGTTTATGAGCAGCAGTATTTCCTGAGCCAGATATGGCGCCGACAGAGATGGTCGCCTCGCTTCGCGCTCTTAGGAAACTATGCAGTATTTTCTTTATTTTATGTATTATTTCTTACACTGTTACCCCAGGAAACCTGAACTCTTATTACATACAGCCGGGAAGAACTATCGGATATAAGAAGGGGCAGACGGTCTTCTGGTCAGGCTCCGTAGACGGGTACATCGCTCACCGCTCCAGAGTACACTACTCGACAATGTCCAGTCTCTAGACAACAAGGTAGACGAAATTCGAGCAAGGGTTGCCTTCCAGACAGACATCAGATATTGTAAAATAAAATTGTTTCAAGGAAACATGGCTCACTCGGGATACGTTATCAGAGTCGGTACAGACACCCAGTTTCTTCACGTATCGCGCCGACAGAAACGAGCATCTCTCTGGTAAGAAGAAGGGCGGGGGTGTATGCCTTATGATTAACGAGGCGTGGTGTGATCATAACAAAATACAAGGAACTCAAGTCCTTTGGTTCACCTGATGAAGAATTCCTTACAATCAAATGCCGACCGATTTTAATCACAGCCGTGCATATCCCGCCCCAAGCAGACACCTCGACGGCCCTGAAAGAACTTCATTGGTGTCACGCCCTGACCGTAGATTGCTTTGTATGTTTCTATTTTTGTTTGGTCAAGGTGTGATTTGGGTGGGCATTCTATGTTTGTATGTCTAGGTTTTTATATTTCTATGTTTCGGCCGGGTAAGGTTCACAATCAGGGACAGCTGTCTATCGTTGTCTCTGATTGGGAATCATACTCAGGTAGCCTGTTTTTCCACTTTTAGTTGTGGGTAGTTGTATTTCTGTTTAGGTTTTCCTTTTGTTATTTTTGTATTCAGTGTTCAGTTCCTTATAATAAAGATGAACACGTATCCCGCTGCATTTTGGTCTGACGATTCCTCTTCTTCCGATGAAAGCCGTTACAATTGGACTCTATGTAAACTGGAAACCACATATCCTGAGGCTGCATTTATTGTAGCTGGGGATTTTAACAAGGCTAATCTGAAAACAAGGCTCCCTACATTTTATCAGCATATCGAATGCGCGACCCAGGCTGGCAAAATTCTGGATCATTGCTACTCTAACTTCCACGACACATACAAACCCCCCCCCCTCGCCCTCCTCTCGGCAAATCTGACCATTTTGTTGCTCCCAGCCTATAGACAGAAACTAAAACAGGAAACGTCCATGAACAGGTCAATACAACGCTGGTCTGACCAATTGGATTCCACGCTTCAAGATTACTTCGATCACGTGGACTGGGATATGTTCCGGATACCCTCAGACAACAACATTGATGTATATGCTGATTCGGTGAGCGAGTTTATTAGCATCGGTGATGTTGTACCCACGGTGACTATTAAAACCTTCCCCAACCAGAAACTGTGGATTAATGGCAGCATTCGCGCAAAACTGAAAGCGCGAACCACTGCTTTTAATCATGGCAAGGTGACTGGAAACATGACCGAATACAAACAGTGTAGCTATTCCCTCCGCAAGGCAATCAAACAAGCTAAGCGTCAGTATAGAGACAAAGTAGAGTTGCAATTCAACAGCTCAGACACAAGACGTAAGTGGCAGGGTCTACAGTCAATCAGGGATTACAAAAAGAAATCCAGCTCCTAAGCGGGCACCGACATCATGCTCCCAGACAAACTAAACAACTTATTTGCTCGCTTTGAGGACAATACAGTGCCACTGACACGGCCCGCTACCAAAACCTGCAGGCTCTCCTTCACCGCAGCCAATGTGAGTAAAACATTTAAACGTGTTAACCCTTGCAAGCCTGCCGGCCCAGACGGCATCCCTAGCCGCATCCTCAGAGCATGCGCAGACCAGCTGGCTGGTGTGTTTACGGACATATTCAAATCAACAACTATCCCAGTCTGCTGTTCCCACATGCTTCAAGAGGGCCACCATTGTTCCTGTTCCCAAGAAAGCTAGGGTAACTGAGCTAAATGACTATCGTCCCGTAGAACTCACTTCCGTCATCATGAAATGCTTTGAGAGACTAGTCAAGGATCATATCACCTCCACCCTACCTGACACCCTAGACCCACTCCAATTTGATTACTGCTCCAATAGGTCCACAGACGATGCAATCGCAATAACACTGCACACTGCCCTAACCCATCTGGACAAGAGGAATACCTATGTAAGAATGCTGTTCATCGATTACAGCTCAGCATTTAACACCATAGTACTCTCCAAACTCGTCAACGACGAGACGACCTACAGGGAGGAGGTGAGGGCCCTAGGAGTGTGGTGTCAGGAAAATAACCTCGCATTCAAAGTCAACAAAACATAGGAGATGATCGTGGACTTCAGAAACAGCAGAGGGAGCACCCCCTATCCACATCGACGGGACAGTAGTGGAGAAGGTGGAAAGTTTTGAAATGGTCCACCCACACAGACAGCGTGGTGAAATGGTACACCCACACAAACTGAAATTGTCCACCCACACAGACAGAGTGGTGAAGAAGGTGCTACAGCGCCTCTTCAACCTCAGGAGGCTGAAGAAATTTGGCTCGTCACCAAAAGCACTCACATACTTTTACAGATGCACAATTGAGAGCATCCTGTCGGGCTGTATTGCCGCCGGGTACGGCAACTGCTCCACCCACAATCGTAAGGCTCTCCAGGGGGTAGTGAGGTAGGCACAACGCATCACCGGGGGCAAACTACATGCCCTCCAGGACACCTATACCACCCGATGTCACAGGAACGCCAAAAAGATCATCAAGGACAACAACCACCCGAGCCACTGCCTGTTCACCCCGCTATCATCCAGAAGGCGAGGTCAGTACAGGTGCATCAAAGCTGGGCCCGAGAGACTGAAAAACAGCTTCTATCTCAAGGCCATCAGACTGCTAAAGAGCCATCACTAACATTGAGGGGATGCTGCCAACATACTGACTCAAATCTCTAGCCACTTTAACAATAAAAAATTGGATTTAATAAGTGTATCACTAGTCACTTTAAACAGTGTCACTTTATATAATGTTTACATATCCTACATTACTTATCTCATATGTATATACTGTACTCTATACCATCTACTGCATCTTGCCTATGCCATTTGGCCATCGCTCAACCATATATTTATATGTACATATTCTTATTCATTCCTTTACACTTATGTGTATAAGGTAGTTGTTGTGAAATTGTTAGATTACTTGTTAGATATTACTGCACGGTCGGAACTAAAAGCACAAGAATTTCTATATACTCTATAACATCTGCTAACCACGTGTATGTGACCTATACGATTTGATTTTGGTTTGTTATTTTCGTCATTGATTATTTGGACAAATCAGGATTGGGCGAAGGCGGGATGATAAATGGTTTCCACTAGATTCCACAGCTTGTCAAAATTGTCTATATCGTAAAAATCCATGAAAACAGAAAAGCTTTTTGACGATGATAAACACAGATGAAGTTAGCGGAAGGAAGGAGTTGGGCCGAGAGATTCCGTTTGCGAGGGAGGAGTCTTTGCTTCCTTCCTTTGCACAAAGGTTACCACAATTGTCAACAGCATTCCCCCCTGAAGTAAAACAGGAAATTACAAAATGTTCTGGTATTGTGCTCTCTTGACCTCAATCGCACTGCTCTGATTGTGCCAACCAGTCCCCTCAATATGACATCACAGGCTGAACCAACGCTGTACATTCATTAATGGTTTGTAGCTTCAATGTCAAGTCTGAATGTGCTCACATTCCTCAATTTGCATTATCAGTCAACAAAACAATAAGAACAATAGAGTTGCATCCCCCCTCCCCCTTTTGCCCTCAGAACAGCCTCAATTCGTTGGGGCATGGACTCTACAACGTATCGAAAGCATTCCACAGGGGTGCTGGCCCATGTTGACTCCATGTTGACTACGCCCACAGTTGTGTCTTTTGGGTGATGGATCATTCTTGATATACACGGGAAACTGTTGAGCGTGAAAAATCCAGCAACTTTGCAGTTCTTGACACAACCCGGTGCATTTGGAACCTACTACTATACCCGTTCAAAGCCACTTAAATCTTTTGTCTGGCCAATTCATGCTCTGAATGGCAGAAAAAAAAAGATTTAAAAAAAATCCTTTAATAATCTGTCTCCTCCCCTTCATCTACACTAATTGAAGTAGATAACAGTAACAAGTGACATCAATACGGGATCATAGCTTTCACCTGGATTCACCCGGGCAGTCTATGTCATGGAAAGAGCAGGTGTTCTTAATGATTTGTACACTCCGTTTACATTACCCTTTCACTAATGAACATCTTATATACCACATAAGCCATTTAAAATGCAACTGGTCTGTAAAATGGGTTACACAGGAAGCACGTTAAGTAACTCAAGGAGGCTCAAGTATGTCCTCATTATTATAGTGATATATGGAATATTTTCAGTCTACTGAACCTGGGGCTTCGTCTCTCCCTACTTGCCTTTGAATATTAAATGAAAAGCCAGACAATTCATAATGCAGGTTTACAGTTGAATTTACTGATATGACCTGTAACATTGATCGCTAATTGGATATTTCAACCAGGAACCTTTCCATCTGAAGCCAACTATACTGAGCAAAAATATAAATGCAACATGCAACTATTTAAAAAATTGTACTGAGTTACAATTCATAGAAGGAAATCAGTCAATTAAAATGAATTCAATAGGCCCTAATCAATGGATTTCACAGGATTAGGCAGGGGTGCAGCCATGGGAGGGCATAGGCCCCTTAGGAGCCAGATCCACCCACCGGAGAGCCAGGCCCAGCCAATCATAATGGGTTTTTCTCCACAAACTGACTTTATTACAGAGAGAAATATACTCAGCAAGCCAGATGTGGTTCTGGGCTGGCGTGGTTACACACGGTCTACGGTTGTGAGGCTGGTTGGATGCTTTGCCAAATTCTCAAAAACGACGTTGGAGGCAGTTTATGGTAGAGAAATTAACATTCAGTTCTCTGGCAACAGCTATGTTAGACATTCCTGCAGTCTGCATGCCAATTGTGTCTTGAGACATCTGCGGCATTGTGTTGTATGACAAACTGCACATTTTAGAGTGGCCTTTTATTGTCCCCAGCACAAGGTGCACCTGTGTAATGATCATGTGTTTTAATCAGCTTCTTGATATGCCACACCTGACAGGTGGATGGATTATCTTGGCAAAGGAAAAATGCTCACTAACAGGGATGTAAACAAATTTGTGCACAAAATTTGAGAGAAAGAAGCTTTTTGGAACAGTTCTGGGATCATTTCTGGCTCATGAAAAATGGGACCAACACTTTAGGTGTTGTTTATATTTTTGTTCAGTATATGTACAATATGGCCGGTGCACATGAGGAATGCACAGCAACATTAAATAATTCAATGCAATCTGCAGCCTGGGCCATTCATCCACCCTCTGTGCTTTAACTAAGAAGATTTATTAAAAGAAAGAAAACCAGTAATTTTCTTCCCATGTCATTTGAGAATCAGTGACATCACTTTTTAAAAATGTTTTAACTTTTGATGATGTCATTAGGTAGAACTTTTTAAGACGCTGGTATTGTGCTGGAGAAAATGAAAGGGCATTGGTGAAATTGCCCTTTAATAGCAATTGGAAATAAGATAAGAGGCATGTTATGAATACGAAAAAAGAAAAAGAACATTTTTGTTTCAGTAAAAGGTCTCTTAATTGCTTTTTAATAGATAATTAAATAATGGTAATCAGTCACCCTGAAGTATTTAAAGGGAATCCAAGATGGATTTCAATCTCATGATATCATGGGGATAGCTTTCAACTACCAGCAGACATGTCATCCTAGATTTAAATTTGAATAAAAGTTAGACATCCTAATGCCAATGAGATAACAAAAGTTAGAAGCACACAGATGAAAAGCATCTGTCAGAGGCTTTTAAAGGGCTAGGTGGCAGTATGCTGAATTTCTGCCTGACTGACGTGCCCAAAGTAAACTGCCTTTAACTTCGGCCCAGAAGCTAGGATATGCATATAATTGGTAGAATTAGATAGAAAACACTTTGAAGTTCATAAAACTGTTAAAATAATGTCTGTGAGTACAACAAAATTGATATATGGCAGGCAAAAACCAGAGGAAAATCCATCAAGAATTACATTTTTTGGGTGTCACAGTCCTTTCCAATGCAAGTCTATGGGTCTATTATATATAAACATTCCTCCTAGATTGGAGTACCTATGGCTTCCACTAGATGTCAACAGTCTTCATATAGGGTTTCAGGCTTGTTTCTTGAAAAACAAACAAGTAATAATAGTCTTTCCAAAGGGAGCTCAACAGGAAAAGTAGGATTTTGTGAAACCTGTGCTGGTTGAAAAAATTTTTTGATGTGGGGCGCTGACCTCAGATAATCACATGGTATGCTTTCGATGGTAAAGCCTTTTTGAAATCTGACAACGCAGTTGGATTAACTTCTTCAATATAGGGGGCACTCTTTTAATTTTTGGATAATAATAATAATAATAATAATAATAAGATATTTTGTCACGAAAAGATGCTCGACTATGCATATAATTGACAGCTTTGGAAAGAAAACACTCTGACGTTTCCAAAACTGCAGATAGATATTATCTGTGAGTGCCACAGAACTGATGCTACAGGCGAAACCAAGATGAAATTGCAAACAGGAAATGCCCCAGATTTTGAAGGCGCTGTGTTCCAATGTCTCCTTATATGGCTGTGAATGTGCAAGGAATGAGCCTACACTTTCTGTCGTTTCCCCAAGGTGTCTGCAGCATTGTGACGTATTTGTAGGCATATCATTGGAAGATTGACCATAAGAGACTACATTTACCAGGTGCTCGCTTGGTGTCCTCCGTTGCAATTATTGCGTAATCTCCAGCTGCGTGTATTTTTCCATTTGCTTCAGAGGAGAAACCCAACTGCCACGAATGACTTATCATCGAATAGATATGTGAAAAACACCTTGAGGATTGATTCTAAACAACGTTTGGCATGTTTCTGTCGATATTATGGAGTTAATTTGGAAAAAAGTTTGGCGTTGTAATGACTGAATTTTCGTTTTTTTTTTCTTAGCCAAACGTGATGAACAAAATGGAGCGATTTCTCCTACACAAATAATATTTTGGGAAAAACTGAACATTTGCTATCTAACTGAGAGTCTCCTCATTGAAAACATCCAAAGTTCTTCAAAGGTAAATTATTTTATTTGAAAGCTTTTCTTGTTTTTGTGAAAATGTTGCCTGCTGAATGCTAGGCTTAATACTATGCTAGCTATCAATACTCTTACATAAATGCTTGGTAGCTATGGTTGAAAGGCATATTTTGAAAATCTGAGATGACAGTGTTGTTAACAAAAGGCTAAGCTTGTGAGCCAATATATTTATTTCATTTCATTTGCGATTTTCATGAATAGTTAACATTGCATTATGGTAATGAGCTTGAGGCTATGATTACGCTCCCGGATACGGGATTTCTCGACGCAAGAAGTTAACAAGACATCAAGCTTTTAAATGATATAAGACACTTGTATGTTCATGAATGTTTAATATTACGATTTTGTGATTTGAATTTGGCGCTCTCCAATTTCACCGGATGTTGTCGGAATTATCCCGCTAGCAGGACACCAAGCCCCAAGAGGTCAGGGATTGGAACCAACATTTTCCAATCGTTTCGTTCTGAACAGAACCATTATTTTTTTTGTTCCGTTGTCACACCCTGACCTTAGAGAGCTTTTTATGTCTCTATTTTGGTTTGGTCAGGGTGTGATTTGGGTGGGCATTCTATGTAAATTTTTCTATGTTTTGTATTTCTTTGTTTTGGCCGGGTATGGTTCTCAATCAGGGACAGCTGTCTATCATTGTCTCTGATTGGGAACCATACTTAGGTAGCCTTTTCCCACCTGTGTTTTGTGGGTAGTTGTTTTCTGTTTTGTGTCTGCACCAGACATAACTGTTTTTCGTTTTATTCCCCTTTGTTATTTTGTCTCAGTGTTCAGTTTTAATAAATATCATGAACACGTACCACGCTGTGCTTTGGTCCACTCCTTCTTCATCAGACGAGTGTGACATCCGTTCCATTCCATTGTTTCGACCAGCAAAATAAAGTTCTGAACTGGTTCGCACCAAAAAAAATACCGGTTTATATAGTTACTTTCAGTTCCTTTTTAAACCTCTGAAATATACTTTTTTTTACATTCAGCTCAACATTAAATTAGTTCATCAATCAGTGTGGATAGAGCAGCTTGGTGGGTAAGCGATTTACTCTATATAGCAGATTGTATTTTGCCGTAACAGCATGGTTTAATCATAATGAAAGACAAACACACACTCTGCTGCCAGTCACAGTTTAGGGTGCCAGATGCAACTGAGCGAGAGAGGATGGAGAAAGCTTGCCTTGAAGCGCTGGGCATCTTGTTATGACATGCTTTACCTGAATTAAGCCCACAGAATGACACCCATGGAGGAATGGCTTCTTTGAAGGAAAGTTGAATGTCTTTGCACATCCAACGTTGGTTTAACGTTGGACCAGAGCAAACGTTATCTAGCTAGCTAGCTATAGCTAACAAGCTTGCTAGCTATAGCTAACAAGCTTGTTTGGGTAGAGCAGGACTATAATTAAAAACACGTCTTACCTTTTTGTAGTTAATAAATCCAATGTGAAACATGATAACTGTAATATCCTTAACTTCTTTGGGACAGGGGGCGGTATTTTGACATCCGGATTAAAAGCGTGCCCAAAGTAAACTGCCTGCTACTGAGGCCCAGAAGCTAGGATATACATATAATTGGTAGATGTGGATAGAAAACACTCTACAGTTTCTAAAACTGTTAACATAATGTCTGTGAGTATAACAGAACTGAAATGGCAGGCGAAACCCAGAGGACAAGCCACCCCCCCCGAAAAAAATGTCATCCTACCACTGATTTTAATGGCTGGCACTTGTATAATAGGGCAAAATCGTGCCCGATTGCAGTTCCTAGGGCTTCCACTAGATCTCAACAGTCTTTAGAAAGTTTCAGGCTGGTTTTTGGAAAAATGAGCCAGAAATTGTAGTGTTTCCAAACGTGTGAATGAGAGCTCGTTCTTTGGTATTTTTCTCCGGTAAAGACCGTCTTAAATTGTATCGTTTATTTGCGTATTATGGTTCCTAAGGTTTGATTATACACATTTATTTACTTGTTTGGATAAGTTTATTGGTATCGTTTGGGATTCATTTTGTATGCATTTTGAAGGAGGGAAACCGAGTAGATTATTGACTGAAGCGCACCAGATAAACAGAGTTTTTATGGATATAAAGAAGGACTTTATCGAACAAAAGCACCATTTGTAATGTAACTGGGACCTTTTGGAGTGCCAACAGAAGATCTTCAAAGGTAAGGCATATATTATATGGCTATTTCTGACTTTTGTGTGGCCAAAAATTATTTGTTATGTATTTGTGTGCTGGGTGCTGATAATCGCATGGTTTGCTTTCGCCGTAAAGCCTTTTTGAAATCTGACACAGTGGCTGAATTAACAACCAGTTAAGCTTTATTTTGATGCACTTGTGATTTCATGAAAGTTTAATATTTATAGTAATTTAATTTAAATTTGGCGCTCTGCAATTTCACCGGAAGTTGTCGAAATGCTAGCGTCCCACTGATCGGCAAGAAGTTAACTAGCATTTTAAAAGTAAATCCATTCTTCCCTAATTAAACATCTCTACCAAATTTCTGCATTATGCCGCCTGTACCGTCATCAGTAGGCTACAGACACCTACAATATGCTTCAGAAGGGAGGGACAGGTAGCCTACACACACACACACACACACACACACACACACACACACACACACACACACACACACACACACACACACACACACACACACACACACACACCCACTGGCAAAGATCTCCATCTGGAAGGCAGACCATGGAATAAATCCATGTTCATGTGCTAGTCGGAACTAGGAACCTCGAGTTTCTTAGTTCAAACTAGCACGTGATTGTGGCATAAGTTTCTGAGTGACAAAGTGAGGGCTTTCCATAGGCACTTTGTTGGGATTTGTGTGAGCCTGCAAAAAAATGCCCGGAACATTAAATAATGTTATTAACCGGTTCCCATGCTTTAAAATAACAGTTCTGTTCCAGAACAGTATACATAACTTTGGTTTTCTGTTCGGGTTCTGTTCCTCAAATAATTTTGTTATTTGGGTTTTCAGTTCTGTTCCCTGAATTGGTTCCAACCCTTGCTTTTAATCCTACCTTGTGATGTCACAGAGAAGCATTTTAGACCCCCTCTCCAGAAACACTGCACTCCCCTGGTCCACCTTCATGACCTTAACCTCATAAATACTTGACTCCCTAAGCTAGTTATAATCTCAACTACACTAGTTTCAGTATGTACTGCCTATCATGAATGATCATACAGGAGTTTTTTTTAAACCACGCTGCAAGCTTTATGAACAGGATGAGGTGACCTGACGAGGACAATGCATTCTGTATAAAGCACAGGCTGCAGAGCCAGACCTAGAATGAAAAAGCAAGTAAAAGGGGAAAGATGAGTGCATATCATCAGTGCTGTCACATGAAAAGGGCTACACCCCTACCTGGTCTAACTCCAACCTACACTGCAGATCTGTCTCTCACTGGAGCTCATCGAAAGAAAGAAAAATGCATGCTGACGTCCCCAATAGTTGACTTAAATGTTTAATTCCCCCTATGTTTTTCAGCTAATGTTGCAGAAAAGAGAAGCAAGGTGGTGAAAGGAGCAGCAGCACATCGCCGTGTATGCCAGTTAAGGGGCAACAGAGGGGGGGGGGGGGATATGTGCGCCCGCAATCTCTCTCCCTCTCTTCCGTGCACAGCTAACATCTCTAATGTCTCAAAGCCATGCAGGGAGATTGACTCTGTGTTTTGTGTCTAGCCTTTCCCTTTCCCTTCGCCTCTTGACGCTGATGTACACAGGCAGCTCACTTCTCAATGTCTCAGCAAACCAGACCTTTTCACCTGAGCAGATCTTTGAAGTTTTAAATCCATTTCGAAGAAAGTGAAATTGAATGGTGCAATCTGTATCTGCAGAATGAAAGTTACTGGTGTATCTGTTTATTAGAGAAGCTGATGGTCATCTACTTCTGGCTGTGCATCTATAAAAACTCAAACATGAAAGTAATCTGACAGTTTTTTTAAATGTAAAGTTGTCTAAAGACAACAATGCATCAGCTATAGGCCTACTTCCATTATGAAGCTATGAGAAAATCCCACTTGTAATAGTATTGCCATCTCCTTTATGACTTTCTTTTTTTGCAAAGATCTGTAAGGCTCAAAGAGGCCACAATATATTCAACCTAGAAACTGTAGACAACATGGCATGTTTTCTAGAGGTTCTGCCAGAACATCAACATTATATGGAGGTCAAGATTAAGATCCAAGATCTTCAGAGTCTCACCAAATATTCTCAATCTCACTGCAACATTTGATTGATTCCACCTCCTCACGGAATTCAGGCAAAAAATATAATTAGAACACTGCATGTTCCAGAACCATGTTGTGTTCCTCCATCAAGCCGCAGATGGTGATGGACATGCAAGTAAAACACATACTATGGACATTACTAGGCCTCCTACAGGACCATATCAAACACATTTCCCTAAGAGCACTGACACATGTCACATAGCATTACTAACCAATGCTATTATGGTCAGAGAAGTGAGAGGTAGTCATTGCCATTGCTCAGTCAAATTAGGCTTGGCAGGCCACTGTTTTTGCATCAATCATATTTGTTATTAATGGTGACGGTCTGGAAAACATGAAGACACTATATGGTTGGATTTAAAATTTCATTGAAGATATTTTTGTGGTTTAGAACATATGGGTTATTACACTGTTTCTGAGCTTAGTGTAGCCTATATTTACAGTTCAGGTAGTACAGATTCAATTAAAATTCATTTTTACATTGGGTATGTAAGCATCACGGTTGACTTTATGACTTTAAACAGAAAGTCTGTCTCCTTCAGACTAAAATCAATTCACAATAACTCAATGTTTACCAAATAAAGCCCAGTTGATAGCTTCATTAAGCTCTTTCGGGGCCAGTCTAAGATGACCTTGCCATAGACCTGCTGAGTTTTCATATTCCCCTTTTACTTTTCCCATAGATATATGAAGCTGGACTCGATCTTGGTCTGATATTAATTTTCTTAGGCTTTGAGATGAAAATCGATGGGTGTCTGAGGACTCTGACAAGAATGGAGCATTCTGTTTCACACGTTTGTTTTTGCCCCAGCAGCAAGCCCCATTGAAGGCATCAGTGTCAAGATCTGATGCTTCTATTTAGACTCAGTAATTGACTAACTGAGAGAAGAGTACACAGACGGGTAATGTATTCAGTGAGTTAATGCCTCTGCCCCTTACACTGCCACGGCACACACTATAATTGCTTTTAGAGGTGCCCAAGACCAGACTGATGGCCTCAAACAGGAGACGAGTGAGTGGCTGTTAAGATCTGTCTTGCTAAAGGGATGCAGTTTTCCCCAAGAGGGCACGGACGTTGGAGTTAAAGAATGGCCAATCCTGTTGATAAACACAGGTTATCGGCCAGGGTGGTAGCATATTAGCCTTCGGGTTGTTGTTGATGAGCGTAATGGTTATTGGTAATTACATTTCTGCTCCCTCACAAGACATGTGCTACAGCTGCAATTATTATATATATATTTTTAAGCAATTTCTTATGGTCCTTCAAGATCAACGGTTTTACAGTTTTATATGCAATGAGTGTGGTATGCTTTATTTTTTACTTTTGGAAAGCAATAGCACCCCCGGCGTGCACTTCTGGTAATGCCATATACCCCAATATGGTACAGGAAAGTTATGAAAATCTGGATACTGCCCAACCCACTTATTGTTTGACCGAATTCAATCCAATTATTGTACAATGCCTTCACACAGTATTCACACCCTTTGACTTAATCCACATGTTGTTGTATGACAGCCCAAATTCACCTACCAACACACATAATGACATATAATAATAACACATAATGACAGTGAAAATGTGTTTAGAGAAATTTTTGCAAATGTATTACAAATGAAATAAAGGAATATCTCATTTACATAATTATTCATAACCCTGAGTCCATACATGTTAGAATCACCTTTGGCAGCGATTACAGCTGTGCTTATCAAGAGCTTGTTGTCTTGGTAAGCAACTCCAAAGTATATTTGGCCTTGTGTTTGAGGTTATTGTCCAGCTGAAAGATGAATTTGTCTCCTAGTGTCTGTTGGAAATTAGACTGAACCAGGGTTTCCTCTAGGATGCTTAGGTCTGAAATATATCACATTTACATAAGTATTCAGACACTTTCCTCAGCACTTTATTAAAGCCCCTTGGGCAGCGATTACAGCCTTGAGTCTTTTTGGGTATGACGCTACAAGCTTGGCACACCAGTATTTGGGGAATTTCTCCCATTCTTCTCTGCAGATAACCTCAAGCACTGTCAGGTTGGATGGTGAGCATCGCTGCACAGCTATTTTCAGGTCTCTCCAAGTCCGGGCTCTGGCTTGGCCACTCAAGGACATTCAGAGAATTGTCCCGAAGCCACTCCTGCCTTTTCTTGGCTGTGTACATAGGGTTGTTGTCCTGTTGGAAGCTGAACTTTTGCCCCAGTCTGAGGTTCTGTACACTCTGGAGCAGGTTTTCATCAAGGATCTCTCTGTACTTTGCTCCGTTCATCCTTCCCTCGATCCTGACTAGTCTCCCAGTCCCTGCCACTGATAAACATCCCCACAGCATGATGCTGCCACCACCGCGCTTCACCGTAGGGATGGTGCCAGGTTTCCACCAGATGTGACGCTAGGCATGTACCTTTTACTGAGGAGTGGCTTCCGTCTGGCCATTCTACCATAAAGAACTGATTGGTGGAGCGCTGCAGAGATGGTTGTCCTTCTGGAAGGTTCTCCCATCTACACAGAGGGACTCTGGAGGTCTGTCAGAGTGACATATCGGCCTGGGTGGCCAGCTCTAGGAAGAGTCTTGGTGGTACCAAACTTCTTCAATTTAGGAATGATGAAGGCCACTGTTTTCTTGGAAATCTTCAATGCTGCATACACTTTTTGTTACCCTTCCCCAGATCCTTGCCTCAACACAATCCTGTCTCGGAGCTCTACGAACTATTACTTTGACCTCATGGCTTGTTTTTTGCTCTGACATGCACTGTCAGTTTTGGGACCTTATATAGACAGGTGCGTGCCTTTTCTAAATCATGTCCAATCAATTGAATTTACCACGGGGGAACTCAAATTCCGAGTCTCATAGCAAAATATCAGAATTCTTATGTAAATAAGATATTTCTGTTTTTTATTTGTAATACATTTGCAAAAATGTCCAAAAACTTGTTTTCACTTTGCCATTATGGGGTATTGTGTGTATATTGACAGTGAAGAGGCGGCTCCGGGAAGCTGGCCTTCTAGGCGGAGTTGCAAAGAAAAAGCCATATCTCAGACTGGCCAATAAAAATAAAATATTAAGATGGGCAAAAGAACACAGACACTGGACAGAGGAACTCTGCCTAGAAGGCCACCATCCTGGAGTCGCCTCTTCACTGTTGACGTTGAAACGGTTGTTTTGCAAGTACAATTTAATGAAGCTGCCAGTTGAGGACTTGTGAGGCGTCTGTTTCTCAAACTAGACACTCTAATGTACTTGTCCTCTTGCTCAGTTGTGCACTGGGGCCTCCCACTCCTCTTTCTATTCTGGTTAGAGCCAGTTTGCATTGTTCTGTGAAGGGAATAGTACACAGCTTTTGTATGAGATCTTCAGTTTCTTGGCAATTTCTCGCATGGAATAGCCTTCATTAGCTAGCACAACGTTCCATTGGAACACATGAGTGATGGTTGCTGATAATGGGCCTCTGTATATTCCAGAAAAGAATCTGCTGTTTCCAGCTACAATAGTCATTTACAACATTAACAATGTCTACACTGTATTTCTGATCAATTTGATGTTATTTTAATGGACAAAAAATGTGCTTTTCTTTCAAAAACAAGGACATTTCTAAGTGACCCCAAACTTTTCAACAGTAGTGTAGGTATTACAGACTGGGTCAGGGATAGCTTGAAAATGTCAGTGAAGACACTTGCCAGCTGGTCAGTGCATGCTCTGAGTACACATCCTGGTAATTTGTCTGGCCCTGCGGCCTTATGAATGTTAACCTGTTTCAAGGTCTTACTCACGTCGACTACTGAGACCGTGATTACACAGTCGTCTGGAACAACTGGTGCTCACATGCATGGTTCAGTGTTGCCTGCCTCGAAGCGAGCATAAATGGCATTTAGCTAGTCTGTACACTCGCGTCACTGGGCAGCTCGGGGCTAGGTTTCCCTTTGTAATCAGAGATAGTTTGCTAGCTCAGCTACATCTATCGAGCATCAAAGCCAGTGTAGTAAGATTCAATCTTAGACCTGAATTTACATTTTGACTGTTGGATCGACGAAGGTCAAAGTGGGATTTCTTATAAACATCTGGATTAGCTAAAGCTCTGGTATTTAGCTCAGTGCAGATGTTGCCTGTCATCCATTGCTTCAGGTTTCAATATGTACATATGGTCATTGTGGGGACGACATCGTCTATGCACTTATTAATGAATCCAGTGACTGATGTGGTAAATTCCTCAATGCCATCGGATTATTTTTTTATTTCACCTTTATTTAACCAGGTATGCTAGTTGAGAACAAGTTCTCATTTACAACTGCGACCTGGCCAAGATAAAGCATAGCAGTTCGACACATACAACAACACAGTCAGTAATACAGTAGAAAAAATAAAACAAAAAATCCATATACAGTGAGTGCAAATGAGGTAAGAAAGGGAGGTAAGGCAATAAATAGGCCATGGTGACGAAGTAAATTACGACATAGCAGTTAAACACTAGAATGGTAGATGTGCAGAAGATGAATGTGCAAGTAGAGATACTGGGGTGCAAAGGAGCAAGATAAATAAATAAATACAGTATGGGGATGAGGTAGTTGGATGGGCTGTTTACAGATTGGCTATGTACAGATGCAGTGATCTGTGAGCTGCTCTGACAGCTGGTGCTTAAAGCTAGTGAGGGAGATATGAGTCTCCAGCTTCAGTGATTATTGCAGTTCGTTCCAGTCATTGGCAGCAGAGAACTGGAAGGAAAGGCGACCAAAGGTGGAATTGGCTTTGTGGGTGACCAGTGAGATATAGGTAGGATGGTCAGTTTTACGAGGGTATGTTTGGCAGCATGAGTGAATGATGCTTTGTTGTGAAATAGGAAGCCGATTCTAGATTTAATTTTGGATTGGAGATGCTTAATGTGAGTCTGGAAGGAAAGTTTACAGTCTAACCAGACACCTAGGTATTTGTAGTTGTCCGCGTATTCTAAGTTAGAACTGTCCAGAGTAGTGATGCTCGACGCGCGGGCAGGTGCGGGCAGGGATCGGTTGAAGCATGCATTTAGTTTTACTTGCATTTAAAAGCAGTTGGAGGCCACGGAAGGAGTTGTATGGCATTGAAACTCGTCTGGAGGTTAGTTAACACAGTGTCCAAAGAAGGGCCAGAAGTATACAGAATGGTGTCGTCTGCGTAGAGGTGGATCAGAGAATCACCAGCAGCAAGAGCGACATCATTGATGTATACAGAGAAGAGATACGGCCCGAGAATTGAACCCAGTGGCACCCCCATAGAGACTGCCAGAGGTCCAGACAACAGGCCCTCCGATTTGACACACTGAACTCTATCAGAGAAGTAGTTGGTGAACCAATAATTTGAGAAACCAAGGCTGTTGAGTCTGCCAATAAGAATGTGGTGACTGACAGAGTCGAAAGCCTTGGCCAGATCGATGAATTCGGCTGCACAGTAATGTCTCTTATCGATGGAGGTTATTATATCATTTATGACCTTGAGCGTGGCTGAGGTGCACCCATGACCAGCTTTGAAACCAGATTGCATAGCGGAGAAGGTGCGGTGGGATTCTAAATGGTCGGTAATCTGTTTGTTAACTTGGCTTTCGAAGACCTTAGAAAGGCAGGGTAGAATATATATAGGTCTGTAGCAGTTTTGGTCTAGACTGTCTCCCCCTTTGAAGAGGGGGATGACCGTGGCAGCTTTCCAATCTATGAGAATCTCAGACGATAAGAAAGAGAGGTAGAACAGGCTAGTGATAGGGGTTGCAACAATTTCTGCAGATCATTTTAGAAAGAAGGTCCAGATTGTCTAGCCCGGCTGATTTGTAGGGGTCCAGATTTTGCAGCTCTTTCAGAACATCAGCTATCTGGATTTGGGTGAAGGAGAAATGGGGGAGGTTTGGGCGAGTTGCAGGGCTGTTGACCGGGGTAGGGTTAGCCAGGTGGAAAGCCTGACCAGCCGTAGAAAAATGCTTATTGAAATTCTCAATTATAGTGAATTTATCGGTTGTGACAGTGTTTCCTAGCCTCAGTGCAGTGGGCAGCTGAGAGGAGGTGCTCTTATTCTCCATGGACTTTACAGTGTCCCAGAACCTTTTGAAGTTTGCGCTACAGGATGCAAATTTCTGCTTGAAAAAGCTAGCCTTGGCTTTCCTAACTGCCTGTGTATATTGGTTCCTACCTTCCCTGAAAAGTTGCATATCACGAGGCTATTCGATGCTAATGCAGAACGCCACAGGATGTTTTTGTGCTGATCAAGAGCAGTCAGGTCTGGAGAGGTCTGGAGAGCAGCACGTGCTCTGAAGAAATATGGGGGGCAATCAGTTCACATATTGTGTCCAGGGCATAGCTGGGGGCAGAGGGTGGTCTATAGCAGGCGGCAACTGTGAGAGACTTGTTTCTGGAAAGGTGGATTTTTAAAAGTAGAAGCTCAAATTGTTTGGGTACAGACCTGGATCGTAAGACAGAACTCTGCAGGCTATTTCTGCAGTAGATTGCAACATTGCCCCCTTTGGTAGTTCTATCTTGTCGGGAAATGTTATAGTTAGGGTTGGAAATTTCAGGGTTTTTGATGGTCTTCCTGAGCCAGGATTCAGACACGGCTAGGACATCCAGATTGGCATTGTGTGCTAGGGCAGTGAATAAAACAAACTTGGGGAAGAGGCTTCTAATGTTAACATGCATGAAACCAAGGCTTTTACGGTCACAGAACAACAAATGACAGCGCCTGGGGAATGGGAGTGGAGCTAGGCACTGCAGGGCCTGGATTCACCTCTACATCACCAGAGGAAAAGAGGAGGAGGGTACGGCTAAAAGCAATTAGAATTGATCGTCTAGAACGTCTGGAACAGAGAGTAAAAGGAGGTTTCTGGGGGCGATGAAATAGCTTCAATGTATAATGTACAGACAAAGGTATGGTAGGAGTAGTAGTAGCTTGGCACTGCAGGGCCTGGATTAACCTCCACATCACCAGAGGAACAGAGGAGGAGTAGGATAAGGGTACGGCTAAAGGCTAAAAGAACTGATCCCCCAGTACATTCAGAACAGAGTAAAAGGAGCAGATTTCTGGGCATTGTAGAGTAGATTAAAGGCATAATGTACAGACAATGGTATGGTAGGATGTGAATACAGTGGGGGTAAACCTGTGCATAGAGTGACTATGAAAGAGATATTGTCTTTAGAAATATATTTTAAACCAGGTGATGTCATCGCATGTGTGGTAGGTGGAATCAAAGTGTTAGATAAGGCGTATTGAGCAGGGCTAGAGGCTCTACAGTGAAGTAAGGCAATAATTATGAACCAAAACAGCAATGGACAAGGCATATTGATGTTAGCAAGAGGCATGCGTAGCCGTGTGAATCATTGGAGTCCAGTGAGTGGCTTCAGGCAGTTAGCGGGCCGGGGATAGCAAGCTAGCATAGCAGAAAGGGCCTGCTATGCAGGGCCTGAAAGGGCCTGAAAGGTATGGTGGCCAAAGAAATAGTCCGATGGGCCTCTTAAGCTAACAGTCCGATGTGCTCTGGACAGCTAGCAGGCCACAGCTAACAGGCTACCGGATTGGCATTCAGGGGGACGACGCGGCAGCGGAGCCAGTTGAGAAAGCCCATCAGGCAGATCACGTCGGTGGTCCAGTCATGATGGGTTGGGGCTGGTTGGCAAAATAGGTATTGTAGCCCAGGGAGTGGCTGATGGACCTCTATTGGCTAGCCGGGAGATGGGCATAGCAGACGGGCCTGGCAAGGCTAGATCTAGGCTAATTGGTTCTTGCTTCAAGACAGGGACGTTTGTCAGGTGTGGTCACTCGGATAGCAGCTAGCTAGCAGAAATGATCCAGGCGAAGAAAAAAGAAAAAGGTTCAGAGCTTACGGAAGGGATTCGGAGATATGGAGAAAAATGAGTCAGATTTGCTCTGGTTTGAGTCGCGCTGTGCAGACTGGTGAAAGTTGCCCGTGCTAGCAGTGACGAGCTGACTACTAGCTAGTAGCTAGTTAGCTGGCTAGCTTCTGTTGGGGTTCCGGTTCGGAAGACGGATCAGCAGGGCTCCGTGTGGTAAACCAGGCCAATTGGCAAACTAGGTATAGTGGCCAAATAATTTGTCCGATGGGCCTCTTATGCTAACAGTCCGAAGTGTTCTAGAAAGCTTTAGCTAGTAGCCAGTTAGCCCGCTAGCTTTGATAGGAGTTCTGGTTCTTAAGTATAGGAGAGTATATTCAGTCCGTGGATGGAAAGTGATATTAAAATATATGAGAGAAAAGAAACAAGGAAAAACAATGTTTACAAGGGACAGGAAGGGACAAGACAAAACATACATCCGACTTCTACGCCATCTTGGAAGTTTACTCAAACATATTACCGGAACATATTCTAGTCTTTGCTAGCGAAACAGTTCTGTATCTTAGTATCCGCTTCATAGGAGCACTTCCATATTGAGAGCATCGTTGGTAGTTCCTGTTTGAGTAATTCCATTTAAGCAGGAAACAGGAGGATAGAGTTATGGTCCGATTTGCCAAATGGAGGGTGTGGGACAGTAAAGGTGATCTAGAGTTATTTCGCCACTAGTTGGTGGAAATGAGTTTAGATGGATTTTAGCTTCACTGTATTAAAATCACTGACCACTAGGAGAGCCAACTCTGGATGAGTATTTTTTTGTTTGCTTATGGCCCTATACAGCTTGTTGAGCGCGGTCTTAGTGCAAACATTGTTTTTTTTGTGGTAAATAGACAGCTACGAAAAATATAGATGAAAACTCTCTTGGTAAATAGTATGGTGAGCAGAAACTTAAGACTTCCTTAATATTAGGGAATTGAGCACCAGCTGTGGTTAAGAATGAGACACACTTCAAATGGAGCTCGTCTCCAGTGATTGTACATTTGCTAATAGAACGGACAGTAGAGACGGTTCATGTACTGTACTCGCCAACTTAGTTTCGCCATGGTGCAGCAGGTAGCCTAGTGGTTAGAGTGTTGGGCCAGTAACCGAAAGGTTTCTGGATTCAATCCCAGAGCTGACAAGGTAGAAATCTGTCATTCTGACCCCTGAGAAAGGCATAAATAACCCACTGTTCCCTTACACTGCCTTCAGCTTTTCCAAGATTCCAGGATTAGGGCCTGGTCTGGGGTGAGAATAGATACCTATCCAGTTGTACAACTGAAATGTGTCTTCCACATTTAACCCAACCCCTCTGAATGAGAGAGGTGCGGGGGCTGCCTTAATCAACATCCATGTCTTCAGTGCATAGGGAACAGTGGGTTATTTATGCCTTTCTCAGGGGCAGAATGACAGATTTCTACCTTGTCAGCTCTGGGATTCGATCCAGAAACCTTTCGGTTACTGGCCCAACACTCTAACCACTAGGCTACCTGCCTCCCCACTTATGTCCCGTTGACTCGGTTGAAGTAGAAATCTTCATTCAAATCGAGGTCAGTGATTGCTGTTCTCATGTCCAGAACGTATTTTCAGTCACAGGAAACGATTGTGGAAACGTTATGTACAAGAAAAAGTTAAGATCAATGCAAAAAAAACACAAAATAGTAGAATTGAGAAGTATTTCTGTAATAAAGCCCTAATGTGTGGGAAAACTCATTCTGATGGGCTAGGCCTGGCTCCCCAGTGGGTGAAATCCATAGATTAGGGGATAATGAATTGATTTAAATTGACATATTTCCTTATATGAACTGTAACTCAGCAAAACCTTAGACATTTTTGCATGTTGCATTTATATTTATTGTACAGTATACATCCTTCAAGCATTCACCAGCAGTTCTCCTAAGCTCCATAATATGTTTAAAATGAGTTAGCCTAAGGTTGCATGAAATGACACATGAGCAAGTGTTATGGGTGAAAGATTTCTCTATTTGCCTCCAACCATTTTTCAACAGTAACCTAATGGCCAGTTTAACACTTGAAAAGAGCCAGAAGGGCAACAGTACAGCGTCCCACTTTGCAAACATCACTGAAGGCTTAAGCACTCTTCAATCTGGTTTTAAAGTGCCATTTAAAAAGGATCATAACAACGCCTCTGATGTTTGCCCTGTGACTCTGATCTCTGCTGTATGTTACTGCATTCATGTCAGATCATCTGTTTCTAAATGGTCCACATACACTGCATAATGAAGACAGCAATTTCTCTGTGAGAGTCACATTAAATAAACACACATTGCTACTTCAATTAAAATCAGAATTGTTTCACCAGATGTTATAACATCGCTTGCGAACATCTGATTGGTCATTTTCAGTGACCTCCTCAAATGGCATCTCTACTTCTATAATGCTATTAGATGCACCGATTCGCTCTGTTTGTTGTCGCTTGGTTTTGTTTAATAACATTCTGCAAATACAATTGACCTTTACCTACAAGTACAATCCATTATTGGAAACTGCTTTCATTTATGTAACAATAACTTGCCATTTTGTAAGCTACGTCTTTCAGAAATATATTGTGTATTTGCATATTTCTCTGCAAATTGACTCGCTTGGTTATTTCCACAGAAACTCACACAATGATCACAAAATCCCCTTGACATTCAGATAATAATGTATCTGATCAGAGGGTTTCCTCCCATCCTCAAGTTGTTCCTAGAACTCATCTCATCCAAATAAGTCAAGTGGCACTAATTTATTGTTTATTTCTAGAAACACAAAATATGAGCAAGTTTAAAGCAGTGGCATAGTAGCAATTGATCTCTCATTAATAAAACTTAATTTAAGGGTTGTTGAGTGTAAATGTCATACTTTGCGCAAGCTTTTTAAGAAGACTGTTTGACTTTGGAAATTATTAGATTAAAAGTACATTGCTTCTTTGGGGTGTCTGATCTTTTCTTTCTGCAATGTCAAGCACTGAACTTACAGCCAAGCTCTAGCCGAGGTCAATGAGAACATTTGGCTTGATCTGATGTGCTCTAGACTCAGCCAATTAAAATACATACTGTAGGAGTAAATCTGGGGTCAAACAGAAGACAAGAGGTTGCCATCTAAAGAACACCTGGAAACTGTCTACCTGATTTACACAAACCTGAACAGATTAAACTGACCCTTGCTTGGCATTGCAATTATATCTCATCAGTAGCTGTGTTTAGGACAGATGCCAATGACACTGGGCTGTGCTTTCATGGCTCTGAGCCTGTGGAGCATGCCTTGGTCTATAGAGAGGAGAGGAGAGATGAGGAGAGGAGAAGAGAGCTGGAGGGAAAGAGACCTTCAGGTCAACATGTAAGCCTGGCATATTAAATCACTAACATCAGGGCTGAGGAGCTGCAGTGTCCTTGAGGATGACTATAGGACTCCTGGGCTGACATATCCAGCCATCCAGCTGGCCACACTGCACTCACTTCACCTACCTCTAAAGGCCTGGAGCAGAGAATCAGTAAGCAGAGAAAAGAGGGGTTCAGTGTAGTAGATCTGGAGGGGAAAGTAAAGGTGTGATCGATCGCCTCAAACGATCTGTTTATTGTAGCAGGCTATCTCTGAGGGGACAGAGCTGCCCTGAATTTAACTCCATTATGATTGAGGTAGTTGTGGCATTGATGTACAGACAGTTCTCACACGGCAAAGAGTCCATCTGTACATAACCATTTCTACTAATGCACTTACAGTATGCTTTCAACACTGTCTCTGGATGTACCTGGAGACCCTTTATTCACAATTACCCATCTCATAGGATGCGTCTGAATAGGGTTCTGGTCAAAACTGTTGCACTATATGTGGAATAGGTTGCCATTTCAGACCCAGCCATAAAGTCCAGACAGAACTGTCAGATCAGATTGAACTATTACTGTATGTGAGTCAATTAGAAGTACAGGGAATTACAGTAGTCCTGACTAAGATAAACCACCACAGAACATGCCACACCGCCGCAGGGTCAACACTGAAAAGACACAAAACAGGAACAAGATTTCACACATGACCTAGCAGCCTCCAAGAAATGTTTAGCGTCTTTTCAGGCCCAGTCAGGTAGGAAATGCTTGACCACAAACCCTCTAGCTGGGCAAGTGCTGTAGTCTGCTTCAATAACTACACTGCTCAAAAAAAGAAAGGGAACACTAAAATAACACATCCTAGATCTGAATGAATGAAATATTCTTATTAAATACTTTTTTCTTTACATAGTTGAATGTGCTGACAACAAAATCACACAAAAATTATAAATGGAAATCAAATTTATCAACCCATGGAGGTCTGGATTTGGAGTCACACTCAAAATCAAAGTGGAAAACCACACTACAGGCTGATCCAACTTTGATGTAATGTCCTTAAAACAAGTCAAAATGAGGCTCAGTAGTGTGTGTGGCCTCCACGTGCCTGTATGACCTCCCTACAATGCCTGGGCATGCTCTTGATGAGGTGACGGACCTGGACCTGGACTAAAGCATCCGCCAACTCCTGGACAGTCTGTGGTGCAACGTGGCGTTTGTGGATGGAGCGAGACATGATGTCCCAGATGTGCTCAATTGGATTCAGGTCTGGGGAACGGGCGGGCCAGTCCATAGCATCAATGGCTTCCTCTTGCAGGAACTGCTGACACACTCCAGCCACATGAGGTCTAGCATTGTCTTGCAGTAGGAGGAACCCAGGGCCAACCACACCAGCATATGGTCTCACAAGGGGTCTGAGGATCTCATCTCGGTATCTAATGGCAGTCAGACAACCTCTGGCGAGCACATGGAGGGCTGTGCGGCCCCCCAAAGAAATGCCACCCCATACCATGAATGACCCACCGCCAAATCGGTCATGCTGGAGGATGTTGCAGGCAGCAGAACGTTCTCCACAGCGTCTCCAGACTGTCACGTCTGTCACATGTGCTCAGTGTGAACCTGCTTTCATCTGTGAAGAGCACTGGGCGCCAGTGGCGAATTTGCCAATCTTGGTGTTCTCTGGCAAATGCCAAACGTCCTGCACAGTGTTGGGCTGTAAGCACAACCCCCACTTGTGGACGTCGGACCCTCATACCACCCTCATGGAGTCTGCTCAAACGGTCAGAAACAGACACATGCACATTTGTGGCCTGCTGGAGGTCATTTTGCAGGGCTCTGGCAGTGCTCCTCCTTGCACAAAGGCGGAGGTAGCGGTCCTGCTGCTGGGTTGTTGCCCTCCTACGCCCTCCTCCACGTCTCCTGATGTACTGGCCTGTCTCCTGGTAGCTCCTCCATGCTCTGGACACTACGCTGACAGACACAGTAAACCTTCTTGCCACAGCTCGCATTGATGTGCCATCCTGGGTGAGCTGCACTACCTGAGCCACTTGTGTGGGTTGTAGACTCTGTCTCATGCTACCACTAGAGTGAAAGCACCGCCAGCATTCAAAAGTGACCAAAACATTAGCCAGGAAGCATAGGAACTGAGAAGTGGTCTGTTGTCCCCACCTGCAGAACCACTCCTTTATTGGGGGTGTCTTGCTAAATGCCTATAATTTCCACCTGTTGTCTATTCCATTTGCACAACAGCATGTGAAATTTATTGTCAATCAGTATTGCTTCCTAAGTGGACAGATTGATTTCACAGAAGTGTGATTGACTTGGAGTTACATTGTGTTGTTTAAGTGTTCCCTTTATTTTTTTGAGCAGTGTACATACAACCAAAACTCATTTATATACGCAGTTTTTTCCTAGCTGTTAATGCTTTGTGTGGCAGTGTTTACCATAAGCTTCCATACTGAACTGGTGCTCTTGCAAGAATGGATCCTTGACCAACACAGTGAGTATGATGGCATCCTAGGCAGGGACATTGATAATACAATCTGATTTTTTTCCAGACTTCCCAACGATTGTCTGCAACAGCAGTACTATGTTAGTACATTTATCTTGATTTAAATGTCAGCACCTCAAACTTGTGTGAAATCAATACCAATATGGACCAACTTTCCTTCCATTGTGTAACTTCAAATATTGCCTTTCAACAGCGGGAAAAAGACGAGGGTACAATTCCAGGAAACAGAGTATGTTGTCACAACAGTTCCCTGCCTCAGGTTAAATACCTGAACAGGAGTGCAATCTAAGAGGTGTGTTGTGTTTGTACGGGAGGGGGTCTTCACAGCTTGCTTGACTGTTTAATGATTTTACGGAACAAATAATAAAACTGGCAGAGGTGTACAACATAAACCCTGTGTTCCGTGTAGGGATTTATTACAGACTTAGTCTATTTTACTGACTGAGGGAGGTCTGGAAAGAGATAATTAACCAGTAAATGAGAATTGATCCTTCTCTGTCTATCTGCTAATGTTGGTGTGTACAAAAGTTTTAACGGGTGGGTGTCTTATTGTTTATGCCCTTTTATTTGTTCTGTCCTGACATTGTTCTCTAGTCTCTAGAAGGAAAGCATTACATCAAAACCATGGACATTTCATACTGTTACTATATATGTATCTCGTCATTTTGTTTCAACATTTCTGAAACTATATTCAACAATTAAAGCAAATTAAGTGCTGCTGAAGGTCACTAATGCAATAAATAAATCTTCACACTTCTGAATGAATATGTTTTGTCCTAGTTGTCTAACGTTCAAATGGTCATTTGTAATGGAGCATCGTGACTGCCTCAGAGAAGAGAGAGTGAATTTCTCTGTGTGATGGAGGGTAGATGACTCATCGAAGCTAGCTACCATGATATCTGACGTGCACGTTGACTGGATGATGTCCAACCTTTTTACCGTAGCTCTCTGTCACTGCTTCAGGCCAGGTAGAGGATATGGCATGGCACAGAAAACATAGAAAACATAGTCAAGTTGTGTTGATCTGAGATTTTCTATCATTATGCTACCATTGCAGTGCATTTACATTTCTTAGTGGTAATGCTTTTACTGTCATCATTCAGGCAATGTTCAATAGTGTGCAGGGATAAAAACAGAGTATGTCCATTTGTCACAACATATTTGCTGTTATATACCATCACTCCGACGTCCCACTTGTCACTTCTCCATCACATTTCACTATTCACAGAATCAATAACTGTCATGCCTCCATCAATCACATTAATTCAAATATATTTCTAACAACTGTGTAGTTTGTCTCTCTTGTGACCACTCATCCATCTTTACAACTACAAATCTACATACATTGCATACATCTTCAGACAGTAGGTCACAGAATGTTATTTGGTTGATGGGTAGATTTTCCAGGGGAGACAGCTGCAAGCGACTAATCCTGAGTTATTTTTTTAGGAAACTGTGAGATACCATGGATTTGCTGCTTGGGTTCTATTTTGGAGATGTGGTTGTTTAAAGATGAATATATGGAACGCATGGGCTTAGTGTTAGATTTCGAGACAGGGGGAGAGCTGTAGTTGCATCTATGAGACAAGTTCACAGGACATAAGATGACATCAATGGTTTTGAGGACTTACAATTGCAAGTAAGCATATGGACACTTTGTAAATCTAGACCAAAATCAAAAGACTTACTGACAATTTACAGTGTCACAAATCCAAGGACTGAGCTTCAAGGTGTGCTGAAGAAGTGATGTACAGTAATTGGAGAAAATGCCAACATTAAATTAGCAGCATGATTGTAACACTGGATTTTCTCCAAAACAATCCCCTCTTTTCACAGGGGGAAGGGTAAGAGGATACTTGATAAACACACAGTGTTGAACATTATTCATGTTGTATGGCTACTGTGTTAGAGAAAAAATGATTTATGCTATCATGCCTTGAGAATACACAATGTCAAATGACTATGAAGAGGGTCAAAACATTGGAGCTGTTATCACAGGTGTAGCTTGTCTTGTGTTCCTACCAAAGCACTATACATGTGTATCTCCTCTGCTGTTAAAATCAGTGCAGATGGTGTTAGTCTCCACAGAGTTCTCTCAGGAAGTGAATTTTTTTTTACCATCCATTTTAAAAACAAACTCGACATCCTCCCCTCCCCACCATGCAACATTCACTCTGCAGACCTGCAAACTTACAGTAATTAAATGCCACAAATTAATTTGAGTGAAACCAAGCGTCTCCACACAGCGAGCAGTGCACATGTGGAGACCACCGCACCGTGCCCCTTCACCACTATGGATGGTGATTAGCAGCTGGTGTTCCAGCTTCCTGTGATGGGATTTGCACAAGTCAGCTAAGCGACTTGAGTCTGAACTAGTCTTGTAATAAAGGAGTGGCTCCGCTATGGCCGGAGCTCTATATGGAAGGGAACGACCGCAATGAACAGTTAGAAAAACAGCTGCAAGGATCAGGTCTTCCCGACTGTAAAAGTCTGGTTGAGTGACACTGCACAACCACTGGCCTGTAAACGTGCAGAAAACAATTTCCTGCAAGTATTTTGAGACGCTCGTTTGCTTTTCTTCCCTTGTTGGCTTTGCCTGCATGGGATTTTAAAAGTCACGTGCGAGTAGAGAATTCACTCCTTGGATTTATTGGGCATGGATGGGTGGGTAAAGGGCTGAAATGGCTGGCTTGAATGACCTGATTTCATGTGGCTACACCAATTTACACTTAGTGCAGAATAGGAGTCCACTTAGAGAGAAACAATTATTCTTAATTACCACAGAGCTACGATGCTGAGGATCCATGAAGGTGACAGGACACACCTTGGCAGGCCTGTCTCAAGAGTGATAAAGAGAGCTACTAGCTACTGAGGTAGCTACTGAGAGCTACTAGCTTTTGTGTAGTTGTGCTTCAGCTCACACGGTTGCCATCTTCATTCAGTCTAGACTTGCCAAATACTCAGCTACTTTCTTGCCAAATTAATTCTCAAAGGTATCCCATTGAAAATAATTCTGGTTCCCCACAGCACAGGCATTCTACAGATTCCTGTAAATGTCTGCCCAGCATCCTGCAAACAGAGCAGAGGCAGCCTTTTATCACATTTTCCAAATTGATTTATTTTTGTGTAAGGTTTTTACATGATGGTTCCTGCGTTAATCCAGAGAGAACGCTGTCTCAACATGTTGAGATGCTGAGAGGAGGAAGGTACAGTGTCTGAGGCTCTACAATCTCTGTCTCTAATAGGGGAAGAGACCGGGGCTGCAAAGTCTCTCTGCTTCACAGACAGCACAACAGACAGCTAGTTAACCCTCCTTTTACAGCTAACTACAGGCTCCCCACTCTTTTCCTCTAAGCTACTCTCACCTCCCTCCCCTCTACTCTCTGAAGACATGTTCCCTGCTGCTTAGAAGGCAGAGGTACTGGCATGTGTGTAGGCTATTTGTAGCTTAGCAGACTGTACACCTCGGTGGAGATGGCCGAAGCGCCCCTATTCTTCTTTGAGAACATACAGTGCCTTGCGAAAGTATTCGGCCCCCTTGAACTTTGCGACCTTTTGCCACATTTCAGGCTTCAAACATAAAGATATAAAACTGTATTTTTTTGTGAAGAATCAACAACAAGTGGGACACAATCATGAAGTGGAACGACATTTATTGGATATTTCAAACTTTTTTAACAAATCAAAAACTGAAAAATTGGGCATGCAAAATGATTCAGCCCCTTTACTTTCAGTGCCGCAAACTCTCTCCAGAAGTTCAGTGAGGATCTCTGAATGATCCAATGTTGACCTAAATGACTAATGATGATAAATACAATCCACCTGTGTGTAATCAAGTCTCCGTATAAATGCACCTGCACTGTGATAGTCTCAGAGGTCCGTTAAAAGCGCAGAGAGCATCATGAAGAACAAGGAACACACCAGGCAGGTCCGAGATACTGTTGTGAAGAAGTTTAAAGCTGGATTTGGATACAAAAAGATTTCCCAAGCTTTAAACATCCCAAGGAGCACTGTGCAAGCGATAATATTGAAATGGAAGGAGTATCAGACCACTGCAAATCTACCAAGACCTGGCCGTCCCTCTAAACTTTCAGCTCATACAAGGAGAAGACTGATCAGAGATGCAGCCAAGAGACCCATGATCACTCTGGATGAACTGCAGAGATCTACAGCTGAGGTGGGAGACTCTGTCCATAGGACAACAATCAGTCGTATATTGCACAAATCTGGCCTCTATGGAAGAGTGGCAAGAAGAAAGCCATTTCTTAAAGATATCCATAAAAAGTTGCCACAAGCCACCTGGGAGACACACCAAACATGTGGAAGAAGGTGCTCTGGTCAGATGAAACCAAAATTGAACTTTTTGGCAACAATGCAAAACGTTATGTTTGGCGTAAAAGCAACACAGCCCATCACCCTGAACACACCATCCCCACTGTCAAACATGGTGGTGGCAGCATCATGGTTTGGGCCTGCTTTTCTTCAGCAGGGACAGGGAAGATGGTTAAAATTGATGGGAAGATGGATGGAGCCAAATACAGGACCATTCTGGAAGAAAACCTGATGGAGTCTGCAAAAGACCTGAGACTGGGACGGAGATTTGTCTTCCAACAAGACAATGATCCAAAACATAAAGCAAAATCTACAATGGAATGGTTAAAAAATAAACATATCCAGGTGTTAAAATGGCCAGACCTGAATCCAATCGAGAATCTGTGGAAAAAACTGAAAACTGCTGTTCACAAATGCTCTCCATCCAACCTCAGAGCTCGAGCTGTTTTGCAAGGAGGAATGGGAAAAAATGTCAGTCTCTCGATGTGCAAAACTGATAGAGACATACCCCAAGCGACTTACAGCTGTAATCGCAGCAAAAGGTGGCGCTACAAAGTATTAACTTAAGGTGGCTGAATAATTTTGCACGCCCAATTCTTCAGTTTTTGATTTTTTTAAAAAGTTTGAAATATCCAATAAATGTCGTTCCACTTCATGATTGTGTCCCACTTGTTGTTGATTCTTCACAAAAAAATACAGTTTTATATCTTTATGTTTGAAGCCTGAAATGTGGCAAAAGGTCGCAAAGTTCAAGGGGGCCGAATACTTTCGCAAGGCACTATATGGTTATGTCTCAGCAACTCAACAGTGGCACTTGATCCCACCTTCATGCCCATGTGACAGCTACAGTGCTGATACAGTAGCCTACACAAGACCGAGTTAAGAGCTGACATGCACAGGGCCAGAGACGACATCTCCAAGACATGATCACAAAGCTGGATGCCTTATTAAAACCAGCCTTGTCTTTAGTGGGTAATCAATTGCAGTCGCTACAGTGTCATAACCAGCCCTCTGCAAATTAGCCTGGGCGCTAGGACACTTTGCTCCTGCTTATGTTGCAGTAAAATGCTCAACTGATGAGAACATCACAGAGCATGAGCAGGCAGGGCCAACCATGGAGGGAGGGAGCTTTCAAACCCTAACCGGATCCCCAGGCGGACATTACGTAAACTGGGAATCAAATATTCATACAGCACAATAGGGACGGGAGCCTACTGCTCCAGAGTGCTGAGTAAACACTTTACCCAGCCTCAGCTGCTCTAAGACTGGGAGAGGGAAGTGGGGGGGAAAGAATGAAGCATTCTGATAACAATAGCCAGCATGCAGTGTGTTATGGCCACTACCCTTAGGCATGGCAAGGAACAGTAAGAAGAAGGGCTGGGACCCAAACTGCTTGTTCAAATCAAACAAAATATGGATGAGGCAGATCCCCTGACCTCGGCACAGGAAACAGTTGACTCACCAAGAGTTTACTGGGTATAGCTTATGTGCGGCTGGGAACAGTCCTATCCTCAGCTAGTCTGCCAGGGCTGAGAAGATGGCCTACTTTCTGCTTTTAAAATAAAGAAAAAGGTGCAACAGTTATGTGTAAAACACCTGAAATTGTCCATGTTGAGGTAAAAATGGTCAGTAAAATCTACCCGACCCTGTTATGACATTGAAAAGGGAGTGTGTAGCCTACTGACTGTCATTATCTAGAGCTCACCTAGAGCCCCGTTTCCATTGGCACGTTGAAGCCATCGCTGGCCTTGGTGGGCTAGCTCAAATTGCATTCCTACTGAGGGTCTCCCGGGTGGCGCAGTGGTCTAGGGCCCTGCATCACTGCGATACAGACTCTGGGTTTGCGCCCAGGCTCTGTCGCAGCCGGCCGCGACCGGGAGGTCTATGGGGCGACGCACAATTGGCCTGGCGTCGTCCGGGTTAGGGAGGGTTTGGCCGGTAGGGATATCCTTGTCTCATCGCGCACTAGCGACTCCTGTGGCGGGCCGGGCGCAGTGCACACTAACCAGGTCTCCAGGTGCACTGTGTTTCCTCCGACACATTGGTGAGGCTGGCTTCCGGGTTGGATGCGCGCTGTGTTAAGAAGCAGTGCGGCTTGGTTGGGTTAACAATTGGATACCATGAACTTGGGGAAAAAAGGTGGTCAAATAAAAATTATAACTCAATAAAAAATTGCAATCCTACTCCATCCAGAAATGAGAAATTATGTCATGTTGCTAGGTAGCCAATATGTGACTGCAGTTGACTTTGTTAATGTTGCTAGCTAGCTAGCAAGATGTTGAAGAACTGTAATCATCACCATGCTGTAACTAATGTTACTACTACCATTACCAGCTAGAGACAGCTAGCAACGTTTAGCTTGCTGATGTTAGCTAGCTAGCTAAACGGTTAGCATTGTCGCTAGCATAACAGGCTAGCTAGCTTAATTCCTACCTTGATTATTGCTTGACATGGCATTGGCTATTACCTAGCTAACCATATGATGTAGCTAAGTAGCTAACTTTCAAAATGACCTGGACGGATAAAATTCCCGCTAGCTCACGTTCAACTCTGAAACAGCTAACCGAGGGTTGACTGTTTTAATAAAAGTTTATTGTGTAGTGCAAAAATGAATGCAGGATCTAGCTATGGTGAAAATGTGTGTCATGTCTGACAACTGCAGTACTGCTTGTCCATGTGCTATCTAACAGCAACAAGCCCTGATGAGCTAGCTAAACATTGTGTCAGCATCCAGCAGTGATCAGCTTGGTGATTGCATAGTAACGGTGTCAGCAGCCCACATTCTAATCGAGCTAACACCAGTTGTGCAACTGGGCTGCGCCACCCCCGGTTTCCTTTGGCCGAGCTAGAATTTGAGAATTCCATTCGAGCCAGCTTTAATTTGACCCTAATTTGGCACAAATTTTAATTGCCAGTGGAAACGGGGCTCTAGTGACCTGCACTTAGTTGGTGTACCACTTGGCCATGAGCCCTTCATCACTGTAACTGAATTAGAAACGAGAGCAATCTGAAACCAGTCCAATCTGAAACCAGTGCAATCTGAAACCAGTGCAATCTGAAATCAGTGCAATCTTCTCCACACATCTTTCTGAAGACTGCCTCCCACTTTGATCAAATCTCTTACCGCCATCATCCAATCATCTGAAGAACACACACTCATTCCTCAACAGCGAGGATGAGAGACAAAAACATAGGTTGTGCAGATGAAAGATACAGTATCAAGTCAAGTTCTTGAAATAATTTGAAACAAGAGGAGTATGTATCTGCTGCAATACAACCCTCATTCACTAATGAAGAGGAGCCATTATATCGAGCTAATGATGGTGATGTGATCCAGGCGGAGGCAGGCTGAGGTAGTCCAGCATGGTGTGAGCACAGCACTGGTTACTATATCCTTACCCCAAACACAGAGTGCTACTGTCAGCTACTGCAGTAGAGTGTCTCCCGATGATCCTTGTTGACTTTTAAGTTCTGGGGACATTTCCCAGCTTCTCAATTTGATATTAAAATGATATTTGTGCAGAGCTCAAAAGGGTACTTATCAGAGCACATAGCCTTGGAAATCACAACGAGGTGCATAGCTGTTTTCTGGCTTTTATTCAGTATAATTGCAGTACAAATACAGAACAGGCGGCTTTTTGTGCAGGGGGCGATTACAGTACATGCTCGCCACTGAGGTGACCTGAGAAGCTAAGAACACTGATTACACACAGTTTAAATTCAACCAGCTTATGCTCTGCATGCCCCCAAGCATTATCTGTTACTGTCACTGTCTGGCACTGTGAACACAATACAGAGAATACAGATCGCTGTGCTGATATTGTATTATGGGAATTATGTTATTCAAACAAGCCTCAAGCATCCAAACCTTCCTTCCGATGTTCCAAATGTTCTATGAGCTTCATAATATTGTAGCTACATTATAAAACAGCCCAACTGTTTTCCCATTGTTCTGCCTGGCATCTTCATCATTCCTATGACAGCTTTGTGTTGGCATTATGAAAGGGCCTGTCGTCTTGTGTTTGTGTTTACTTTTGTTTTCACACTGGCACATTATGTTTGGATCCTGAGAGCAAACATAATACTGTTGAGGCTCGTTTTAGATCTTTAATAAGTGTTGAATGAGCTCAAATGGTTACATGCATGACTTGCCCTATTTAATTAGAGGCAAAACACCACTAAGGACTTCCCAAATGAATGTCATTATGGGGAGAGGCTGAGGACTAATGATGAGCCTCAACTGTCAGAACAGTGAAAAATACGTCTGGTTCTAATGGGACTTTTATAGAACTTACAAACCACAAAGGCCACATCCAACTGGGGCAAACGCAGATGGCCAACATACAGGCAGAAGACTATGTTGGTTTGATAAGAAAAAATATTTTGGAATGTGATTTTTAATTGGTTTAATGAGGGGATTAAACCCGGGGGGGGGGGGGGGGGGGAATAGATTACATTTTTTCCAGGTGCAGGACCTCCTATGGGTCATGCGCTTGCCTAATCATAGAATTACATATACCATCCCTATTAATTCAATAGGATCCCTGTGGGCCTAGTCGTAAAGATCTGTCATTTTACTTTTACAATGTATTACCTTTTATTTTGACATAAACCCAACCAGTCATGTTGTTTTCATCAGTTTGACAAACAATCACTTCAGAAGGCTCCTTTACTAGGCTACCCGCGCACATTCATCCACTCACAACACATTTCCAGCCTCCAAACAGTGGTGAATGGAAAGAGACATCTGTTACACAAAACACCAGAAATTTTAAGGACGTTTGGCGATTGTCATTAGGCCAGAATGTATGTGTCTACTGCTGTCCACACGCGTCTTGGTTTCGGCCAATCATCTCTGCCTTAGCAAAATTTCTGTGTTATCATCTGACCACATCGCATTTTAGAGCATAGGCTATATCACTCGTTTTCAAGTCCTTTCGTTAATTTATCATGCCTCTGACATGCAGTAATGTTGTAATAATCCCCCAGATATTTTGGCTCATGTTTTACCGGTATGGCGTACCCCACTATTTATTTTGCAGGGACTCTTTACCGGACCGTTCTGCCTTACTTTCATCCCTATGTGAACCTAATTCCTCACATGAATGAGTTGATGCCCATATGTAACAGTAACTATGTAACTTTAGACCGTCCCCTCGCCCATACCCGGGCGCGAACCAGGGACCCTCTGCACACATCAACAACAGTCACCCTCGAAGCATCGTTACCCATCGCTCCACAAAAGCCGCGGCCCCTGCAGAGCAAGGGGAACTACTACTTCAAGGTCTCAGAGCAAATGACGTCACCGATTGAAACGCTATTTAGCGCGTACCACCGTTAACTAAGCTAGCCGTTTCACATCCGTTACACTCACCCCCCTTTTGACCACCTCCTTTTCCGCAGCAAACAGTGATCCTCTGCACACACCAACAACAGTCACCCACGAAGCATCGTTACCCATCGCTCCAAAAAGCCGCGGCTCTTGCAGAGCAAGGGGAACCACTACTTCAAGGTCTCAGAGCAAGTGACGTCACCGATTGAAACGCTATTTAGCGCGCACCACCGCTAACTAAGCTAGCCGTTTCACATCCCTTACACATACAAGAGCGACATGGTGCATTTTCACAGACACAGAGCATTCCTGAAATGTGAGATATTGAATACGCCTCTAGCTACACTATGTAATATCACCTTAGAGCGAAGACATGGAGTAAAAGCCTATAGAAAATGTGGGGAGTGTTTTTATCACATCAACATTTCCATAATGTTGGAAAATGACAGAATAGATCTTTATCCTTTCATGAAAAAAATTAAAAACGCTTTTACCAGTAAAAGCAACCTAGCCTTTTGATAATCATACATGATTCAGGCAATAGCATCAGCTACAGATTTCTGTCACATTGCAGCCTAGCTTGCATTCTCACTTGCAGAGCGTGCTGCCTGCCAGCCTACAAACGACTGTTGAGAGAGACTACTTTCATAGCCACCACCATGATTCACAGCCATTAACCAATAAGTGTAAGGCACTTACCCTGAAGAGGCGCAGGATGTTGGCCACCATGATTGACACGGAGCTGGCGGAGGCCCCGATGACGCCCACCACCCTCTCAGGCTTGGTGATGATGGGCGGCCCGCCACTCAGGCATTTGATGTCCGTCCCGTCCTTCTCGATGAGCGCCTGGACAAAGGTGAGCGACTGCTCCAGGGCGTGGGTGTCCCGTGAACAGGTGTCCAGGATCCTGGCCCCCAGAGTGATGTTGGGCAGCAGCTCGTGGTCGTTGTTGATGCGGTCCAAGGCGAACAGCATGGCCTCCAGTCTGTGGATCCCCTTTTCCTTCTTCAGCTCCCCACAGGCTTTCCCATTGTTGCCTCTGGCGTGTACAGGAAAGAGCCCACCCAGTGAGATATCCCCGTCAATACGGATGGAGTTGAGGTGTGTGTGGCCAGGTGTTTTTGGCTTTGCCCCCAGGACTACCAGGATACAGCAGGCCAGGAGCAGGACCTGACAGGGCCCAGCCGGACCACCTCTGTGGCAGTCAGTCTGCCCCCTCTTCATACAGCTTCCCAGAAGAGTCATGATGGAAGGCTAAGTTAAACCCACAACCAACTAAAATGAGTCCCTTTTAAAAAAATACCACAAACAAATGTCCTAAAGTTTAGCAGCAATATCCCTCAGAGCACAGAACTCTCTTCAGAAGTCTCTTCTCATGTCTCTCAGCTTTGACACTATCTCAGTAATACTAATTAGCTTTCTCTCTCTCTTTCTCCACTTCCTTGTGGGGTATTCTCTCTCCCTGCAGTTGGGGTATGGAGATGGTGTGGAGTTACTAAACAGTTTTGACTGAGGTGGGAGTGAGTCCGTGGAGAGCCATCTCAAGGGGCATTAGAGAGAACAAAGGTGGGAGATAAGCCTTCTTTTCTCCACTCCTCCAGAGCCAATCAGGGGCGTTTAGCTTCTCTCTGGCTCACCCCCCTGGAGCAGGCAGAAAGTCCTCAGTCAGCCCGAGCAGACCTGCAGGTACTGAAACATGGCCTCCCTCCTCGAGCTCAGAAAGACAGCAGACTTCTGAAAGATAAAAGGAGAAAGGGATGAGATTCTGAGAAAAAGAGAGGAGAAAGGGAGAGCTCTGTTAAAAAAAGAATGAGAGATGAAATGGGATTTCATTGGTCTGATCAACAATAGATCTCTCAGTGAGGGGGTTTGCTGCATATTAGTTTCCCACATGGTTCTTATAACAATTCTATCTCAATTGTCGTTAGCTCCCACGCACTGCTTTTCAATTCAATAAAACATGAAAGACATTTTTCACTAACTCTCTGCTGTGATGAAGCAGATAATAAGCAGAGTCATGCTTCTTCAATGCTTTTGCATTTGTTAAACATATCTGTGCATAAACAACATTGGAGGGTCACGGTTTCTATCAAATAATCTAGATATTCAAACAGAAAACTCACCAAGTCTAATACTGCAGTCTTATAAATGATTTTTTTTTCTCCATTTCACACCCTTGCTTCACTTGCTATTAAAGCACTGTCATTAATTATTCTCATAAGGCCTGGAGTATAACTGACTCAGAGCCTAAGCGGCACGAGTTCATAGGCTGCTTCGTAGCCACGTCCCGCTTTCTTCATCTGGAAAGCAGAATCTCTCCAGGGTGTTTTACCAAAGGCTTATAAAATATCCTGCTTCAAATAGAGAGCACAGGACGTTCATAATCAAAGTATGAATATCACTTAACTGATGAAGACATTTGCTTGGACCCCACATTCCCCTCGCTCAATTCTCCTCTCCAAACTCATCACCTCAGCTGTATGGCTTCTGTCTCTATTTGAACATATTGGTGTGTGTGTGTGTGTCTTCTCTGTCTGTCTGTCTGTCTGTGTGTCTGTCTGTGTCAGTATCTGTGTGTGTGTGTGTGTCTGTGTCTGTATGTCTGTGTCTATGTCTGTGTCTATGTTTGTCTGTGTCTGTGTGTCTTCGCTGTCTGTCTGTGTCGGTGTCTATGTGTGTGTCTGTGTCTGTTTGAATGTGTGTCTGTGTGTCTGTGTCTGTCTATGTTTGGCTGTGTCTGTGTGTGTGTTTCGTCCCCCCACAGCAGGCTCTCCTCTTCCACTGTGCCAGACTAATAAAGTGGTGGATGTATGCCCAGTGGGAAAGACCTGCAGCTGAGTCTGTTTCTTCTCTCCCCCTCTGTCTGTGTTTGTGTATCTCTTTCGCTTTACCTCTCTTTCTCTCTACCCATCCTTTCTTTCATTGGCTGTCCCATGCATAGACAATCAGTCCAACAGCAACTACATTGGCAACAACCTCACAGCTGTCAGCCATGCCTGGCTTGTCCTGTGATGGAGGCTAGGAAGGGCACCTGGCAGGAAACAGGTCAACATAAAAGGAGATACATGCTGCTCCTTAACCCCAACAATGTGTTGTAGGGTCCCGTTGTTGTGGCTTTGATGTCCCTGATTAGATTAGGAAGTAGGAGGAAGACAGAGGTCAAAAAAGGGAATAGATGCTTTTCTGCAGAACCCTTTCAACCTACAACAGGATTTACAATATACTGTATCAGGCTGCCTTAGTATGCTGTCATGCCTTGTGAATTATAGACAGCAAATCAAATGATAAAAATGCCCCGCTCCAGGAACTGTACAGTAAAAAGATACAGAGAGAGGCCTAGCTGCTTTGTGCTGGCTTCTCCTGTCCTGCTGGAATCCAGAGGGAGATCTTATAGATCAGTCTCCTATAACACAGCATCCATAATGGATGAAGGCTTCCCAGGCTCAGCTGAAGCACAACATCTAGTTCTGGAGAGAGGGGTGAGAGGGGGAAGAAAGTGAAGCAGATGCAGCTCAGGGTCCATGGAGGATTAGGGCTGGCTTGGCAGAGCACAAGGGAGACACTCACTGACTCCCTCCCTCCTCAAATGAGGCTGGGAAGAAACCAATGTCTTCAATAAATAAGGAAAATGGTTTACAATGCTGTGATGGAGATGGCCTAGCTTGAAGAGGACCTGTTAAAAAATAGTAAAGCCTTTTGTCCGACTGTGAATAGTTAGCATGTTGCTAGCTAATCTATCTCAGGAAGATGTTTAAGCTACTCCATACCTACTCCATTCATAGACGCTAACTAACTTTAGCGGGTATTGATGAAGGTACACTATATATACAAAGTATGTGAACACCCCTTGAAATGAGTGGATTTGGATATTTCAGCCACACCAGTTGCTGACAGGTGTATAAAATCGAGGACACAGCCATGCAATCTCCACAGACAAACATTGGCAGTAGAATGGCCTTACTGAAGAGCTCAGTGACTTTCAACGTGACACCGTCATAGGATGCCACCTTTCCAACAAGTCATTTTGTCAAATTTATGCCTGCTAGATTGGCCCCGGTCAACTGTATGTGTTGTTATTGTGAAGTGGAAACGTCTAGAAACAACAACGGCTTAGCCACAAAGTGGTAGGCCACACAAGCTCACAGAACAGGACCGCCGAGTGCTGAAGCCCGTAGCCCGGAAACACCATCTGTCATCGGACGCAACACCCGCTACTAGGTTCCAAACTGCCTCTGAAAGCAACGTCAGCACAATAACTGTTCGTCGGGAGCTTGATGGAACAGGTTTCCATGGCCCAGCAGCCACACACAAGCCTAAGATCACTATGTGCAATGCCAAGCGTTGGCTGGAGTGGTGTAAAGCTCGCTGCCATTGGACTCTGGACCAGTGGAGATTCTCTGTTCTCTGGAGTGATGAATTACGCTTCACCATCTGGCAGTCTGACAGGCAAATCTGGGTTTGGCGGATGCCAGGAGAACGCTACCTGCCCCAATGCATAGTGCCAACTGTAAAGTTTGGGGGAGGAGGAATAATGGTCTGGGTCTTGTTTTCATTGTTCGGTCTAGGTCCCTTAGTTCCAATGAAGATGAAGCTTAACACTGCAGCATATAATGACATTCTAGAAGATTCTGTGCTTCCAACTTTGTGGTAATAGTTTGGGGAAGGCCCTTTCCTGGTTCAGCATGACAATGCCCCTACGCACAAAGCGAGGTCCATATAGAAATGGTTTGTTGAGAACGGTGTGGAAGAACTTGACACATAGCCCTGACCTCAACCCCATTGAACACCTTTGGGATGAATTGGAATGCTGACTGCGAGCCAGGCTTAATCGCACAACATAAGTGCCCGACCTCACAAATGATTTTGTGGCTGAATGGAAGCAAGACCCCGCAGCAATGTTCCAAAATCGAGTGGAAAGCCTTCCCAGATGAGTGGAAGCTGTTATAGCAGCAAAGGGGGAACCAGCTCCCTATTAATGCCCATGATTTTGGAATGAGATGATTGAATAGCAGGTGTCCACATACTTTTGGTCATGTAGTGTATTATCTTCCGAGGGGGACTTTTGTTTAGAGGCCCGATGCTTGCTGTAAACATGAACACGCATCACTTGCGGCACGGTTTTGGAAACTTAAAGAACATATCTTTCATATCAGCATTGAACCATTTAAAAAAAATAATCGGTTCAATTACTACACACCTTTATAAGGTTAGGCTTCCCACACGGCCATATTTCCACGTTACAGCATTTGTTTATGGAAAACAGGTGAAAGACAGAGTCGACTACCTGTGCTAATTAGCTATTTGTGTCTCAGAACACCTGCATGTAAACGGAAGACGGGCGCTACAAACTTGTCACTGAAAAATACTTTTGGATGCAAAGAAAATGGTTAACACAGTCTACAGTATGTGCATATTTTGCATTTATGAAATTATTTTGATTTGATATGAAAGTAGATATTGTTTCTAGAACCATATCGCAATTGAGAATCGATTCCCGCTTAGATGGAGTGTATGACTGTTTTGGCTGCCAGAGCCAATTAGCCTCTGAACAGAACATGTAAGGTCCTTGGACTATAATTTAGTCCTATAACTATATTTAGGCTCCTTTAGTCCAATATTGGGCCAGATAGACCACATCAGTGCCAAGAGAGTTATATTGGCAGGAATGCCGGCTTAGGCCTAGTCCTTTTTATTACTCGACCCTTTCAGGGATTTGTTTGTTTTGTAAGTCTTTTTTAAACATTTTTCAGTAACCTCAATTTTGTGTCACCTAATACATAAAGCTACACCTGATTTTACCCCTTTAACTTTGCCTCCTTTTGCGTCATACCCTCATGGCTGTAAGACCTGTGACTGCTTTCACAAATCTGTACCCAGAAGGAAATGATCTTCCTGAGTGGCCTGTACTCTATGTGTTACCTCAGCTGCAAACAGAATTACAACATTATGTGGGTGGCCTGAAAATAATCTCTCTACCCAGGATAATCAGCTCTTTTGATAATTCTCTGAGATCATAATCTAAGCATAATAATTCAACCTGGACTCAGCGGTAGAAGTAACATAGTAAATGTAAATCCTGGACACTCCAATTAATATGAAATGCTACGTTTTGTATGGCATGTATGAATTTGTGGATGTCCATCATTCATTTCGTATGATATGTTACGAATTGCAATTCGTACAATATGTTACGAATTTGCAAAACATATGATACTAGAATTCCAATTTGTTGTGGCTAACGTTAGCTAGGTGGCTAACACTAATATTAATTAGGTGGCTAAAATTAGCTAGGCTAGTGGTTAGGGGTTAAGGTTAGGGTTAGGAGTTAGGTTAAAGCGTTACGGTTAGGGAAGAGTTAGCTAACATGCTAAGTAGTTTCAAAGTAGCTAAAAAGTTGTAAGTAGTTGATAATTAGCTAAAATGCTAAAGTTGTCCATGATGAGATTCAAACATGCAACCTTGGGGTCACGTTAAACTTCTACCCACCACCCCGACCAACCACCCTACTTTAGTTTTTGTCTTTAGTAACCTTCTGTCTTGTGTAACCATACCAAACGTAACATATCATACTAATTTGAGTGTGCTGGATTTACATTTACTATGTTACGTCAAGTATATGAGAACAGGCTGGATAATTTGAAAAGCTGCTGGCCAGTTACATGAGTCTCATTTCCAAATCTCCTTCCCCCCAGGTTGTTAAGATTACAAAGCTAATACAGCAACAAGGAAGGTAATTACAGAATAGTGACCAAACAGAGCAGACAAATAAATTGCTTCAGCGCTGGACAATTCTCCAGTGAAATGACATGAAATGACAAGAAACCAGATCAGAATAACAAGCCCTGGCACTTTGGCGCAAGGCGGGAAAAAGTACCATATATCGTATCTCCCATTCCCAGGAAATAAATCAGTTTGAATATTACTCATGTTTCCTGAGTTTGTTCTCACCCTCTCCCTCTCCCCCTCTGTCCTTCTTCCTCTCTTCCCCTCTCCGTCCTCTCAGCCCAGCCCCAGCCCCCCTCTATCTCTCTCTGTCTCTCACTCTCTCTCACCATGCCCTCTTAGCCAATGTGGACACGGAAGTTATGTGCCTGGGCCATGACTTTTGCTGTCAGAGTCGGAGACTGCACGCACGGTGGCATCTACACCAGATGTTCTAGACACAGGACCCAGATGGGAAGAGCAGATCAAGATCATCTGTCTGTCTGTTGAAGAGGAGTAAGAGGTATAGAGGGCAATTGCTGACTACATAGCAACTCGGCAAGTATCAAAAAACATCTCCCCATTACAACTCCAGTTTCTCAACATCCACTTTCATCAGGTGTCACTGACAAACATTTTACTTCACTGGACATCCCTACAGTGTATGAGCAACAAGAAAATAGTCTGAGAGTGTGCATTTGTGTGTGTAGGTGTGTTTAGGAATGTGTATAATCCAGGATGCACAGGAAGACCGGTTGGTGGTCATTGAAGCTTCAAGTTGCTCGGCGTGCACATCACTGACAACCTGAAAGTATTCATCCACGCAGACAGTGTGCTGAAGAATGCACAACAGCGCCTCTTCCACCTCAGGAGGCTGAAGAAATTAGTTTGGCCCCTTACAAACCTACAGCACCATTGAGAGCATCTTGTCCGGCTGTGTCACAGCCTGGTACAGCAACTGCACCGGGCTCTCCAAAGGATCACCGCCTGGTATGGCAACGCATCACCGGGGGCACACTGCCTGCCCTCCAGGACCTCTACAGCACCCGCTGTCACAGGAAGGCCAAGAAGATTGTCAAGGACCTCAGCCACCCGGGCCACGGCCTGTTCACCCCACTACCATCTAGAAGGCAGAGACAGTATAGGTGCATCAAAGCTGGGGCAGAGAGACTGAAAAACAGCTTATATTCCCAGGCCATCAGACTGTTATTAAATAGTTAGCACTAGCCGGCCTCCGCCCAGTACCCTGCCCTGAACTTTAGTCACTGTTACTAGTTGGCTTCCACCCGGTACTCAACCCTGCACCTTAGAGACTGCTGCCATATGTACATTGATCACTGGTTACTTCAATAATGTTTAAATACCGTTTTACCCTCTTCTTATTATGTATATACTGTATTCTTGTCAAGGCTCATCCTATAACTACTTCTGTACACCTTTTCTGTTCATATACTGTCCATGAGGTCTATACACACCATCATATACATACATACAGTATATATTTATATTCTGGACATTGCTTGTTCTAATGTTTCTATATTTCTTAATTCCTTTCCTTTAATTTTTGGGATATGCGTGTATTGTATTGTAAGGTATTACACTGCACTGTTGGAGCTAGGAACATAAGCATTTCGTACACCCGCGATAACATCCACCTACACCCATCATCCACCTACACCCTCCATGTTATGAACTACTTGGTATCAACTGTATGTTCCATTATGGGCCATCATAATACCTGGCTGGTGTATATTGAATGCATCAGCTGCAAACAAATGGCCCCTGGACCAATATGTCTGTCTGGATGGAATAGGTAGCCAGAGTGGGGGGCTCAACTCAATTCAATTTCAGAACACAGAGCTGAAGCCTGGTAATGCCGTGCACTGTGCTAATATGGCCCTCAGAGTGCGGCTGGGCAGCCATGCGTCTGACAGTGATATCCTAATCCGACAGGAGACTGCTGTTTGGCCGTTATGCTTCATCAGCACTCATACTTAGGCCCCAAATGGGCAATAGGATCACAGTGGGGAGCAGAAATTAATTATTGTGTTTCAGAAGACGCTTTTCTGTCTCATGACTGGTGCATGATTCTCCTCGGTGTCAATATACAAGAGCCAAATGTATCCTTGCCTTGAAGACACAATTGTCTGCCTTCTTATATCAGGAAGGGCTCATACCAATCACTTGTTGACATATAAACAAATATAGACGCACATACATCCACAGGTACACATACAACAACCAGTGTCTATCCCTATCCAAGCTCAAAGAGGTCTTATAGGTTCCATATCCATCAGACAGACACTGGAGGTATCCACATCCAGGGAAGTCTGTCAGCTACTTTAAAGGTAATAAAACTGAGTCAGTGAGAACAACCACCACTGGGATCAACCACCACCGTGACTGACTGTCACTTGAGTGGGAAAGAGAGAAAGTATTTCTTCACTGTCTGAGATTGGTAGCAGTGTTAGTAGTTGATGTTATTCTTCAAGAACACAGACCCAAAGCAAATCAGGGGGAGAAAAATATATTTATTCAAAGAGAACAAATCATAGTTGTTATGCTGGAAAGTAGATGGTAGATGGTCATTCTTCCCTGTCCTCAATGGTTTCTCTTCTGAACAAAGAGACAGGATGTAGTTTATAACCCAACCCTAGCCTGTGGTTGACCAATTATAATTCCTTGAAGTAAAATTGGGCAAATGGCCAAATAACAATTATCCCATTTCAGGCTCAATGTATAGACATTTTGGACAAATAAGAACCACGTGTAGCTATGAGTCCACGACTGAAATTCCTCCCGTGTCCCTGACCCATTAATATTCAGTTCCCCATTACAGAAAAACAACTATTTCAACTGATCCCTCTTGACCTTTAGTCCGCTGCGTTGTGTATTTATCTTCAAATATTATTACAGCAGTGACAGATCCTAAATACTGACAGACTCTGTCAAAAGAGTTTCAAATCAGCATGGGGTCACTTGTTTAAGACAGGTGCAAGGAAACACTGTATATTTATTTGCAAAAGGGATGTTTTAAACTGCAGCATTAATAGATTTACAGTTGAAGCAGAAGTTTACATACACTTAGGTTGGAGTCATTAAAACTCGTTTTCCAACCACTCTACAAATTTCTTGTTAACAAACTATAGTTTTGGCAAGTCAGTTAGGACACCTACTTTGTGCATGACACAAGTAATTTTGCCAACAATTGTTTACAGACACAGTGTGTTATAAGTGAAATACTCTATCACATTTCCAGTGGGTCATAAGTTTACATACAGTAAGTTGACTGTGCCTTTACAGCTTGGAAAATTCCAGAAAATTATGTCATGGCTTCTGGTAGGCTAATTTACATCATTTGATGTCATACTTTGGTGTGAAAAGTGCAAATCAATCCCAGAACAACAGCAAAGGACCTTGTGAAGATGCTGGATGAAACCGGTACAAAAGTATCTATATCCACAGTAAAACGAGTCCTATGTCGACAAAACCTGAAAGGCTGCCCAGCAAGGAAGAAGCCACTGCTCCAAAACCGCCATAAAAAAGACAGACTAAGGTTTGCAACTGCACATGGGGCCAAAGATCGTACTTTTTAGAGAAATGTATCTGGTCTGAAGAATTAAAAAAAATAGAACTGTTTGGTCATAATGACCATCGCTATGTTTGGAGGAAAAAGGGGGAAGCGGAAGAACACCATCCCAACCGTGAAGCATGGGGGTGGCAGCATCATGTTGTGGGGGTGCTTTTCTGCAGGAGGGACTGGTGCACTTCACAAAATAGATGGCATCATGAGGCATGAAAATGATGTGGATATATTGAAGCAACATCTCAAGACATCAGTCAGGAAGTAAAAGCTTGGTTGCAAATGGTCTTCCAAATGGACAATGACCCCAAGCAGACTTCCAAAGTTGTGTCAAAATAGCTTAAGGACAACAAAGTCAAGGTATTGGCGTGGCCATCACAAAGCCCTGACATCAATCCCATAGAAAATTTGTGGGCAGAACTAAAAAAGCGTGTGCGAGCGAGGAGGCCTACAAACCTGACTCAGTTACACCAGCTCTGTCAGGAGGAATGGGCCAACATTCACCCAACTTATTGTGGGAAGCTTGTGGAAGTCTACCCGAAACGTTTGACCCAAGTTAAACAATTTAAAGTCAATGCTACCAAATACTAATTGAGTGTATGTAAACTTCTAAGCCACTGGGAATGTGATGATAGAAATAAAAGCTGAAATAAATCATTCTCTCTACTATTATTCTGACATTTCACATTCTTAAAATAAAGTGGTGATCCTTACTGACTGGAATTTTTACTAGGATTAAATGTCAGAAATTGTGAAAATCTGAATTTAAAAGTATTTGGCTCAGGTGTATGTAAACTTCCGTCTTCAACTGTACATATTAAGGAAAGCGATCTTCATTTATAATTGTTACCCTTTTTCAACATGTCTGGGAGAAATTGCGAACCAAAATGAAGATGAAAATAAATATATTTTTAAATCTTTTTTAGGATCAATAGTTAATTTCTTGACTGTTTATATTTTCTTTGAGTGTGTGTGTGTGTGTGTGTGTGTGTGTGTGTGTGTGTGTGTGTGTGTGTGTGTGTGTGTGTGTGTGTGTGTGTGTGTGTGTGTGTGTGTGTGTGCATGCGTAGCTTTGTCTTACTTTACTTGTGAGAACATTTTGGGGACAACAATTGATTCCCATTCAAAATCTTACTTTCCCTAAACCCTAACCTTAATCCTAACCCTTAACCTAACCTAAACCAAACCCTTAACCCTGATTCTAACCCTAACCATAAACCTAACCCCTAAACCTAAAATAGCCTTTTTGCAAGTTAGGACTGGCAAAGTGTCCTTTTAGTTGGTTTACTATTCTTGCGAGGACTTCTGGTTCTAACAAGTATAGTAAAATGTGTACACAAACACAAATGTGTGTACATGTACACTGTGTGTGTGTGTGTGTGTGTGTGTGTGTGTGTGTGTGTGTGTGTGTGTGTGTGTGTGTGTGTGTGTGTGTGTGTGTGTGTGTGTGTGAGTGAGAGAGGTGGAGCGAGAGCGTGAAAGATAAAGAGATAAAGGAATATAAAGAAGGTGAGAGATGGGTACTTCAATGAAACTGTAGTTTCCAATAAAAGTCAAGCCCTGCATATTGCTAGCTTTATATCTCACCCTTTCCCGGGACTCTGAATAAAGTCAGATTGTAGCAGTTGTAGCCAGATTCTTGTTACCTAACAGTTCATCTATTATGAATGGATCAGTAAGGTGCTAGAGGGACAATGTGGGAGACAACACAGGAACTTCTTTCAGGAATATGACTGGCAAGAAAATAAATTACACACAGAACTACAATGCATGTATTATAATCTTGGCAAGTATCACGTTCATTTATTGTGAAATGTTCTGTGCACAATGAGCCAGAACCGAGGTAGAGAGAAAAACAAGGGAAGAGGGGCGGTGAGAGAGAGAGAGAGAGAAGACAGAGTAGAGAGGGGAAAAGAGAGAGAGAGAAGACAGAGTAGAGAGGGGAAAAGAGAGAGAGAGAGAAGACCGAGTAGAGAGGGGAAAAGAGAGAGAGAGAGAAGACAGAGTAGAGAGGGGAAAAGAGAGAGAGAGAGAAGACAGAGTAGAGAGGGGAAAAGAGAGAGAGAGAGAGAAGACAGAGTAGAGAGGGGAAAAGAGAGAGAGGGGAAAAGAAAAAGAGAGAGAGCGAGAGACAGAGAGAGCGAGAGAGAGAGAGAGAGAAGAGCGAAAGAGCGAGAGAGATCAACAGGTTCATTACATGTATTCTAACTCCATGTTATGCTACCTGCATTCATCCCAGCTCTATAACAGACTTCAGACACTCCCCATATTCAAACACTCCCTCTATTCGCCATCAGCTTACTCACACAAGGACGAAGGGTATTGGAAAAAAAATGTATTCACTAATTAACAGTTTGGTCATTATTTTTGTTATTGTTAATAACAGTTAACCAAATTGTTGACAAAATTGTCTTTCTTTCTAGTTGGCGCTGTCCTTGGTGCTAGTGTTGCTAATGTTGTTGGTGTTAGTGTCAGATGATAACATATGTTGAAATTAAATTGGACAAATATTGAGAAAATAAATGTGAGCAAAGAAACACAACCTTCAAAGGACTGTCTGTGTACAGTCCATACCCGGCTAGCACATAACGTTCTGAGAACCATATGTTTCTTATAGCTTGATGAGAGTGTGGTTGTCCTATGATTATTTTGCGTATAACCTTCCCACAACATTCTGGGAATGTTGCAAGATACCGAGCTAGCAGATTACGTTCTGAGGTTTCTTAGGTGGGAATTTCAGTACTTCAGCATAATGTTTCCAACATGTTTCCTCATTGGTCACACCTGATCTTAATGAGTGCTCGTTTCCTTTGAAATGGGGTCTGGTTGAATAGAATAAAATCAACAGCTTTGTATGAGTAAAATAAAAAAATGGCATGCTAGTTCTGTCCTGAGGGTGCAGTAGACTAATTCCATGGATAGAGAACAGAAGATCATAGGTTTGAATCTTACTGATGCAATGCCACAATAAAATGTAAATGTGTTTGCATGATTAATGGCTAAGCAAATTCATTTCCACGTGTCCTATATGTGCTTGGAATTATCTTAAGGTTAGCAGTGCTTTTAAAAGTCTTATTGATGATTAATGGCTAAGCAAATTCATTTCCACGTGTCCTATATGTGCTTGGAATTATCTTAAGGTTAGCAGTGCTTTTAAAAGTCTTATTGATGATTAATGGCTAAGCAAATTCATTTCCATGTGTCCTATATGTGCTTGGAATTATCTTAAGGTTAGCAGTGCTTTTAAAAGTCTTATTGAAACATGTTCTCAGAACGTTATTTCATTATTACCTTCAAATGACATAATTTCCATTCTTACAACGTTAATTAAACTTCCCAGGAAAACTTTCAGGGAACCATAGTAAAATGTTCTCAGAACCTCCCTGCTACCTAAAAAGTAATGTTTCCAGAACATGCTAAATGTTCACTTCCGTTCTCAGAACAAAAAAAAACGTTATTTTTTACCAGTCAAGAAAACGTATGGCTATGGTTCCAGAACCAATGGGAAACCAAAAACATATGCTCCAACAACTTCCGAGGAACCAAATGTGCCAGTTGAGAAAGCCCTGGTGTAGCGTGATGCTATACAAACTTGCTGGAAACCCAACATCATCTCTGTGCAGTAGGCTACATGTATTACTCTGAGACGTGATCGGTTTTCACTATGCATGAAATGTGTCAATTATTTACAGCCTGGCCTTTTAAGTTGCTCTGTAACGTATGTACAAGTCACACTGGTGGGATTTGAGCTAGTCGTTGAGGAGGAAAAGTCTGTCTTTGTTCTGGATTTCTTAAAATTTTTACTGTAAAAGGTACACAATGTCTCTCTGAGAGACTGTAGAAAAGTGAGAGAGGGAGGTGAGGGAGGGAGATAGGGGGAAGCCAGTGAAGCAACGAGCAAAGCTAATAGCAGAGATTCCATGTGTGTCCCACTTTGCATTGGCTAATTTTACATGTGCCACAGTTTACAATAAGCTCTTTGAGCCTGGCTGGTCTGTGGTTTACCATAAGCAATTGAATAGACTGCGCCCTAAATATGCCATGTGAATGAGATACAGTGAACCACTGCCACATCCTCATCCAGCTGCAAGTCTCTAGCCTCATATTATACTGTAGGGGTTGCTCTACAGACCCACTCAAATAACACTAAACCAAGAAATGCATTTGCTTTGATGGTAATGCAATACATCATTTCAAATGCACCTCGATATTATACTGAGGATTTTCTCATGGTCTTATAAATCAGAAGGGCGAGGTTTGCAAAATGGCTGACATGGTGTAAATATTGGCGGAGGTGTAGGCGACAGACATACACTTGGAATTGTTGCAGACAGTCCAGACTCCAGACAGACTATCAGTGATCACATCATGTGAGTTAGATGTTCAACATAAAACGACAAGGATTCCTTTTCTCTCCTTCTGACAGATAAATGTTGCCCGCGTGTGCTTTTCGGCAGGTGCCAAGCGAATAAGGAGGAGTATTATTCTATTTGATACTCAGGACAGACGATGCTGCTGACACACACACACACACACACACACACACACACAGAGAGACAGACAGACACACAAACACCAATACACACACACACTCTCCTGCAGATCAATACACATGTTTCACTAGGGCTGGCACAATTACTGTACAACTGTGTAACCGACTGCTATGGATGAAGACCGTCATCATAACCGTTAAAGAATCATTTTAGGGCGTGGAACGAACAGCTGACTGAAGTAGGGACGGCCGAGCAGTCGTGCGGTTGAGTCCGTTTCTGCTGTAACTTGGACTCTACACAGGATTGAAACTTTGTTGCTCAGATGAAATGCCTAGGCAACCGATTATTATTATTTATAAAAAAATAAAAAAATGCTATTCAAAAGGTTATTACGGTGACCATGGTCATTTGGCTGACCAATAACTGTCATCCAAAATTCCATGACTGTCAAAGCTCAAGACATCACAAGGCTCGTAGGGGAAGGGAGTTAAAGGTTGGTTCATAATATCAAAATGAGATGGAAGTGGTGTGTGTGCATGTGTGTGTGCATGTGTGTGTGCATGTGTGCGTGCATGTGTGCGTGCATATGTGAGATCTGAAATGCAAGTGCTAGGCGGTGAATAGCTTTAGTCTCCATGGTAGATGTATTTATCCATGGTCATTTATTGTTTGCCACTTGCTCTCATGACTCACCTCTGGTGTGTAAGAGGAATCGTGATGTGGATAGTCTGAGAATGCCTACAGCTAAAGGTGTATTGCAACTAAAAGCATCATGAATGGACGTGTTGACTTTGCATCGAAAACTAATAAGCTCCCTGCCAAGATAGAATAGGACACACACACCAACGCATGTGACCACCTTCTATTGTACACCTAAAGGAAACACAAACTTTCAGGGAAGATATGATGCAACATCAGCTCCCACATCAAACACCAAGCTTGATCATAACAATCAAAGGTTTGTCATGTCTTCTACCCAGAAAACAAATGGAAAAACACTGTGGCATCCACTAAGCATCACATCCACCCTACTGAACAGACAGCAATCTTTTCTCATGCAGTGGCTCAGTAATGGTTGGCACATCACAAAGCAGCAGGCAGCAGTGCAGCCAGGGCAGGTGTTGGCAGTGTGCCAGAGCCCTGAGTAGGCAATGGCTATGCCTCTATTCTAGGGACACAGGAGTGGAAGATTGGGGGGGGGGGGGGGAGACCACAAACTGTATTTGTGAGGAGGATTCCAAATGCTTGGGAATCACACAATGGCTATGTCACTGTTCTAGTGAAACCACCCAGCCGGTAAGAAGACAGGAGTGAAGGAGTGGGGGATGTAGCAAAGGGGAGATATGATAAACTGTATTCGTGAGGAGGATTCCAAATGCTTGGGAATGTCACGGTAACGTTGTTCCAAATATAGCCTGGGTTTATTTATGGTCCTGAAAACTGAAGGTATTAATATTGCATCCCCTCTGCTTTTTGCCACCTGTCAAAGAGCGTTTTAATGTTTAGGCACACATGGATGGAGAAGGTAGGGATCTTTAGCATGACAGCTCTTCCATTTGCCTCTGACGCTTTCCTTTGCTTGCCAGGGATGAGGGATCTTCTTGAAGGGTTACATTTTCCTCATCAATCTACACACAATACACCCATAATGACAAAGCAAAAACAGGTTACATTTTTTTTGCAAATGTATTAAAAATAATAAACAGAAATACCTTATTTACATAGGTATTCAGACCATTTGCTATGAAACTTGAAATTGAGCTCAGGTGCATCCTGTTTACATTGATCCTCCTTGAGATGTTTCTACAAATTGATTGCAGTCCATCGGTGGTAAATTCAATAGATTGGACGTGATTTGGAAAGGCACACACCTGTTTATATATGGTCCCACAGTTGACATTGCATGTCAGAGCAAAAACCAACACAGGATTGTGTCGAGGCACAGATCTCAGGAATGGTACGAAAACAGTGTCCTCCATCATTCTTAAATGGAAGAAGTTTGGAACCACCAAGGCTCTTCCACACAGCCAAACTGAGCAATCAGAGGATTAGGGCCTTGGTCAGGGAGGTGACCAAAACCTGATGGCCACTCTGACACTGCTCCAGAGTTCCTCTGAGGAGATGGGAGAACCTTCCAGAAGGATAACCATCTCTGCAGCACCCCACCAATCACGCCTTTATGGTAGAGAGGCAAGAAGGAAGCCACTCCTCAGTAAAAAGCACAAGACAGCTAGGGCTGTTACGGTGACCGTATTACCGCCACACTGGCGGTCATGAGTCATGATGGCAGTCAAAAATACATGTGACCGTTTAGTCATGGTAATTACGCTTCTCCAAGCTCTGATGCTACTGATGGTCATTAGTAGCTTACCAAACTCGTTAACTGCCAGGTACTCAGCACTACTCCCTATGATCACTCTGACATCAATCAGAGTGATCGAATGCTTCATGAGAGCCCGTGAGCCAATGTTGCACAACATTTCTATAGGCTATGCAATTGTGTGAGAGTTTGCCAAAAGGCACCTAAAGGATTCTCAGATCATGAGAAACAAGATTCTCTGCTCTGATGAAACCAAGATTGAAATCTTTGGCCTGAGTGCCAATCGTCACATCTGGAAGAAACCTAGCACCATCCCTACGGTGAAGCACAGTGGTGGCAGCATCATGCTGTTGGGATGTTTTTCAGCGGCAGGGACTGGGAGACTAGTCAGGATTGAAGGAAAGATGAACGGAGCAAAGTACAGAGAGTTCCTTGATGAAAACCTGCTCTAGAGCTCTCAGGACCTCAGACTGGGGCCAAGGTTCACCTTCCAACAGGACAACGACCCTAAGTACACAGCCAAGATAACACAGGACTTGCTTGGGACAAGTCTGTGAATGTCCTTGAGTGGCCCAGCCAGGGTCCTGACTTGAACCCGATCAAACATCTCTGGAGAGACCTGAAAATAGTTTAGCAGCGATGTTCCCCATCCAACCTGACAGAGATTGAGAGGATCTGCAGAGAAGAATGGGAGAAACTCCCCAAATACAGGTGTGCCAAGCTTGTAGCATCATACATAAGAAGACTGAGGCTATAATCACTGCCAAAGATGCTTCAACTAAGTACTGAGTAAAGGGTCTGAATTCTTATATAAATGTCTTATCTATATGTCTAAATAAAAAAATAAAAATTGCTTAGTATTATGAGGTATTGTGTGTAGATTGATGAGAGAGAAGAAAAAATTGAATCAATTTTAGAATAATGCTGTAATGTAACAAAATGTGGAACAAGTCAAAGGATCTGAGTACTTTCCTAATGCACTGTAAATGGCCACAGTTTTAGGTTTTATTTGTATAAGAGCACATTTTCCTCCCAATTCAGATGACACGGGCGGAGAGCTTTTGAGGATCTAGTATTAATCACTGTACTTAGCTCCCCCTGGTTCCTTCTGACATCACCACAACAGGGTGGTTCAGCTTCACCCCGTGCCACAGCATGAATCCCATATTCCCATTTCACACGGAAAGATCCCTTCTATAAAACCTTTAGTCTGGGGATTAAGTCCATGTCATCAAGACCAAAGGCTCTCCAACTTCACTTTGAAGCTGGGAGTAGATCCCTGTAAGAAGAGATTAATGGGAAAACAGAGGAGAGGCTCCAGGGTTGGCAGATAGTGTCAGCTAGCCACGGCTCTAGCTCTGGGACTAATACAACATTTTGAATGCTTTAGTAATGATTGCAGCAAAAAAGGAACACGACACCACCAAAAACCAGGCATGTCTAAACGGGACTCACTGTGATGTTGACAGAGACTCCTGATACCAGCTCAGGAGTTCAGGGGAGCGTACATGCATCAACCAGCCAACGCATAATGTGCCATAGGGTTGCCACACCACACACAGCACTGCATCAGGATCTGTGAAAACATTGTTCATGTGCCACAGCTGTAAGTGAATGCCATGCAACTGACTGGAATAGCGATGAGTGGATACGCACTAATTGGAAGAAGGTACATCTCCTCTACGTGTGTATTCCTCTGGTAATACCAATCATCATGTCTTCGTTTGGGGTGCTGATGTGCATCCAAGCCTTTGTTGATACGCCTGGTTTGTGCTGTGAGTTCCGTGTTTTCATTGGATTAATTATCTCAGTATCACACAGCAATTAATATGTTGGGAGGAAGGGAAGCTTGTTATGGGTAGACTACAATTGCAATCTTCACAATATATCTTTACTGTAAATCTTTACTGTATAGTGGAAATACAGCCTAATGTATTTCAATGTTTTCCAATGATGCATCCCACATCCCACAACCACCGCAAAGCCCACTATACAATCCTATACCTCAAAAAGATAACATCAAGTTGGCGGAGTGTCATATCACTCTCTCAGCGTAGTCCCCTCATATTCCTTGTCTGGTTCATCATTCTCTGACACTGGTCTCTAGGCTAACCTTAAGACTCTGTCCTTCTCTGCTCCAGCCCAGCCTGGCACGAAGAGGAGATGGGCTGTGAAAAGAACCATCTGACCTGTGTTTGAGGCCTGCGGACGGGTTTATAGAGGATTCTGTGACTTGTCAGAAGCTGTTATTCACCCAGAGCCCTGAATCACAGGGACTAATTGTTGGCTGGGAGAGTTTTACAGTGTTAGGCTAATAAGAAGTGCTGACAGCCTGTCCAACTGTCCATCAATCTGTTTGCATTGTCTGCTAAGACTAATGGATGAAGCAGTGCCTCTCATTCAGGAGTGCTCTTATAGGGAAATAATAATCATCGGAATTTATATCATTGGTATAATCATCATAGTCGTCATCATCGTTACTGAAGTGCCTGTAACCAAAGTAACAAAGGAAGCTCTGTTTTCCCAATGACAGAAGTGCCTGTGTGAGACCCCACAATGTTTAATTTTTTCTTTACGCTTTTCTGACGCTCTGACAAATATCTCCATCATCTTAGAGCCAAGAAAGAATAAACATAACTTTTACAGTTGGTTCAGGTCCAGAACCTTTACCCCTCCTGCGCGAGCATTTGTCCCTGAAATATTCTATCCTTTAACGCTGGTGAGAGTGAGAGACAGGTTATAGTGCAGTCTCTCGCTCCTTCCCTCCATCCCTTCCTCCCTTCCTCCCTTCCTTTCCCTATCCATCCCTCCCTAGAAGGCTACTATGAGCTTTTCTTATTTACATGCCTGTGGTATGCATCCTGGGTCTTTACAAAATATAAGCATTCATTATTTACTTCCTCCCACTTTATCTCAGTCCCTCTCTCTTTTTATCTCTCCCCTCTGTCTCTTTTGGTGACTTCTCCACTGCGGAAAATGAGAAAACCTCCTCTTTGAAGCAGAGCTTGCGACGTACCACACCAATTTCGTGTAAGGCACACCTTTAAGTGGAGCTTGGGAGACGATAATTGCACCTTTCATCTGCCTTGTTAAATCTAAGATCAAACAAGACGGGGCAAAGCATGAATGAGACACTGCAATCTAGCGTACTGGCTAAGAGGTAGATGGGTTAGCAGCCCCGGAATACAGCCATCTGTGCTGTGCTTGAGTAGAAATTAAGTTTAATTAATTAGTCACTTGGGTGGTACATTGGTTGTGCACCTGCTGCATCTGAGAAAGCAGGAATTGCAGAGAAAGTTCCTGAGTGTATTTGAGTGGGTAATAACAATTATTCAATATCTGAAAGTAGCATTGAAAGGTACCTAAGTGAATAGGAAGATAAGGGTCGATCAATGACAATTGATATACCTTTACTGTATAAATTGCCTTAAGGGGACAAAACACTGATGCGTGATCTTCCTAATCTACACTGCATGGATTTACCAACTGAATGATCTCATAGGAACTCAAGGTCACCATTCCTTGATTCCATACTGTATGAAGTCATTTGACAGCTCTTATAATATGTCACCACTCTCAATGCCCTCCACTGAAAGTCTACCGCCTAGCTAAATCTGTATAGAAACCCTTACATAACTGTGTGCTTGTTGCTCCAACCTGCTTAGTGCTTTGTCTTTAGAATAATTTGTAGAATTTCCTTAATAATGTACGCAGGTTTTTTCCTCTAGCATTCGCCACATCCTGACAGCTCACAATGAAGATTAAGTATTCACCCTCCTGGACAGAAGAAAAGGAGGAGGAGAAATGAGAAATAATGTCATTAACATGAAGCACCTGATCAGAGGTAGTTAGGTGTCTGACTAAACAAGTGTCCTACTAACAGGATCCTCCTGGGGAAAAAAATCCCTCTGGTTTAGCTTTAACCTTGATAGCTATCCAGTCTTTAACAAAAGAGACTGACTGAACAAGTGTCTTACAAACAGGATCCTAACCTTGATATCTATCCAAGTAAATCCAAGTCTTTAACAAAGAAGACAGACTGAACAAGTGTCCTACAAACAGGATCCTAACCTTGGTACCTACCCAGGTAATTCCAAGTCTTTAACAACGAAGACAGACTGAACAAGTGTCCTTCAAACAGGATCCTAACCTTGGTATCTATCCAGGTAATTCCAAGTCTTTAACAAAGAAGACAGACTGAACAAGTGTCCTACAAACAGGATCCTAACCTTGGTATCTGTCCATGTAATTCCAAGTCTTTAACATAGGAGAATACGAGGAGAATATCCATGTACGTGTTTCTGCGGATCCACCAGGATGTAGAGTAAGACACTGAACACTGCTCAGATACAGTAGGACATGTCAAACAGGGATAAAGGCTCTTAGAGCTGCCAGAGGAAGGAGCTACGTTAGAGCCAGAAGAGGCTCTGAATACCTTTAAATCCATTAGGGGAACTTGAAGAACAGTGGGGCTGCTAGATACTACTGTAGGTGAGGTAGAGGAACTGATCATGCTGGGAAAGACAGTAGGTCTAGGTAGCCTCGTGCAGTCTGTATGTACAGTGGGTCAGTTTGCTCAGTCTTGAAGGGCAGACCATCTTTGGTTAAGCCAGATGAAAAAGGACCTAACAATGGCCTATACTACCAATATGTAACATTCAGACTGCTACTCAGCATTTTTTTTTAGGGGGTGGATCAGCTTTAATATTGAGGATAGATTGTTGCTTCCATCAATGTAATGGTCTTCATCGGGTTCGAATCACCCATATATTATTTTGGTAAATATATATATACACATACATACATACACATACCTACATAACATTATCACATATATATATATATATACGTAAAGACACGTACAGGTACACGCATGCACTTTATTCAGAATATACCTTCCTTTATTATTCCCTGCAAACCTTACCACTGTTCCCCCAATTGGAGTAATCTAGTAAACAATTACATTTAAGCTTCTACTTCTAGCTTATACATACTATAAACATTTGAATAACACAATCTATTTTACAATAGTTATATTTTGTTTGACTTTGGTCCTGGCCTTGCTCTATTTCTGATCCAGTTTGATTTCTATTTGCCATATATTTGTAACTGTGCTATTTCACAAAAGTTCTGCACCTATATACATTTTACAGACCCCGTATGTTTTACATTGGTTATCTTGTTACTAGTCCCACCCTTCAGCTCCTTTCAACCCCTCCCATCTATCTCTTAACACCATCCATATTGGATTTCTAACTGTGCTGTGATGATTCACAAAAGTAATGAACCTTTCTATTCTTATACTTTCTACAGATTGTAAATTAAAGATAAACATTTTTGCTAAAATAATGATTATATTATTGATTGATTGACTATGACTTTCAAATCACCCAGTATTGCTACCTGCAGCGTTAGCTCTAGGTAAATGTTGCAATTCTTCAGTCATTCCTTGACCTGTGACCAAAAACGTGCTACATGTGGACAGTACCAAAATAAATGATCTAATGACTCTGCCTCCGCGCAGCGAAATCTGCAGAGCTGGAAGATTGTATCCCCATATATATATATATATAACATTCTATTGGTTGCAAGAATTTTGTATAATCATTTCAATTGAAAAATGCTACGTTTAGAATCCGGTGTCAATTCATAAACCATGTGCACTGGAATCGGTACATTGAAAATCTCTTCCCAACGATTTAGCAATGTATATGGCACAGCTGTCAATTTTTTGGTCCTTAAATGAAACGAGTATATATTTTTATTTATCATAATTTTCTTTAACCAATTTTGGTCTTTAATGCAGGGCCTACAGACAAGTTCCTTACTTTTCCCCCCTTCCACTTACCTTTTTGTGGTAATGCTGCAATTAGTTGGTTGTAATTTTGGGTAGATCAGACATTTCCATATGGCTGTGTTAGCTGCATGTGTGACATAACTCCACCAGTCCTATCTATGATCTCATTTACAAAGATCATACCTTTTTTAAACATTTTATTGAAAAATAATATATTTGAGTTTAACCACAATATTTGTTGTATTATTTGTTCTGTCTTTTCAGGTGGATTAAACTGAAATGGCAACCAACTTTCTATGGCTTGTTTGCAAATATAATGATATTTTGGAGATTATTTTGTTTTCAAATAACCGAAATTGAGCGGATGTAATCTGAATAAAGGGTAAAAAGCTATTCTCGAACATGGGGTGAGACATTCTTACTAATTTACTAGAGAACCATTTCGGACAGTTCCTAAAATGGTGCCAGAGAAGAAGGCAGACATTTTACGTGCCCCCAAACGATCATGTTTTTTTGTTTGTTTATTTGCGTTGTTTTACTTATTCTGAACATAACGTTGCCGCTACCGTCTCTTATGACCATAAAGTACTTCTAGACATCAGGACTGCGATTACTCACCACGGACTAGCAGAATCCATTTTTTCCTTTGTGTAGTTTACCATTTTACTGGGAAACTACACAGTAATGTCAATGTTGCATTTTTTTGTGATCCAATACGTAATATAGTACACTTATCATCATTTGGTTTTAATCCAGAAAGATTAGAAAAAGTATCTAGATCCTCTATGAGGCTGTGGAGGGATTCTAATTGTTGATTTAAAAGAAGACATGAATCATCAACGTACAATGACACCTTTGTTTTTAAGCCACGGGTTTCTAATCCCTTAATATTATTGTTGAATCTAATTTTAACAGCTAACATTTCGATGGCAATAATAAATAGATATGCCAATACTGGACAACCTTGTTTTACTCCTCTTGACAGTTTAAAACTTTCTGAGATGTAGCCATTATTTACTATTTTACACCTAGGGTTACTATACATAACATTAACCCATTTTAGACACTCTCCAAAATTGAAATATTCCAGGCAGTTATATATCAACTGCAGTCGTACTTTATCAAAAACCCTTTGAAAGTCAGCTATGAAAACCACACCTGGTTTCCCAGATATTTCATAGTGTTATATTGTTTCCAGTACTTGTCTTATATTATCTCCAATGTATAGTCCAGGTAAAAAAAACCTGTCTGATTAGGATGTAGGATCAATTTACATTTGGCACCAAATCAACAATCAAACTGCCCCATGTCTTGCACCACATGGCTTCCGAGAAGATCCATGGCAGGCAGTATGAGAAGATTAAAGAGATTTATCATTTTGCTGTTCTCTGTTGCGCAGCTACTCTGCTTCCCCATACAGCTTTTCTGTGGGATATTGTGCTCATTTGTTAGAGCCACTGTTTTACCGTCTGGTTCAGTCTCTAACTGAGAAACTGAGGTAAATAAAGGCATAAGATTCTACAGAACAAGAGAGTTCAGTTGACATTCATACCTAGACATGTTTTATAGAGACGTCCATGAAAAAACAGCACATCAGAAATAGTCCCTAGAAAAATCCTAATTTTCAATGACTGCATTAGTTGTGGGTGGAAGAAAGGAGATTGCTCTCTCAAATGCATCATCTCCACTTGAACCCAAATGAATGCCCAGTTATCATCTGAGAGTCACTGAATGCACTAAGATGGTTTCAGCTGAAGGGGGCTGTCTTCTCTGTACCCACATTTACAGAACAGCTGTTCTCAGAGAAGGAAGGGGGGTTTTCACAAGCAGTCACAAACATGTACAGTGGTGAGACACCAGTAACATCCCTGCATTAACCCATCAATGTGGAGCTGGAGTACGTGTGCTCAGCAGGACAGCCCACAATACTGCAGACCAGAAAGCAAGGCTGTGCAGAGGTAGGGCCATACATACAGGCTTTGTCTTTGTAATATAAAGCTCTGTATATCTGCTAATAAAAGACCTGTCAGTCTGTCTATGTTTGCCAGCGGCTGCTTTGCCAGTAAATAATTACAAAGAACAAGAGCTCCCCTGCTCTCACACATAACTCCCAGGGCTCGACCCAAGGCATCATAGGGAGAGAACAATGGTCACAGCCACAAGACATATCATTAATCACAGGAGGAAGGGGGAGCTGGGGCCTGGGGGGATTTCACCCCCGGATTATCCACCCCAAGGGGGAATGAGTCAGCCCCGGTCCCCTAGGCCTAGTAGGTGAAGGAGCTGGAGGGAAATGTCAGGATGGTGAGGCCTGATAGACTCTGTTCCTGTCGAGGCGCTCCCTCCGCTGGGAGGATGAAAGGGCCAGGGCATTGATTTCAGTTCAGGGAGGCAGGAGGGATGGAGAAAAAGGATATGAGAGTACCGAGAGCTTGGTGCTAGATGAAGCCTTCAAAGTAGAAGTCTTTCTATCCTCAGCTGAGCGAAATGTAGTCCGATAAAGTGTGGCAATACCCATGAGGATACAAAGAAATAGCTCAGTCTACAAACTCAAATGATTCAGGTCACTATTGGATGTTTTTTTTTACCCTACCTTGAAAGCACAGTTGGACTTTCTTTTTAACAACTTTCATCATCTTAGACCAGGGGTTCCCAAACTTTTTCACTCAGGTCCCCCTTCCAGCCTTGGGGGAACCCCCCCCCCCCCCCCCCAAGGTATTAATAGCTCTTTTAAGTATGCAATGACTGACATGACAAGAGGAACTGATGATCCACTACCCAATTTCAAAATTGCACCTTGTGCATTCTACTATTACAACCTTCAAGAGTAAGTTGAAAGGCAGACTGAGTTTCTTTAGGTTGGGGACCCCAGCGCCCCCCCTGCCAACCCTTCAGTTTGGGAACCAATGTCTTAGGCAACATATCTACCTGTACCTGTACACTATAAAGCAATCATTCCACTGGCTTTAGCCCAATCAAATCCCTTTTGGGGTTTGACAAGAGCCATGAAAAGTGATTTCCACCCGCACAAAAAAACATGTGAAAAGTGATTTCCACCCGCACAAAAAAACATATGAAATGTGATTTCCACCCGCACAAAAAAACATGTGAAATGTGATTTGCAGATGTGCCACAACAGGTAAAGAGGTGGGATTGTCAGCAGAGAGATTTAAATTCTTCATGAGGCTCACACTACATAGCACACAGAGCATGAGGGTGGGGGGAGGTTCAGGTAGGGTACCCTACTTGAATACAACAGCACTCAACACCACATTACCCAGGTTCAGGGACTGAGTTACCAAAAGCCCTACTGTTTGACCCACCCTGCCCCTAGAGAGAGGGGGTCAACTGCGCCCTGGGCTGTTGTCTTAACCTGTGTGATTAATGGTGCATTAACACGATGGCAGTACATAACCACTTTCTCTCTCTCTCATTCGCTCATGTTGGGCTCTGCATTATTAATGCAGACACAAAGAGCTCAGTTAATGAGCCAGAACTCTCTCAGTGGATCAGGCATAACGTGTTCACAGAGGCTCCCGCTTTCTAACCTCTCTGCATTTCAGTCAGTGGTTGTTGTATTATAATTTTGTGGAAATTAGCAAAACTCAGCTAGAAAAGGCTGCTGTCAGAGTTGGATGTCGATCATCGACCTGATTAATTTCCCTGGTTAGTTCATCAGAGAAGTCCATGTGATTGGGTCCTGAGACCAAGACTCTATCCCATAATGCACTACTTCAAAAGGAAATAATCACAGCAATGGTTAGGTTATCGGTTCCATTGAGACCAAATGTCTATCTCAGCTCACTGTAATTATATGAGGTCTACCCAAACCAGCCTAGCTCATTCACCATATACCCATGACAAACATGGCAGATAAAAAAGGACTAGATTATCTCAGCTCATTTCAGGTTAACACAACAGGATCACGGCAGAACCCAATCATATGTGCTCTTTCATTACCTCCTCTAGATCTGACAGTGAAGGCGTGGGAGTGAAACGACTGAGATGGTTATCACACTCATTGACCAGCACATCGATTCCACCGCAGAACAGAACAGAACAAGAGGCTCTCCTCTTGTCTGCCTCTTTTGATTAAAGTTAAAGGAATATGAATGTTTAAAAGGACATGTACAGAAGGGTTTTCCTTCTTTCAGACATGTGATCGTGGTAGTATCCCTGTCAGTGGAGCTCTGGCATAGCCAACAACCACATTTTGGACCACTTTAAGGGGTTTATAGACTAATTGCTATGATTACAATGTCTGTAAGATATGAGGAACAAAGGTAGATTTGTTGCTCAACCCTTTCAAAAAATATACAAACTGGATGATGTGAATATATCTGTTGAATACTAGTATACTAATATACGATGTACAGTACCAGTCAAAAGTTTGGACACACCTACTCATTCAAGGGTTTTTCTTTATTTTTACTTTTTTTTTTACTATTGTAGAATAAAAGTGAAGACATCAAAACTATGAAATAACACATAAGGAATCATGTTGTCACGTTCTGACCATAGTTCTTGTGTGTTTTCCTTGTTTTAGTGTTGGTCAGGACGTGAGCTGGGTGGGCATTCTATGTTGTGTGTCTAGTTTGTCTGTTTCTGTGTTTGGCCTGATATGGTTCTCAATCAGACGCAGGTGTTAGTCATTGTCTCTGATTGGGAACCATATTTAGGTAGTCTGTTTTGTGTTGGGTTTTGTGGGTGATTATTTCCGTGTCTGTGTTTGTTTCACCACACAGGACTGTTTTCGGTTTTCACATGTATTGTTTTGTATATTTGTAGTGTTTTCTCTGTATTCGTCTTTATTAAAGATGTTTAACCCTAACCATGCTGCGTTTTGGTCCGTCTCTCCTTCCCAGGAAGAAAGCCGTTACACATGCAGTAACCAAAAACAATATATTTTATATTTGAGATTCTTCAAAGCAACCACCCTTTGCCTTGATGACAGCTTTGCAAGCGCTTGACATTCTCTCAACCAGCTTCACCTGGAATGCTTTCCAACAGTCTTGAAGGAGTTCCCACATATGCTGAGCACTTGTTGGCTGCTTTTCATTCACTCTGGGGCCAACTCATCCTAAACCATCTCAATTGGGTTGAGGTCGGGTGATTGTGGAGGCCAGGTCATCTGATGCAGAATTCCATCACTCTCCTTCTTGGTCAAATAGCCCTGACACAGCCTGGCGGTGTGTTGGGTCATTATCCTGTTGAAAAACTAATTATAGTCCCACTAAGTGCAACAGTATTGCCTCCGTCCCTCTCCTCGCTCCTACCTGGGCTCAAACCAGGGACACTCTGCACACATCAACAACGGACACCCTCGAAGCATCGTTACCTATTGCTCCACAAAAGCTGCGGCCCTTGCTGAGCAAGGGAAACAGCTACTTCAAGTCTCGAGTGACGTTACCGATTGAAACGCTATTAGCGCACACTCCACTAACTAGATAGCCATTTCACACCGGTTACATAAGCACAAACCAGATGGGATGGCGTATCACTGTAGAATGCTGTGGTAGCCATGCTGGTTAAGTGTGCCTTGAATTCTAAATAAATCACAAGCAGTGGCACCAGCAAATCACCCCCACACCATCACACTTCTTCCTCCATGCTTCACGGTGGGAATCACACATGCGGAGATAAACCGTTCACCTACTCTGCGTCTCACAAAGACACAACGGTTGGAACCAGAAATCTCAGATTTGGACTCATCAGACCAAAGGACAGATATCCACCGGTCCAATGTTCATTGCCTCTGTTTCTTGTCCCAAGCAAGTCTCTTCTTATTATTGGTGTCATTTAGTAGTGTTTTATTTGCAGCAATTCAACCAGGAAGGCCTAAGATGGCGCCGAAGAGGATGGCTGACGTTTTACATGTTCCTAACCAAATGGGCAATTTTGTTAGTTTTTTTGCGTTGTTTGTAACCTAATTTTTTACTTATTTTGTACATAATGTTCCTGCTAACATCTCTTATGACCGAAAATATCTTCTGGACATCAGAACAGCGATTACTCACCATGAACTGGAAGAAGCTTTTTTCATTAATGATTCGGACGAGTAGGGACGAGTAGGACGAGACGGATATACCACTCTCCCGGGAACAGGGCCAAATTCCTGTCATTTGCTTGAATAGAAGATGGAGGAAAAGAGGACGCAGATCATGCTGCCTTCTGAGAATCTGTAGGTGAAAACTATTACGGACTACAAAGGGAAACCCAGACGCAAGCTGCCAAGTGCTGCGAGCCTACCAAACGAGTTAAATGCCTTTTATGCATGGTTTGAGGCAAAGCAACACTGAAGCATGCATGAGAGCACCAGCTGTTCTGGATGACTGTGTGATAACGCTCTCGGTAGCCAATGTGAGCAAGACCTTGAAACGGGTCAGCATTCACAGAGCCGCGGGGCCAGATAGATTACCAGGATGTCTACTCAAAGCATGCACGGATCAACTGGCAAGTGTCATCACTGACATTTTCAACCTCTCACTGACTGAGTCTGTAATACCTACATGTTTCAAGCAGACCACCATAGTCCCTATGCCCAAGGAAGCGAAGGCAACCTGCCTAAATGATTACCGCCCCGTAGCACTCATGTCGGTAGCCATGAAGTGCTTTGAAAGTTTGGTCATGGCTCACATCAACAGCAACCTCCCGGATACCCTAGACCACCCCAACAGGTCCACAGATGACGCAATCTCAATCGCACTCCACACTGCCCTTTCCCACCTGGACAAAAGGAACACCTTTGTGAGAATGCTGTTCATTGACTACAGCTCAGTGTTCAACACCATAGTACCTACGAATCTCATCCCTCAGTTAAGGACCCTGGGACTAAACATCTCCCTCTGCAACTGGATCATAGGTAGGCAACCACACGTCTGCCACGCTGATCCTCAACACTGGGGCCCCTCAGGGGTGTGGACTTAGTCCCCTCCTGTAATCCCTGTTCACCCATGACTGCGTGACCAAACACGACTCCAACACCATCATTAAGTTTGCTGACGACACAACAGTAGGCCTCATCACAGACAACGATGAGACGGAGGAGGTCAGAGAACTGTCAATGTGATGACAGGACAACAATCAATCCCAATGTGAGCAAGACAAAGGAGATAATCGTGGACTACAGGAAAAGGCGGGCCGAACAGGCTCCCATTGACATCAACAGTGCTGTAGTGGAGCAGGTCGAGAGTTCCTTGGAGTCCACATCACCAATTAACTACCATGGTCCAGACACACCAAGACAGTCGTAAAGAGGGCATGACAAAACCTTCTCCCCCTCAGGAGACTGAAAAGATTTGGCATGGGTCCCCAGATTCTCAAAACGTTCTACAGCTGCACCATCGAGAGCATCCTGCCAAGCTTCCTGCCATCCAGGACCTATATAATAGGCGGTGTTAGAGGAAAGCCCATAAAATTGTCAGAGACTCCAGTCACCCGAGTCATAAACAGTTTTCTCCACTACCGCACGGCAAGCGGTACCAGATCGCCAAGTCTAGGACCCAAAAGCTCCTTAACAGCTTCTACCCCCAAGCCATAAGACTGCTGAACAATTAATCAAAATGGCCACTGGACTATTACATTTACCCCCCCCCCATTTGTTTTGTACACCGCTGATACTCGCTGTTTATTATCTATCCTACATGTACAAATTACCTCAACTAACCTTTACCCCCACACACTGACTCGGTACCGGTACCCCCTGTATATAGCCTCGTTATTGTTATGTTATTGTGTTACTTTTTATAATATTTTTATTCTTTTTTAATTTAGTTTATTTTGTAAATATTTTCTTAACTCTTCTTGAACTGCACTGTTGGTTAAGGGATTGTAAGTAAGTATTTCACAGTAAGGTCTACACTTGTTGTATTCGGCACGTGACAAATAAAGTTTGACTTGATTCACGCAGTCTCCTCTGAACCATTGATGTTGAGTTGTGTCTGTTACTTGAGCTCTGTGAAGCATTTATTTGGGCTGCAATTTCTGAGGCTGGTAACGCTAATAAACTCATCTTCTGCAGCAGAGGTAACTCTGGGTCTCACACCCTGATCTGTTTCACCTGTCTTTGTGATTATCTCCACCCACCTCCAGGTGTCACCAGTTTTCCCCATTAGTCCCTGGGTATTTATTCTGGTGTTCCCTGTTTGTCTGTTGCCAGTTCGCCTTGTCTTGTCAAATCACCAGCGTGTTTTTCCGTGCTCCTGCTTTTTCTTTCTCTTTTGCTAGTCCTCTGGGTTTTGACCCTTGCCTGCCTTGACTCTGAACCCGCCTGCCTCACAATACTGCTTGTCCTAACCTCAAGCTTGCCTGCCACTCTGTACCTCCTGGACTCTGACCTTGTTTATCATCTTTTGCCTGTCCACGACAATTCTCTTGCATGCCCCTTGGATTATAATAAATATCAGAGACTCAAACCATCTGCCTCCCATGTCTGCATCTGGGTCTCGCCCTGTGCGCTTATACTGGATCTTCCTATCCTGCGGTGGTCCTCATGAGAGTCAGTTTCATAACTCTTGATGGGTTTTGCGACTGCACTTTAAGAAACTTTCAAAGTTCCTGAAATGCTCCGTATTGACTGACATTCATGTCTTAAAGTAATAATGGACTGTCATTTCTCTGCTTATTTGAGCTGTTCTTGCCATAAAATGGACTTGGCCTTTTACCAATTAGGGCTGTCTTCTGTATACCACCCCTACCTTGTCATAACACAACTGATTGGCTCAAACACATTAAGAAGGAAAGAAATTCCACAAATGAACTTTTAACAAGAAACTACCTCATGAATCTGGTTGAGAGAATGCCAAGAGTGTGCAAAGCTGTCATCAAGGCAAAGGGTGGCTAGTTTGAAGAATCTTAAATACATTTTGTTTTGTTTAACACTTTTTTGGTTACTACATTATTCTACATGTGTTATTTCATAGTTTTGATGTGTTCACTATTTTTCTACAATGTAGAAAATAGTACAAATAAAGAATAAAAATAAAGAAAAAATGAGTAGGTGTGACCAAACTTTTGACTGGTACTGTATATTCATTGAGTTTACATAATGGTTCAAAATCTAAAGATGCACCACCACAGCGCCATTGTGTGCAGAACAATAAACTAGCTTCTTGGGAGAAGGTTCAGCAGCATAATTCTACAAATGAGTTCATAAAGTAACAATTAGTGTGGCCAGCTGTTATTATCCCTTCAGACTACTGTAGAACTGGGACAAAGGTGGCAATTAAGGAACGTTTTCCTGCAAGACTGGATCTCTGAACAGATGTACAGTAATTATTGCATGAGGTAAAACTACATCGTGTTTCCATTAAAGGTCTATGTTGTAGTTAGTAAGATACTCCTCAACAGGGCATTAATTACTTGATAGTAATCGAACTAATTTCTCACCATAATCAACATAATAGTCACTTTAAAACAGATTTGCGAAGCATAGTAGCGTACATTAGACTTGTCTGGCCAACGCATACAGCCATTCTAACAAGAACTTAAATGAGATTATCATCTTCAGTCATACATTACTTAAATGAAAGGTTCTGTAAACTACACCCATAACACACAGCACCAAATAATGTTACGTTCTAATTGAAAGTGTCACCTTCAGATTACACTGATGCTAACACATTTACAAAATGAGAGATGACAATACACCATTATATTCAAGTTATTATATAACAACCAGAGGCTTTAATCGCCTTCCTTTAACAACATCTAAATGTATGAGAGGAGCACTTTCTGGTTCCCACAGAGTTCATCGCTAATTCTTGTAAGTCATGAGAGAAATATCCATTTCACAGGATATCTATCAGACTATCGGAATAATGAATGTGAAGTCCATACATTTAATCACTTGTGTGCCACAGAGATCTTGTGGACAGGAACTGATGTTTGTTTAAGTATAATTGCAAACAGTCAAGTTAAAACCTTGACTGTGAAGCAGTAACTGCTCCAAGCTAGAGTGTTCTTAATCCAAATTGTGCTCTGCTGTTTGTTATTGTCAAACTCTGAGCTAATCAATGCATCCTTTGTACTCTTAATCCAAAAGTCCATGACTTCACCAAGTAATTGAACTGACACTACATTCTATTCTTCATATTGGCTGTTGGAACTACTCCTTTAGAAGAAGAATTAGTGCACAAAGTAAACCTAATTTAAAACCATGACCATCAGAAAACAAAGTTGAGTCTATTTCTATCTAAAGACTAGCAAAATGGCAAGTTCATGAACCCCATACATCATTGGTCTCACTGTTACATTTCCTTGGTGGTATTTGGTTGTAAATAGTGTCTCGTATCCTCAACATACGGGCCACTGCTATTTTCTCCTAATTTCTCTCACTGTTTCCACTGGACAGTGTTATCCCCTTCATCAATCTCAGTGACTGGACCAGATGGCCCACCATCCTGAGTTAACACACACACATGCCGTCTGCCTAATCAACCAGTCAGCCCAGAACGAGACTGCAGTATTACTACCAACCACCAACAAGTTGTTGTTTTTTACATTATGGCAAATATACAAATTTAGGAAAAAGCAAAGGCTTTGATTTCTGGTCAAACAGATGGAAAAGGGGTCTTCGAAAAACATCTACCAGAAAAAGTCTTAAAAGGTATTAGAAATACATCAAAATACAATAATGTTGAAGTAAAGACCCGTGACAACTAGTATCAACACTTATATTTAGGTTTGGATAAATATTTCTGCTTTCTGTAAGTTGAAGAATCATTACCTTGTGCTTTGAAATTCCATTACCAAAACCCCACATATCTTTAAGATATTTTCACATTTCTCTCCCTCATGAGGAGAGAGAATAATGACAGTTCACAGAAGTAACAAGTAAAGCTAGACCTACCAATTAGTTATAGTGTTTTACTGATATAAAGTTTGTCTATGAATTATTAAGTGATTCAAACTCGTAATTCTGTTCCCAAATCGGTAATCCAATTCCCGAAAAATCTGTAATGGAATTACTGCAATTGAATTGGCTACAATGGGAAATCATAGTAGTCACAAACCATTGTTGGGTCACCTGCTACGGTACTCCCTTCCACTGACATACTGTTATGTTCAGATGTTTTTTTCTCTTTCCGTCATCTGGTGGTCCAAGCAAGACCTCCTCTCTCTCGCTCTCAAATCTGAACCAAGATTTGTTCTGGTCCGGACAAACCAAATGTGGTCTTGTTTGGGTCGGAGCTCATTACAATAATAGCCAGTGTGTAGAATAATACCCAGATATGTAAAATAAGGATATTGCATATTTCTACCTTCGTGTACCTATTCAGGATACATCACCACGAAGAGAATGATTTTCATATCAATAATTATGCATTTCTGTAGTACAGATCAGGGACCTCTAATTCCGTTACTGTATGTGCTCACTGTGACACTTCACTCAAAGGACTCCCAGCGGAATCTTAACTCCTTATCTCACTGTGCCACTGGAGAGTTCACTTCACTTCCTCACCTCGTTGTCAGTCATGACAATTGACATCTATGGAAAATAACTGAATCTGAAGCAAATCTATCCAGTAGATTACTGTTTGTTCGGTCAAGCCCAGTGGTGGAAAAAAAGTACCCAATTGTCATACTTGAGTTAAAGTAAACATACCTTAATAGAAATTAAAAGTGAAAGTCACCCAGTACAATACTACTTGAATAAAAGTCTAAAAGTAGTTGGTTTTCAATATACTTAAGTATCAAAAGTAATGTAATTGCTAATATATACTTAAGTATCAAAAGTAAAAGTAAAAGTATAAATCATTTCAAATTCCTTATAATAAACAAACCAGAATGCATGACATTCTTGTTTTTTTAATGGACGGATAGTCAGAGGCACACCTACACTCAGAAATAATTTACAAACAAATCATGTGTTTAGTGAGTCCGCCAGATCAGATGCAGTATGGATTACCAGGGATTTTCTCTTTAAGTGCCTGAATTGGACAATTTTCCTGTCCTGCTAAAAGCATTCAAAATGTAACAAGTATTTTTAGGTGTCAGGGAAAATGTATGGAGTAGAAAGTAGATTGTTTTCTTTAGGGAAGTAGTGGAGTAAAAGTAAAAGTTGTCAAAAATATAAATAGTAAAGTACAGATACCCAAAAGTACAACTTCAGTAGTACTTTAAAGTATTTTCACATAAGTACTTTACACCACGGGTCAAGCCCACTGTATTTCTTCACAAAAATACTTTCTAAGGAAGTTTTCCCAAGCTGATTGTCTTTTCAATAGGCTAGTTGATACAGAACCATACACGCTAGGGTTGCAACCCATCATCAACTTAAAGGTTTTAGAGTCTGCAAAGTTTCGAAGTTCAGTATGAAATGTTCAGAAAATAATTCAAACATTGACTTATTCATTCTCATATCACACCATGTGACAAAGTATGCTTGTTAGATCAGATAGTTCTGGAAGCCTTGAATTCCATAGAGTTCAAGAGTTCAGTAATGTTTGAAAGAGAGAGAGAGTAGGAGGTAGAGAGATGATGGGATAAAGGTAGAGAGAGAAAGAGCGTGAGTGAGATAGAGAATAGAAAGAAGGGGATAGAAAATGATCGAGATGATCGGGAGAGTGGTAGTGATAATGGGGAGAGTGAGTCAGAGGGCAAGAGGCCTGCGGTGTTGATGGTATCCTCAATGAAATTATAAAATATATAGACTGAAAATTCCAATTGGCTAAACTTAAAATCTTTAACATCATCTTTTGCTCTGGCATCTTCACAATATTTGGAACCAAGGGCTGATCACCCCAATCCACAATAGTGGAGACACATTTGATACCAATAACTACCGTGGGATATGCGTCAACAGCAACCTTGGGAAAATCCTCTGCATTATCATTAACAGCAGACAGCAGTTTTTGAGCAAATGTCAAAATCGTCTTTTTACCAAATTACCGTACGACAGATCACGTATTCACCCTGCACACCCTAATTGACAAACAAACCAAAACAAAGGCAAAGTCTTCTCATGCAATTTCTAAAAAAGTCTGCTATACAAATTGGTGGAAAGTGGTGTTGGGGGAAAAAACATACAACATTATAAAATCCATGTACAGAAACAAGAAGTGTGCAGTAAAAATGGGCAAAAAACACACATTTCTTTCCACAAGGCCGTGCAGTGAGACAGGGATACAGCTTAAGTCCCACCCTTTTCAACATATATCAACGAATTGGCGAGGGCACTAGAACAGTCTGCAGCACCCGGCCTCACCCTACTAGAATCTAAAGTCAAATATGTACGGTTTGCTAATGATTAGGTGCTTCTGTCCACAACCAAGGAGGGCCTACAGCAGCACCTCAGAAATCAAATCAAATCAAATGTTATTTGTCACATACACATGGTTAGCAGATGTTAATGTGAGTGTAGCGAAATGCTTGTGCTTCTAGCTCCGACCATGCAGTAATATCTAACAAGATCTTCTGCACAGATGCTGTCAGACCTGGGACCTAAATCTGAGTAAGACAAATAATGGTGCTCCAAAAAAGGTCCAGTTACCAGGACCACAAATACAAATTCCATCTAGACACCGTTGCCCTAGAACACACACAAAATGATACATACCTTGGCCTAAATATCAGTGCCACAAGTAACTTCCACAAAGCTGTGAATAAGCGAAAAAAAGGAAAGAAGGGCCTTCTATGCCATCAAAGGAACATCAAATTCGACATACCAATTAGGATCTGGCAAAAAAAATACTTGAATCAGTTATAGAACCCACTGCCCTTTATGGTTGTGAGGTATGGGGTCCACTCACCAACCAAGAATTCACAAAAGGTGACATTTTGTGACATCCTTTGTGCACAATGTAAAATACCAAATAATGCATGCAAAGCAGAATTAGACTGACACCTGCTAATTATCCAAATTCAGAAAATATACTTTAAATTCAACAACCACATAAAAGGAAGTGATTCCCAAACCTTCCATAACAAAGCCATGAACCTAAGGAAGAGTCCCTTAAAACCTCTCTGGGATCGTTCGGGATGTGAGCATCCCACTTCTCATCAGCCAGTGAAACTGTAGGGTGCCAAAATCAAAACAACAGAAATCCCATAATTAAAATTCCTCAAACATAGAGGTATTTCACACTATTTTAAAGATAAAGTTCTCGTTAATCCAACCACAGTGTCTGATTTCAAAGACACTTTTCGGCAAAAGCACAACATATCATTATGTTAGGTCAGCAACTAGTCACAGAAAGCATTCAGCCATTTTCCAACCCCCCCAAAAAAAGCTGAAATATAGATAAAATGAATCACTAACCTTTGATGATCTTCATCAGATGACACTCATAGGACTTCATGTTACACAATACATGTATGTTTTGTTCGGTAAAGTTTACATTGGCGCGTTACGTTCCAAAACATCCAGTGATTTTGCAGAGAGCCACATCAATTCACAGAAATACTCATAATAAACATTGATAAAAGATAAAACTATTATGCACGGAATTATAGATACACTTCTCCTTAATACAGCCGCTGTGTTAGATTTTTTTTAGACTTTACCGAAAAAGCACACCATGCTATAATCTGAGTACAGCGCTCAGAGCCCATACATATATCCGCCATGTTGTGGAGTCAACATTAGTCAGAATAGCATTATAAATATTCACTTACCTTTGATGATCTTCATCAGAATGCACTCCCAGGAATCCCAGTTCAACAATAAATTTGTTTTGTTCGATAATGTCCATCATTTATGTCAAAATAGCTCCTTTTGTTAGTGTGTTCAGTCCAGTAATCCACATTCATGAAGCGCGTTCACTAGTTTCAGACGAAAAGTCAAAAAGGTTCCGTTACAGGCTGAAGAAACATGTCAAACGATGTATGGAATCAATCTTTAGGATGGTTTTAACATACATCTTCAATAATGTTCCAATCAGAGAATTCCTTTGTCTTCAGAAAAGAAGTGGAACGCAGCTCCCTTTCACTTGAGCGGGCGAGACTGAGCTTGTGGCTGCTGGCAGACCTTTGACTCAATCCCGTCTCATCCCCCCCTCCTTTATACCATCAAATAAGTTTCTAAAGACTGTTGACATCTAGTGGAAGCCTTAGGAAGTGCAAAATGACCAATATCCCACTGTGTATTTGATAGGGTCTGAGTTCAAAAACTACAAACCTCAGATTTCCCACTTCCTGGTTGGATTTTTTCTCAGGTTTTTGCCTGTCATATGAGTTTTGTTATACTCACAGACATCATTCAAACAGTTTTAGAAACTTCCATGTGTTTTCTATCCAAATATACTAATTATATGCATATTCTAGCTTTTATGGCTGAGTAGCAGGCAGCTTAATTTGAGCACGCTTTTCATCCAAAATTCCCAATACTGCCCCCTACCCCAAATAAGTTTTAAGCAAGCTGGTCCTGGGTCTCTGTTCACAAACACAAACAGACCCCACAGAGCCCCAGGACAGCAACACAATTAAACCCAACCAAATCATGAGAAAACAAAAAGATAGTTACTTGACACATTGGAAAGAATGAACAAAAAAACAGAGCAAACTCAAATGCTATTTGGCCCTAAACAGAGAGTCCACAGTGGAAGAATACCTGACCACTATGACTGACCCAAACTTAATAAGGAAGGCTTAGACTATGTACAAGCAAAAATTAAAGCAGGAAGCACCATTGACTCGGTCTATAAAAACATGGTCAGCTGAAGCAGATGCTAAACTACAGGACTGTTTTGCTATCACAGACTGGAACATGTTCCGGGATTCTTCTGATGGCATTGAGGAGTACACCACATCAGTCACTGGCTTTATCAATACGTGCATCGAGGACGTCGTCCCCACAGGGACGGTACGTACATACCCCAACCCGAAGCCATGGATTACAGGCAACATTTGTACTGAGCTAAAAGGTAGAGCTGCCGCTTTCAAGGTGCTGGACTCTAACCCGGAAATCCTGCTATGCCCTGCGACGAACCATCAAACAGGCAAAGTGTCAATACAGGGCTAAGATTGAATCGTACTACACCGGCTCCGACGCTCGTCAGATGTGGCAGGGCTTGCAAACTATTACAGACTACAAAGGGAAGCACAGCTGCGAGCTGCCCAGTGACACAAGCCTACCAGACGAGCTAAATCACTTCTTTGCTCGCTTCCAGGCAAGTAACACTGAGGCATGCATGAGAGCATCAGCTGTTCATGACGACTATGGGATCCCGCTCTCCATAGCCAACGTGAGTAAGACCTATAAACAGGTCAACATACACAAGGTTGCGGGGCCAGATGGATTACCAGGACGTGTGCTCCGGGCATGTGCTGATCAACTGGCAGGTGTCTTCACTGACATTTTCAATAAGTCCCTGATTGAGTCTGTAATACCAACATGTTTCAAGCAGACCACCATAGTCCCTGTGCCCAAGAACACAAAGGCAACCTGCCTAAATGACTACAGACCCGTAGCACTCACGTCCGTAGTCATGAAGTGTTTTGAAAGGTTGGTGATGGCTCACATCAACACCATTATCCCAGAAACCCTAGACCCACCTTAATTTGCATACCACCCAAACAGATCCACAGATGATGCAATCTCTATTGCAATCCACACTGCCCTTCCCCACCTGGACAAAAGGAACACTTATGTGAAAATGCTATTCATTGACTACAGCTCAACGTTCAACACCATAGTACCCTCAAAGATCATCACTAAGCTAAGGATCCTGGGACTAAACACCTCCCTCTGCAACTGGATCCTGGACTTCCTGATGGGCCGCCCCCAGGCATTTGCCACACTGATTCTCAACACTGGAGCTCCACAGCGGTGCGTGCTCAGTCCCCTCCTGTACTCCCTGTTCACCCACGACTGCATGGCCAGGCACGACTCCAACACCATAATTTAGTTTGCAGATGACACAACAGTGGTAGGCCTGATCACAGACAACGACGAGACAGCCTATAGGGAGAAGGTCAGAGACCTGGCCGTGTGGTGCCAGAATAACAATCTATCCCTCAACATAACCAAGACTAAGGAGATGATTATGGACTACAGGAAAAGGAGGCCCGAGCACGCCCCCATTCTCATCGACGGACTGTAGTGGAGCAGGTTGAGAGCTTCAAGTTCCTTAGTGTCCACATCAACAACAAACTAGAATGGTCCAAACACACCAAGACAGTCGTGAAGAGGGCACTACAAAGCCTATTCCCCCTCAGGAAACTAAAAAGATTTGACATGTGTCCTAAGATCCTCAAAAGGTTCTACAGCTGCAACATCGAGAGCATCCTGGTTGCATCACTGCCTGGTACGGCAATTGCTCAACCTCTGACCGCAAGGCACTACAGAGGGTAGTGCGTATGGCCCAGTACATCACTGGGGCTAAGCTGCCTGCCATCCAGTACCTCTACACCAGGTGGTGTCAGAGGAAGGCCCTAAAAATTGTCAAAGACCCCAGCCACCCCAGTCATAGACTGTTCTCTCTACTACCGCATGGTAAGCGGTACCGGAGTGCCAAGTCTAGGACAAAAAGGCTTCTCAAAAGTGTTTACCCCCAATCCATAAGACTCCTGAACAGGTAATCAAATGGCTACCCGGACTATTTGGATTGTGTGCCCCTCCCCAACCCCCCCAACCCCTCTTTTTACGCTGCTGCTACTCTCTGTTTATCATATATGCATAGTCACTTTAACTATACATTCATGTACATACTACCTCAATTGGGCCGACCAACCAGTGCTCCCACACATTGGCTTTCTGCATTGTGTCCCGCCACCCGCCAACCCCTCATTTACGCTACTGCTACTCTCTGTTCATCATATATGCATAGTGACTTTAACCATATCTACATGTACATACTACCTCAATCAGCCTGACTAACCGGTGTCTGTATGTAGCCTCACTACTTTTATAGCCTCGCTACTGTATATAGCCTGTCTTTTTATTGTTGTTTTATTTCTTTACTTAACTATTGTTCACCTAACACCTTTTTTGCACTATTGGTTAGAGCCTGTAAGTAAGCATTTCACTGTTGAATACCTGTTGTATTCGGCGCACGTGACAAATATACTTTTGATTTGATTTGATTCAGTGAGCATAGCCTTGTTATTGAGAATGGCCACCGTAGGCAGACCTGGCTCTCAAGAGAAGACAGGCTATGTTCACACTGCCCACAAAATGAGTTGGAAACTGAGCTGCACTTCCTAACCTCCTGCCAAATGTATGGCCATATTAGAGACACATATTTCCCTCAGATTACACAGATACACAAATTCAAAAACAAAAACAAATTTTGATAAACTCCCATATCTCCCATTGGGTGAAATACCATAGTGTGCCATCACAGCAGCAATATTTGTGTCCGATTGCCACAAGAAAAGGGAAACCAGTGAATAATAAACACCATTGTAAATACAACCCGTATTTATATTTATTTATCTTCCCTTTTGTACTTTACCGATTTGCACATAATATTTCATTTGTAATGTCTTTATTCTTTTGGAACTTTTGTGAGTGTAATGTTTACTGGTAATTTGTATTGTTTATTTCACTTTTGTTTATTATCTAGTTCACTTGCTTTGGCAATGTTAACATATGTTTCCCATGCCAATAAAGCCCTTAAATAGAATTGTAATTTAATAGAAATTTAATTTAATTGAGAGAGATGATCGGAAGAGAGGGAGAGATGATCGGAAGAGAGAGAGAGAGAGAAAGAGAGAGAGATCATCTGTTCAGAGAGGGAAGGTGATTCATTACCTGAGACACCGTGCTGACAACTCATTTAAGTGCGTCAGGCTTTTGTTATTTGGGCTTTCTGTAGAGGGTGGTTAATTAGGGAACACTGTTACCATGGCTTTTTGCATTGGATTCAATTTAGCGGCTTGTCTGTCCTGTGACCTCACTTTTCAGCTGTTAAAACATAATAGGAGTGGTCGAGCGCAGATAGACTTCACATTTATTTGTCAGACATACCAGACATACACACACACACGCATGCACGCACACACAGCCTTCATTGGATTTGCACATGAAGGTGATCCATCGATCCACTTGGCTAAAACATTGGCTGTTGCTAGGCTATTCCCTAGATTGTTGCCTTTATGTCTTCTTTATGTCTTCGTGCAATGGCACTTCTCTATATGTTATTCTATTCCAGACCCTGGGGCTGTGAGACATTATCTCATGAGATCATATTCAAGTTGCTAAATCACACATTTTGTGACTTTCTTTTTGTCTCTCAATAACACACAGTGAGGGAACAAATGAATTCCTGAAACTACATGGACAGAGATAATGAAAGAGATGGAGGCATAGCAAGAGAATGAGAAAGAACAGTCCCTTTTGCTCTCTCAACTTTAAGCCCAGCAAATAGCTGTGTCTCTATGGCAATTCATTAAACTGGCAGTTGGGTGAACTCTGCACAGCCCTCCAAGCTTCAAAGCAGAGGATATATCCTGGCGCTCACAGCTAGGCTCTGATCTAGCTCCTGATGCGGGGAGCTGCTGCTTACCCACCAAGACCTCAGTCAGACGTAGAGAAGTGACCAGAGGAGGAGAGGAGAGGGCCAGAGTGGGATGACTGAGTCCTCCAGCAGCACATCTCCAACACTGTCCAGAATATCAATGCTGGGAATGACCAATAACTGAAGCTTCAGTGGGTTAATATGGTTATAGATCACCTACGTGTTCAAGGTCTGACTGCATTGGGAGAACATTGTTATTGACAACACTATGGGAGAGATTTTTACCTGCTGTTTCTTAAAAAGCAAATTAGACATTGAGGACAGAGCCAAGAGGTAACATACGGTTAGGAGACAGAGTTTCATGTGTTAGCTTTTTTTCCATCCCTTTTCAGCTGGTACAAACACTTAGCTAATCTGACCACTGTGAGGTAAACTCATCTCCATTATACCTCGAAACAATGTAATTCAGCACAGCCGAGGGTGCCACCACAGACAAAGACCACTGAGCAGAACTGTGCTACCTACCAATTAACGTTTTAAAAGGAGTAATCCTGCCCTGTTTGCTAGATGTCTGACTATTTTTGAGGCAGGGTGTGACTGTCCTGCCATTTTGGATCGCTCCGGGCATTAAGGTTCAGCCAGGCTGAGGCAACAAGACAAGCTGCTTTGGCTCCCACAGCCCTGACACTGTTCCTGGCCATCCCCTCCCTCTACCTAGAGAAAAAAAAGGTTCCAAAAGGGTTATTTGACTGTCCCCATAGAGAACCCTTTTCAGTTCCAGGTAGAACTAGTGGTTAGAGCATTGGACTAGTAACCGAAAGGTTGTAAGTTCAAATCCCCGAGCTGACAAGGTACAAAATCTGTCGTTCTGCCCCTGAACAGGCAGTTAACCCACTGTTCCTAGGCCGTCATTGAAAATAAGAATTTGTTCTTAACTGACTTGCCTAGTAAAATAAAGGTACAATTTTAAAAAATATATATAATTTTTTGGGGGGAGTTCCATGTAGAACCCTCTGTGTAAAGGGTTCTACATAGAACTCAAATCTGATACATGTCTAAAATATAAAATATAAATATTTTACATACAGATCTCATATTACTGTGAAGATTCATGTATTTATTTTTATATGGAAGTCACAAATGTATAATTTCTATAGTTCTTTATAAAAAATATAGTTATTCAACACAACTGACTGTGTAAAACGTCCTAGCAGAAATACTTATTTCTCAGAGAGTGTGGCGGAAATATAGGCTTTTGCAACAAAACATGATTATTTTTGTCTTTTTGTCGTGGCATTCAGCCACGAGGAGCGGTGCAAGTTCTAAGCACCAAAACTCCAGTGCTCCCCCACAGTCCGGTTTGACCTGTACCTGCGCTCTGGAGGTGCCGGGCTAAAGTGGGCATTCAGCCTGGAAGACTGGTGCCAAGGATAAGCACAGCCCGGTTCATCCTGTGCCTGCTCCACGGACCAGGCCTCCAGTAGGTCTCCCCAGCCTGATGAGTCCTGTGCCTGCCCCACGGGTCAGTCCAGAGCCTGCAGCAACGGGCTCCAGTCCAGAGCCTGCAGCCAGGGTCCGCAGTCCGGAGCCTGCAGCGAGGGTCCCCAGTCTGGGGCCTGCAGTGAGGGTCCCCAGTCCGGGGCCTGCGACGAGGGTCCCCGCACCAGAGGCGCCACCAGGATAGATGCCCACCCGGACCCTCGCCTATAGTGTCAGGTTTGCGGCCGGAGTCCGCACCTTTGGGGGGGTACTGTCACGCTCTGACCGTAGAGATATTTTTATTCTCTATGTTTGGTTGGTCAGGGTGTGACTCGGGTGGGAAATTCTATGTTCTTTTTTTCTATGTTTTGCCAGGTATGGTTCTCAATCAGGGACAGCGGTCTAGCCTGTTTTGCCACCTTAGTTTTGTGGGATGTTGTTTTTGCACAGCTCTGTGTAGCCTACCGAACGTTAACGTTTGTTTTCCTTTTGTTGTTTTTAGGTGTTCATTTTTAATAAAGAGAAAATTTACGCCTACCACGCTGCACCTTGGTCCGATCATTTCGACGAGCGTAACATACACTTAGGCTGGAGTCATTAAAACTTGTTTTTCAACCATTCCACAAATTTCTTGCTAACAAACTATAGTTTTGGCAAGTCAGTTAGGACATCTACTTTGCGCATGACACAAGTAATTCTTCCACCAATTATTTACAGACTGATTATTTCACTTATAATTCACTGTATCACAATTCTAGTGGGTCAGAAGTTTACATACACTATGTTGACTGTGCCTTGAAACAGCTTGGAAAATTCCAGAAAATTGTCATGGTTTTAGAAGCTTCTGATAGGCTAATTAACATAATTTGAGTCAATTGGAGGTGTACCTGTGGATGTATTTCAAGGCCTACCTTCCAACTCAGTGCCTCTTTGCTTGACATCATGGGAAAATCAAAAGAAATCAGCCAAGACCTCGGGGAAAAAAATGTGGACCTCCGCAAGTCTGGTTCATCCTTGGGAGCAATTTCCAAATGCCTGAAGGTGCCATGTTCATATGTATAAACACCATGGGACCACACAGCCGTCATACCACTCAGGAAGGAGACGCGTTCTGTCTCCTAGAGATGAACGTACTTTAGTGCGAAATGTGCAAATCAATCCCAGAATAACAGCAAAGGACCTTGTGAAGATGCTGCAGGAAACAGGTACAAAAGTATCTATATCCACAGTTAAACAAGTCCTATATCGACATAACCTGAAAGGCCACTCAGCAAGGAAGAAGCCACTGCTCCAAAACCGCCATACAAAATGCCAGACTACGGTTTGCAACTGCATATGGGGACAAAGATTGTACTTTTTGTAGAAATGTCCTCTGGTCTGATTAAACAAAAATAGAAGTGTTTGACCATAATGACCATCGTTATGTTTGGAGGAAAAAGGGCGAGGCTTGCATGCCGAAGAACACCATCCCAACCGTGAAGCACGGGGGTGACAGCATCCTGTTGTGGGGGTGCTTTGCTGCAGGAGGGACTGGTGCACTTGAGGCAGGAAAATCATGAGGATATATTGAAGCAACATCTCAGGACATCAGTCAGGAAGTTAAAGCTTGGTCGCAAATGGGTCTTCCAAATGGACAATTACCCCAAACATACTTCCACAGTTGTGGCAAAATGGCTTAAGGACAACAAAGTCAAGGTACTGGAGTTGCCATCACAAAGCCCTAACCTCAATCCTATAGAACATTTGTGGGCAGAACTGAAAAAGCGTGTGCGAGCAAGGAGACCTACAAACCTGACTCAGTTACATTAGCTCTGTCAGGAGGAATGGTCCAAAATTCACCCAATTTATTGTGGGAAGCTTGTGGAAGGCTACCCGAAACGTTTGACCCAAGTTAAACGATTTAAAGCTAATACTACCAAATACTAATTGACTGTATGTAAACTTCTGACCCACTGGGAATGTGATGAAAGAAATAAAAGCTGAAATAAATCATTCTCGCAACTATTAATCTGACATTTCACATTCTTAAAATAAGGTGGTGATCCTAACTGACCTAAAACAAGGATTTTTTATTTTGTATCATTATTTATTTTCACCTTTATTTAACCAGGTAGGCTAGTTGAGAACAAGTTCTCATTTACAACTGCGACCTGGCCAAGATAAAGCATAGCAGTGTGAACGGACAACACAGAGTTACACATGGAGTAAACAATTAACAAGTCAATAACACAGTAGAGAAAAAAAAGAGAGTCTATATACATTGTGTGCAAAAGGCATGAGGAGGTAGGCGAATAATTACAATTTTGCAGATTAACACTGGAGTGATAAATGATCATATGGTCATGTACAGGTAGAGATACTGGTGTGCAAAAGAGCAGAAAAGTAAATAAATATAAACAGTATGGGGATGAGGTAAGTAAATTGGGTGGGCTATTTACCGATAGACTATGTACAGCTGCAGCCATCGGTTAGCTGCTCAGATAGCAGATGTTTAAAGTTGGTGAGGGAGATAAAAGTCTCCAACTTCAGTGATTTTTGCAATTCGTTCCAGTCACAGGCTGCAGAGACCTGGAACGAAAGGCCGCCAAATGAGGTGTTGGCTTTAGGGATGATCAGTGAGATACACCTGCTGGAGCGCGTGCTACGGGTGGGTGTTGCCATCGTGACCAGTGAACTGAGATAAGGCGGAGCTTTACCTAGCATGGACTTGTAGATGACCTGGAGCCAGTGGGTCTGGCGACGAATATGTAGCGAGGGCCAGCCGACTAGAGCATACAGGTCGTTTAAGAGCAGTTGGAGGCCACGGAAGGAGTGTTGTATGGCGTTGAAGCTCGTTTGGAGGTTAGATAGCACAGTGTCCAAGGAAGGGCCGGAAGTCTACAGAATGGTGTCGTCTGCGTAGAGGTGGATCAGGGAATCGCCCAATGTTTTATCTGGATTAAATGTCAGGAATTGTGAAAAACTGAGTTTAAATATATTTGGCTAAGGCGTATGTAAACTTCCGACTTCAACTGTATATCGTCTTGGTATGAAACTCTTAGTATGTAGAATTCATTGCTCACTCTTCATAACCCTGGGCACTCTTTCTTGTCACTTAATCAGACGAGAGTACAGGGTCCCCCGCTTCACTTCAGCACAACCTCAGGAGGCAGCTCTCATTACGTAACCCTGGCAGCAACTAGAATATGCAATGGGTCCTGCAACAGCCTACAGGGAGATACCCCTCAATGAAGGCTAGCTAATGTAGCTTTTGGTAAGCCAGACACTACATGCTTGGGAGAGACATAAGATGCCAATACACAGCTCACTCTTCCCTCTGTCTTTAACATTTTCATATCATACATCATGCTTTTAGCCTATATATGCTATGCTTGAGATAACCCAACCAGGTTCTCAGGTTCTCTAAAACAGTCTTCAGTCCAGGCTTAAGGCCCTCACTCTTGGTCTGTGAAACAGGGTCTATGTTTGTCCTATTCCCTCACTCAGGCTTTTGGCAGGAACATACAGTATCTTCTCAAACAGTGAACAGAGGGTACACACTGGCATGCCTGTGGTGCCCACCCATCTGCATGGGAACCCGGTAATCAGTTCACACCAACATTAAACATTGTGTTGGACAATTAGCATCCCTCTCATTTGAAAGCAAGATGGAAGTATTTGCCCACTCATTTGTTAATTACCTCAACTGCTAGTGCTGCCACCGTGAACCAGCGCCATTAATCATGTTAATTATCAGCCTGTGCCCCGTCAAGGAGGGGATGGTAGAGGACCCACTGAGCTCCGATGGTGAACCTTGCACCCTGGCACTGGATGGATCAACAACAGCTGGGCAAACTGTGTTTGTGCTAACAGTGCTGGACTTGCATTCTGAGGTGATGGCCCCCTAAATGATGGGACTGCTCTTGATCCCTCCCACCCACCCAAAGAGCAATAGGTCTACATGCAATCCAGTGGAGGCTGGTGGAGGGAGGAGTAGAACTGACACCAGCATTCTCTGATGCAATCCTCATCTAAATACGTGTTGGCAATAATGAAGACCAGGCCATATTTCTCAGATGTACAGTACCTAGGTGGTTTGAATGATAATGTTTCAGCTGTTGAATTTCTGAATTTCTAGAATTCTAAAGCTCTCTTTTATAAAAACGTTATTTTATCAGGGAGTCATACTGAGACCAAGGTCTCTTATACAGATGAGCCCTGAATTACCTAAATTACAGAAACTACACACATCAATATGAATGCAAGTAGAAAGAAGAACATGGTCATAAAAAACAAACACATTCATCAGTAATAAGGTCCTCAGTCAGCATTCTGAATTGTCCTAGAGGCACCACAACATCACATTTAAGAACAGGTTGAAGACATCACAGGATTTCCAGAGCTAACCAACCCTGAGAAAGGGTGTGGTCATTTTGTAAGGTACAGTGAGACTTCTTGTAAAAGGGCTTAATAAATGAAAACATAGCCATGTATTAACCTACGTGACATCAATGACGACCAACCAACTTTCTGGTAGAGACTGCAGTGATGAGTACTACCACTGTCGCCCATAATAAAGCGCAGTGCTATGATGAACTGCATCTAAAGGCTTTAATGAAGTGGCAGCAGCGTTCACATAGATGATGCAGCCAGAGTCTAGGACCGATAGGAACGTCGACTGAATAATCTGCTTTTTACTATTTAGCGAGAGGCAGGACCTATTTCTATAGAAGTAGCCCATTTATTTTTCAGCTTCTTTACTAACTCATCAATATGCTTTCTAAAAGACAGCTTTTCATGTATCCAGATGCCCAGATATGTGTAAGCACCATCCAAAGTGCATATGCTTAAATCATCAGAGTTATTTTTATGACCCTCTAGAGAACAACATATACCTAGTTTTACCTGCATTCTATACTAATTTCAAGTCAACAACATTTCTCTATAATACAATGAAGGCACCAATGTTCAGATAGAGCCTGGTCAACCGTGGGGGCAATAGAATACGAAACGGTATCATTGGCATACAAGTGCAGGTTACATTTTTTTACAGACAAGTCGATATTGTTAATGTTAACAGTAAAATGTACAGGACCCAGAATCAACCCGTGTGGGACACCTTTCGTAATATCCAGGAAACCTGATTTGAACACCATCAGTACATACACATTGAGTTCTATCTGTCAAGTCATTTTGTAACCAGTTACATGCAGCCTGATCTCGGCTAATTGTGGAAAGCCTCTGAATTAGCAACAAGTGGTCAAAAGTATTGAAAGCCTTTGACAGGTCAATGAAAAGGGCTGCACAAGGTTGCCTTTTATCCATGCAGTTAAGCACATACTTTAAAACTAGGGATGCAGCCGAGATAGTGCTATGACCTGGTCTATAACCTGACTGATGTACATTTAGAATACGTTTAAAAGATAAGAAAGATCTTAGCTGAGAATGAATCAAGGATTGTAATATTTTAGCTAGGCATTAAAGTTTAGAAATAGGGTGATCATTATTTAGGTCACTCTTAGAATCAGGTCAGAGATAAAGATCTTTTTCACTCTGCAGGCCCCGTTTTTTAGCTGCCGGGTGAGTAATACGAACAAAAACCTGTGTTTATATTGTACACTCTGATAATGGCAGCTGACTTACTCAAACTAATGGGCTTTTGATCATGGGTAGAAAAGGACCAACAGACAGACAGCTGTATGATAATTGTGAAATAATGTCCTGGTGGCAAATAGAATACATTTTTAAAAAGCTGCATGGGGAAAACAACAAGAGCAACAGATGGATATTTCATAGGGGGAAAAAACATGCATTCATGTTTTTTTCTCCTTGTGAATCATCTCTTTCTAATGTCTAAGCTTATGACTCTTAACTGGAGCAAAATGAGCCCATTTGTTTTAAAACATCCTCATATCCTCAGAAAACTCACAGACTAATTATAATCATAATTTGTCCTAACAGGCCAGTTAAGCATGTGGCCCTCCGGAGGCCTGCTCCACCTGTGTCCTCGCCTTGAATGAAGAAAGAAATGTGCATCACGCCGGCAGATAAGAAAATAAGAAAATGACCTTAATGTGGAGAAAATGTCTGAAATGAAAGAGGAAAGGAGCGAAAAGAAGAGGCGCCCTCCTCCCCTCCCCTCAGTGTTGTAGAGGAAGTGTCAGGAAGCTAGCAATAATCTCCTGGATTGTGACATGGGGAGAGATCATAGTGCCCTATCACTGGTACTCCCCTCCCGTTGATTAAGGATTTTCATCCTCCATTGGGCCCAGCTCAGAGCTCTTGGGCCCTTGGGCCGCCGGGGCTTTGTATTGTGACGTGTAATTTCATACACGCCGTCATCCCATCTTGATAGAAAACTAATAGAAACTTTCTCCTCCGATCCTAATGAAGACGGATCCTTAGATGGCCATGCTCTCTCATTTATATTACCATTCTATCAACTTGCTTTATGGCAATTAGACATGTGCCGTGTAACAAAGGGGGTGAAGAGAGAGACAGAGAGCCGGAGCAGCACTAACAGAATTAGAGATTTACAGTGCATGGTTCCTCACAAGCCTTTTATTCCTGAGCCTTTGTTTGGTTTAAAGCTGTATCAAGGTGCAGCTGAAAAGCCAAGCACCAGGATCTCTAGAGATTGATTCAATGGTGAGAGCTTCGTCAGTGTTCGAGCGTAATATGATGGCTTTACAGACACGGATAGTGAGGGCTGATGGCTGACTAGCTAAAAAGTCAATACTGTTGAGGCACTTTGACTGTAAGGAAGTATAATGTATGGTACATCTACAGTACATGATGTACAGTACATCCACAGTACATGAGGTACAGTACATATACAGTACATGATATACAGTATGTCAGAAATGGCTAATCCACACCACAAAACAAAGTAAAACCTGAGCTATGGAATCCACTTCAAAACATAACCTCTTTCTCAACATTTCTATTACTACAGTGGTATTTACTACATTTACTAAAATGGCATGTAAGTTGTATAATGAGACTGAGTAGCATAATCTATTGATGTATAGCGCATTCGTAAAGTATTCAACCCCCTTGACTTTTTCTACATTTTGTTACGTTATGACCTTATTCTAAAATGGATTAAATAAATAACACATCCTCATTAATAATCTACACACAATACCCCATAATGACAAGATGAAAACAGGTTTTTATACATTTTTGCAAAATGATTCAATCTAAAAACAGAAAAAAGTATTTATATACTGTATGTATTCAGACCCTTCATGATGAGATTCCAAATTGAGCTCAGGTGCATCCTGTTTCCATTGATCATCATTGAGATGTTTCTACAACGTGATTGGAGTCCACCTGTGGTAAATTCAATTGACTGGACATGATTTGGAAAGGCACAGACCTGTCTAAATAAGGTTCCACAGTGCAAGTCAGAGCAAAAACCAAGCAATGAGGTCAAAGTAATTGTACGTAGAGCTCCGAGACAGGATTGTGTCGAGGCACAGATCTGGTGAAGTATACCAAAAATGTCTGCAGCATTGAAGGTCCCCAAGGACCCTGTTGCCTCCATCATTCTTAAATGGAAGAAGTTTGGAACCACCAAGACTCTTCCTAGAGCTGGCTGAGCAATCAGGAGAAAAGTGGCCTTGGTCTGGGAGGTGACCAAGGACCTGATGGTCACTCTGACAGAGCTCCAGAGATTCTATGTGGAGATGGGAGAATTTTCCAGAAAGACAACAATCTCTGCAGCACTCCACTCCACCAATCAAGCTTTTATGGTAGAGTGGTGAGACGGAAGCGACTCCTCTGTAAAAGGCACATGACAGCCCACTTGGAGTTTGCCAAAAGGCAGGTAAAGGACGCTCAGATCATGAGAAACAAGATTCTCTGATCTGATGAAACCAAGATTGAACTCTCTGGCCTGAATGCCATGCATCACGTCTGGAGGAAACCTGACACCATCCCACGGTGAAGCATGGTGGTGGCAGCATCATGCTGTGGGGATGATTTTCAGCGGCAGGGACTGGGAGACTAGTCAGGATCGAGGGAAAGATGAACGGAGCAAAGTACAGAGAGATCCTTGATGAAAACCTGTGCTCAGGACCTCAGACTGAGTGGCCCTTCCAGAGCCTGGACATGAACCCAATCGAACATCTCTGGAAAGACCTGAAAATAGCTGTGCAGCGACGCTCCCCATCCAACCTGACAGAGTTTGAGAGGATGTGCAGAGAATAATTGAAGAAACTCCCCAAATACAGGTGTGCCAATTTTGTTGTGTCATACCCATAACGACTTGAGGCTGTAATCTCTGCTAAAGGTGCTTCAACAAAGTATTGAAGAAAGTGTCTGAATACTTATGTAAATGAGATATTCCAGTTTTTTATTTGTAAGACATTTGCAAAAAAAACACATTTTAAAAATGTTTTAGCTTTGTCTTTATGGGGTATTGTTTGTAGATTGATGAGGGGCGAAATCAATTTAATGCTTTCTGAATGTACTGTAAAGGGCCGTCGTTCGACACTTTTTGCTCTCCTCGTAGCTGACCTCGGCTACATTGACACGATCCTCTAATAATCCTGTATTCATCCCACAATAAACCCTATGACACTGGGGACTTTCTTATTTTATTGACTGCGCTGAACAGTTTGTTGTGATCAGTGATGTAATCAAAAAAAAATTGGTGAGGGAGCCCAAAAAAAAGGAAATTGCATTATAAATTCCTCAATCAAAGTTTGTACCGACAGATGTAGCCAATTTAATAGCTTATCATTATAGAATATATACTTTAAAAAATGCATCCTACATGTGCAACGTCTGCCTATGCCCACACATAGGTTATAGGAAACATTTATGTTTTTAATACCGTCAAACACCAAGTTAGGCATAGGCTACTTAATCTGAAAGAATTAGAGCAGATGGTGTTAACAAACTATTAGCCTTTCTTGTATTTTGTTACAATCAAAGCATGTATCCTACCTAGTGGTGCACTCTGTTGAGTTTAGCACATTATATTTTTTTTGGGGGGGGGTTCAGATTTCAGCTAACCATCCTAAAATCTCATTAGAAATGAGGTGTTTTGGTGTAACAGTAACATTACAGACCTACTATGCTGTGGCATTACATTCACTTCTGTTATAAAACATGCAAATTAATCATCGTGTGATCTTGCTCGACATTGATTCTCTGATTGTGAGAAGGAATAATATTTTATTTGTAGTAGTAATAATAATAATAAGAATAATAATAATAATAAGTGATGAGTATGATTATTATAGGCGTAGGCAACAGATCTTGATGAAATGTCATATTAAGCGAAAAGACAGAAAGGACGTTTAATTGAAAAAATGGATTATTTCACTTATAATTCACTGTGTCACAATTCCAGTGGGTCAGAAGTTCACACACACTAAGTTGACTGTGCCTTTAAACAGCTTGGAAAATTCCAGAAAATTATGTCATGGCTTTAGAAGCTTCTGATAGGCTAATTGACATCATTTGAGTCAATTGGAGGTATACCTGCGATGTATTTCAAGGCCTACCTTCAAACTCAGTGCCTCTTTGCTTGACATCATGGGAAAATCAAAAGAAATCAGCCAAGACCTCAGAATTAAAATTGTAGACCTCCACAAGTCTGGTTCATCCTTTGGAGCAATTCCCAAACACCTGAAGGTATCATGGTCATCTGTACAAACAATAGTACGCAAGTATAAACACCATGGGACCACGCAGCCATCATACCGCTCAGGAAGGAGACGCGTTCTGTCTCCTAGAGATGAACGTACTTTGATGCAAAAATTGCACATCAATCCCAGAACAACAGCAAAGGACCTTGTGAAGATGCTGGAATAAACAGGTACAAAAGTATCTATATCCACAGTAAAACGAGTCCTATATCGACATAACCTGAAAGGCCTCTCAGCAAGGAAGAAGCCACTGCCCCAAAACCATCATAAAAAAGCCAGACAACGGTTTGCAACTGCACATGGGGACACAAATCATACTTTTTGGAGAAATGTCCTCTGGTCTGATGAAACAAAAATAGAACTGTTTGGTCATAATGACCATCGTTATGTTTGGAGGAAAAAGGGTGAGGCTTGCAAGCCAAAGAACGCCATCCCAACCGTGAAGCACGGGGGTGGCTGCATCATGTTGTGGGGGTGCTTTGCTGCAGGAGGGACTGGTGCACTTCACAAAATAAATGGCATGATGAGGAAGGAAAATTATGTGGACATATTGAAGCAACATCTCAAGACATCAGTTAAAGCTTGGTCGAAAATGGGTCTTCCAAATGTACAATTACCCCAAGCATACTTCCAAAGTTGTGGCAAAATGGCTTAAGGACAACAAAGTCAAGGTATTGGAGTGGCCATCACAAAGCCCTGACCTCAATCCTATAGAAAATCTGTGGACAGAACTGAAAAAGCGTGTGTGAGCAAGGAGGCCTACAAACCTGACTCAGTTACTCCAGCTCTGTCAGGAGGAATGGGCCAAAATTCACCCAACTTATTGTGGGAAGCTTGTGGAAGGCTGCCTGAAATGTTTGACCCAAGTTAAACAATTTAAAGTCAATGCTACCAAATACTAATTGAGTGTATGTAAATGTGAATGTGATGAAAGACATAAAAGCTGAAAAGTCATTCTCTCTACTATTATTCTAACATTTCACATTCTTAAAGTAAAGTGGTGATCCTAACTGACCTAAGACAAGGAATTTTTACTAGGATTTAAATATCAGGAATTGTGAAAAACTGAGTTTAAATGTATTTGGCTAAGGTGTATGTAAAATTCCGACTTCAACTGTAGCTTAATGTCATTGCACTGTTTGCGAGGAGAGCTTTATTGTGAATAGGCTTTTCATTGTATTGTTTAGCTTACAGTCTGTATCATAAATAAACTTTGATTTGATTAGCTTGAACATATGGTTACAATGTACCCAATTACAGAATAAAAGAAAACAGAGAGGTGAACTATCAATTCATAGAATTTATTTGCATAGATTAAAAATACTATCAAATCAATTGATAGTAGTGAACATAAATCATACCCATATAGAATTGCATAGCCATAAAATAAAGTTTTTGGTGTGGTGTATTCATGCATCTCTAAAACTTGACCTCCAATTTGGCCCAATTCACATTTCCAATTGCCCACCCTGACATACCAAGCTAGAATGAGCCCTGTCTCTCAACCAATAGGCAATGTTGGCTAAATATCCCAAGCAGGGCTATAGCAACTTCCAGAGTGTGTCATGCTCCTTGGGCTTTGCTGTGGCAACTCTAGGCATGACGACTGCAGATGTGGCCAGGGCAATAAATTGCATTGTCTGTACTGTGAGATGCACAAGACAGCGCTACAGGGAGACGGACAGCTGATGGCAATAACAACTGCCCGAGTTACACCAGGAATGCACAATCCCTCCATCAGTGCTCAGACTGTCCGCAATAGGCTGAGAGAGGCTGGCCTGAGGGCTTGTAGGCCTGTTGTAAGGCAGGTCCTCACCAGACATCACCAGCAACAACTTCACCTATGGGCACAAACCCACCGTTGCTGGACCAGACAGGACTGGCAAAAAGTGCTCTCCACTGACGAGTCGCGGTTTTTGGTCGGATTCGCGATTATCGTCGAAGGAATGAGCGTTACACCGAGGCCTGTACTCTTGAGCGGGATCGATTTGTTGGAGGGTCCGTCATGGTCTGGGGCGGTGTGTCACAGCATCATCAAACTGAGGTTTTGTCATTGCAGGTAATCTCAATGCTGTCCATTACAGGGAATACCTCCTCCTCCCTCATGTGGTACCCTTCCTGCAGGCTCATCCTGAGATGACCCTCCAGCATGATAATGCCACCAGCCATACTGCTCGTTCTGTGCGTGATTTCCTGCAAGACAGCAATGTCAGTGTTCTGCCATGGCCAGCAAAGAGCCTGGATCTCAATCCCATTGAGCACGTCTGGGACCTGTTGGATCGGAGGGTGAGGGCTAGGGCCATTCCCCCCAGAAATGTCCAGGAACTTGCAGGTGCCTTGGTGGAAGAGTGGGGTAACATCTCACAGCAATAACTGGCAAATCTGGTGCAGTCCATGAGAAGGGACACATTCTTCAATTTCTGTTAGTCACATGTCTGCGGAACTTGTTCAGTTTATGTCTCAGTTTTTGAATCTTGTTATGTTCATACAAATATTTACACATGTTAAGTTTCCTGAAAATAAACGCAGTTGACAGTGACAGATGTTCCTTTTTTTTTACATTTATTTGGTTTGTTATTTTATAGTTTTTCATTTAATTGTAGTGGTAATTAAATATAATACATGTTTTATTTCAAATGTATCAGAATATATTTTCCAGAAATAGTTTTACCAGTATTCTCAAATCAAATTGGGATTGCCACTCCTCCACTCTCTGGCAGCACTATACCCCTCGTTGTGATAAGAATATCTCATATATAATTCAGTACTTCTAACGGAAAATGGTAAATATTTGCACAACACAGCCATGGTATGTATTTATTAATCTTTATTGATCCCATGCATGCTTTATGTCCCTATATTATTCAAGCCTATGATGTTTTGCAGTGAAATAGAGGAGTAGAGCATGTCTCTACAAATATTGACTGTGCTGAAGACACTCTGTGGAGTTATTTGTTTTCTAAGCTGAATGTGATAGTTACCAGTGGACATCTGGGTTCTGTCTAATGCCCACCCATTAGTCTTTCCATTAGTCTTTCCATTCATACTATGCACATTTGGGGTAAATGTTTTTGAAAAGCAACTATTTTAACATCACAACAAAATGTTCTGAGGGTTTATATGATTTGACAAAGAAAAGTGACTGGTTCTTAAATGTTGTTTACTCTTGCTTAACCGGATTAAACATCGTTTATTTATGTGTTTATTAACTGTGGTTTTTAGTTCAGGGCACATCATTCCATCAATGCCTGACTGATAGTACACAAAGTTTCCTCTAAACTCTACATTTGTGTGAAATCTACAACTCTAAGGACCAGTGGGTGTGCTCATGCATAATTAGGAGCGAGATAACTTCTTCATAAGAGGCATTGGAACAAGGAGTCTGCACTCAAATCAAGTCTTTGATCTTTTTTACTTTGCATGAGGGTTAGGATTCCACTTAGCCATCCTGAGGAAAACCTTTGTGCTGTTGCTGTATAAGAATCCACATTCCCCTTCTCAGCCTTACCATGTGAAGACAGTGAGGATCACAACCTCGTGACACTGTGCAGTTTCACAGCTTCTCTCTGATTAAATTAGCTGGAGCTTAATTTAGTCCTGTGTTTGTGCTGCAGCTTCCTCCACTTCTTCCCTTTGTTCTCAGTGAGGCATCAGATGATCTACCTGGATGTGATACTGTACTGTATGTTTTCAAACTGGGCCCTCAAATTGTAGCCTGAATCTTAGAAATCACGGTCCAAACAATAACAATCAGTGTTCATACAGTATGTGTTTTGAAATCATAGCTGACTACAATCAAAGAAATATATGTGATAATAATACAATAATTGATTGTATTTTGATACTGTTCTTAATACTGTCTCTTCTGTCAAAAAACAGATGGCAGGGCACCCATCAAGATGGACAATTACACAGGAAATAATCTGGAAGAAAATCTATAAAAGGTACCATGGTGAAATAACTATCGGATGAACCCTCACTCTACCCACATCCCCTACCCCCCATTACTGAAACGACGCTGCAGGATAGCAGGAGTCAATGGCACATAATGCATACCAGTGCGATGAATGTATGAAGTTTAATAGAGTGTGAAAATGGCAGTCTAATGACAGAGATGGATTTTTCATTTGAAACACCGAGCCTGAACCTGCCTGGCTGTGCCGCAGAGCAGCTCCCTAACACACTGAGATGAGAAGAGAGGCTAGATGCTAGAGTGCCTACACAGCACGGCTGAAAGGGCGCATCCAAGGCTTTTTATTCATGTGATTCTCATAATCATATATGTCCCAGTAGACTAGTCTGCTGTCTTTTCTCAAACACAGACAGCACAAGTGCTGGTGCCCTGCCATTTAAATACTTTAAACATCTACCTTGCGGCGATACCCTGTATTGTTATGTAAATGATTACAAAACAAAACAGCCTAATTATTGGTGAGGGACTATCAACAAATCTTAAGGATGCAAACACAAGTGAAATACATGGATGGTAAGAGTGGTTAAATTACCTTGAAAGAGAGCAACCAGGCTCTACCTATTCTACTGGATTTCCACTGACACAGGGTGTGTTGTTGTTTATGTCTGGTTGGCACCACATAGTCCAGCTCTCCCCCTCATATGAGAGATGTGGCTTCAGCCAATCAGACTGTCCCCATGCACCCTACACTTTGCCCATGCACTGATCATATGCATGCTGTGATTGATCAGATGCTCCTAGCTAGCCCAGCACTGTCCAGTCGGTCTGTTGCATGCTTACTTAATCGTATAAGTATTAGCCGGGCCTGAACTTAGTTTTTTCCGTTGTTAGAACATGGGTGGACCTACATACATGTGATGCGTGATTACAAAGTAAGTTGTCGCTGTTGTTATCATTGTAGTACGTGCTAGAGTAGCAGTGTTCTATGTAGTTTTCATTACTGTTATTATTATGTTACTATTGTTATTGTCTGCAATGATGAGTCCTTGCTCTTGTGTGTTGCTGTGCAGTAGCGTACTATTTGTATAATATACAGTCCTTGCCATTATTCTTACTTAAACGGTAAATCCGGGACACTCAAATTGGTATGATATGTTACGTTTGGTATGGTTTCATAAGACAGATGGCTACTTCAGGTAAAAGTAGGGTGGTTGGTTGGGTGGATGTATAATGCGAACGTCTAGCATTTCAAAATTTGCGAGGTCAAATCTCATCAAGCACAAGTGTAGCATTTTTGCATTAGCCAGTTAGCTAACGTTAGCCACCTTGCTAGAATTCGGAACATATCATAAGAACTGTAATTCGTAACATATCATACGAAATGGGTGATGGACATCCACAAATTAATACATACCATACGAAACATAACATATCATACTAAATGGAGTGTCACGTAAAGAATAATACAAAATGATCTGAGACCAGGTTGGGTTATTAGGTCATTTATTAGCTATGGTCCTTGTTGCTCTATCCCATATCCCATTCTATCCTACTCTACATATATCTTTTCAGGCCAGTGTATTTATCTCCTGCGTAGCCTAATTACTATCTCTCTGTTTCTATCCATCACAGAACCACCCCCATGTTTATCTTCCTCAGTGTGTAAATAAAGTTCCCTGTGTGTGCTAACTCTTGGGCTGCTTTATTCCCCACTAACCGGGGGCGGAGTCAGTGAGTCACAAACCAGTCAAATACGTTGAGCCGGGTTGCTCTCTTTCAGACCTAATGCATTAAAGGCAATCACAGCCATGTACGAATATTTCTTCTACATGAATCAGATGTTCAGGGATATACCGCCTGAAGCATTTGAAGAGAGCTGCAGTGGATGGTGCTGTCATGTTTCAGGTTATGATGCTGTTGGAGCCTGCTCTCATGCTATTGCATTAGTATTGATTGGGGAGTCTACAGAGCTCCTATTACAGAACGGGTGTAAAGAAAGAGCAGGTACAGCAGATATGATGAGGACCTCAGACCAGGTGCCAGTAGACTAGAGCAGCACGCCTCTATGGAAGAATGTTAAACAAACATGGTGAACAACCGGTCCAGTTGGATTTCACCATTTAAAATGGTTTACTATTACACCACACAACAGATACATACTGTATACATTGTAAGCCTGCCAGAGATTGGGTCAGTCACCAAAGTGTGAAGAGTTGAAGCAAGCTTCAGGAAGTCAGATCACACAAGACTGTTTTTAAACTGTGTGTTTTGGTTACTACTCACAATTTAATTCCACAGAGAGATCAGGGAGGGATGTGAGACAACAGCCCAAATGAAGAGGGAAGGGTGTGTCAGACAGACATATCCTGTGTCACTGGCTAGGCCTCTGCATTACTGATCAGTGGTGTAAATAAAGACGTGTGGCGCTAGCTGGAGAATGAAGAGGAGAAAGGCCATGGTCAATGATGAGGCTTCTATCTCTGATTAATGAGCTCTTACAGATTATCCAGGCCCCATTATGAGATATAGCCTACACACAGTAGCCCTTCAGTCTAACTATGAGACACAGGGTGCATTACAATGTAGCCCATTTTATTCTGAATGGCAAATGCATGCTAATTTACTATGGTGTTTGCATAGTAGTGGTAAAGTATGAAATAATGATAATACAAAGGGGCTGTATTGTCGATGATCAGGCAGATCGACCAAGATACTTTTTTTATTAGGCCTAAATGTGTGAGATTGATGAAGCAAGTAAGCCTCTAAAACAAGAGGAGCTTAGCATCGACGTCAATCAAGTGGTCACAGTATGGTTTCGTTAATGCCACACACACTAAGTTATTTTCTTGTACTTACAGTACCTTAATGACGCCAGATAATTAACGAGGATTTGCACTCTTGATCAGGAGGAAAAGAGAAAAGACAGCCAGCCTATAAGTTAGCTAACGCATCCCTGCAGGAACTGATGCTATTTCTCCTCTCCCTTGTCCCTAGCTTCCTCTTGCCTTGTTCACGTTCAATTGTAGAGTTTGGGGAAAACAAGGAGAGCATAGCGAAGCAATAAATCATGACCAGTGTGTGCTGACAGTGAAACCTACAGTATATGTCTCTGCTGCCTTCTGCATTCATCTCTCTATAAGGCACCACCAGGCCATTGAGAAAAGTTGATGTGAACAGTGGATCTATAAATGTTTAAAGTGCAGCGGATGGACAGTCCAGACTAAGACCTTAGTGGCTAACGTGGACTTGTATGGCCACTGCAACAGTTAAGTGATATTAAAATGGTCTAGGACCAAAGGCTTTGAAGCACTCTAGCATTAAACCAGACAATTGAAGCCAACAATATATTCCATGTAAAACCTTGAGGCAATAGAGCATCAACGCTGACATGAAGGCAAAAATAACCGTTAATTTCATCCATGTTCCCATGTGTTGATGAAGGCTGCCGCTGCTGTGACATATGAAAGGATATCAGGCCAGTGGGAGCAGCAAGAACTGGTTGATTGTTAACACCAGGATGATAGGGGCTGTTCCCAGCCTGCCTGTGGCAGCATCTGTATATGAGGGAGGGAGTCCTCCAGGACTCTGGTGAGAAGAACAAGGCCTAATCTGGTGGGGCTGTGGCTGGGTTTGATGCCTCTCTGTAGGGTACAGACAGACCCTGGCAGTGTGAGATATGATTCATCAAGCCCACAGACGTAGGATCTTAATTTGATCAATCTTTTCTTTCTGAGAATATTCCTGCGCAGCAGGAAATGCAAACGTGTAATGTATCCAAGGTTTAAAAAGTCTTCTAAAGTTTGTAATTTCCACCATAAAATGTCAGACTTGATTTGCTCTAATAACACATTTATCAAACACCACAAAACAATGTCCATTAATTATAATCCATATAATAATTATTTCAGTTAATGCTGTAGCAAACTGGCTCAAATTAAGATCCTACATATGTAACTCTGACTGGCCACTGCAGATAGGATGAACAGGGAAGAAATACAACATTCTGAGAGCATAGCAGCTTCTCTGGAATTGATATTTGCAAGCAAAAAGTGGGTGACTCTGATGAACCCTATAATAGGGTAATCAGGTAAATAAATAGGTTAAATCAATGCATTTTGTGCATTTGTCTAGATAAGACATTATCAGGTCTTGGGGTGTGAGAGATCTATCAGCCTATTATCTCTCAAGATGTCTGCTTGCTTGTGTGTCATGGAGGAAATTGATTTGAGAGAGCCGCTCTCCCTTTATATATCTATGCCCTAATCCTGTTTGTATGGGTGTTTGCATGCATGGGAGCACTGAAGAGGCACACACACATGAACACTTACTCAGTGGGGCTGAGCAGTCAAGCCACTGTGCTCAGAGGAGTAACAACCGTGAGTTATGACATCCCCACCCTAAAACAATGACGAATGCTTCGCCTTGTGAGATGAGGTGCCCCCTTAGGAGTTGAGAGAGGGGAAGCGGTACCGCCATACCGGAATGAATAGATTGTTCAGTCCGTTGTTTATGTCGTAAATCTCAGAAATTAGCCACAGTGTGAACAGATGTCATCTCCGATCAGTGTCAGCCGGCCTCTAATGAAGTGGATCAAACTGTGGGCACATTTCAGCTCTCATGCACGTGTGTGATCAGACTAGAGTAGACACTGGCCATTCTGAATACCCACACTGGCGCTCTAAATAGTTGGCTTTTTGGGTATTCATAAATAGGTTTTATAGTATGTGAAATTACAAAAATGTGTTTGCTTTTGATTACAGGATGTCAAACTCATTTTGGCTTTTCATCAAGTAGAGTCGTCTTTTCAGAGTCGTCTTTTCACACTCACGTGTTTGACAACAGCTGATAATCAGAATATCCCCGCCATTCGTTGCGCATTGGATGACGCCTCCTCAGTATGGATGAGTATTATGTTGATATTTGTTGCTTAGAGCATACGTTTTTACGGTAGTACTATTAGTACACCATATTTCATTTTAGTAAGTAGAAGCCAAGACAGATTTTGGACACTGTTTGTTAGTGTAGAGACATGCAGGTGCGCACACAAACAAACACCGACAGTAGTAGGGGCCATCACACATTGTAAATAAATTCTTATTTACAATGACGACCTACACCGGCCAAACCCGGACGACGCTAGGCCAATTGTGCACCGCCCTATGGGACTACCAATCACGGCCGGTTCTCATACAGCCTGGATCTGACTCAAATTAAGATGGTGTAAAACCATCTTAACTTTTCACATGTATGCAACAGCAGATGGTCGTGCCATGGAGCACCACGCCCCCATTGTGAGCTCCTATTGGAAATGAATGACCCATTTGAGAATCTACCAAAGCCAGTCTGATAGGTCCATTATAACAGTGGGTGAGCACAATAGGAACTACAAGACCAGCACTTAATAGTACTGGCATACTCCACAGGTTTCTTGCACCATGATTCACTTCTAACCTAACATTTTAATGCAAAATCATTATCCAAACCTCTTACGTAAATTTATTAGAAGAGCCACTTCACTTCCATTTTTGTTCGTATTGGATGAATGGCACTACAGTGTCATGTGGACTGTAAAAGTTGGACACAAACCAAAGGCAGAAAAATACCAATTGCTCTAGGCCTACATTAGAAAAAAAATCTGCTTTTAGGAAAATATTTTAAGCTTGTTTAGAGACGGGCAGCATTTTGATCTGGTTTTAGGGGCATGTTGTTTTGGCGCTAATATGATCATCAGACTGTGATCAAAACTAGGCAGACATCAGGCCCCCTGATGAACAGATGGTCATAGCCAGGAGGAGCAGCAGAGGAGGTGAACCAGAATGTGGACTGGACACTCCATGAACATGGAGTCATTCGAAAACTCAAAACTAAAGAAAATTCCAAATATTTAGACTTGAGAGGACAAAGTGGCATCTGATGATCTGATTGTCTGCTCCCTCAATATGCGGTTTTGTCTCTTTAAGTCTAAGCATGATCCAGTAACACGCAATGACCCTGAAGATGGATTATGAGCAGCCCGTTGAGATCCTTGACATTGTGTACTCTATTTGTAACCTCTGAAGTAAGAGGCGTGACAGGTGTCTGTAGGGGAGGGAGGGGGGTCTACATTCTGTTTGAACTCTGTCAGCTCAGGAAATGAATTGAGATTGAAACTCAGAAATTGTTCATTACAAATCCCAATAGAATTGAAATGAATCCCCTAAATTGACTGAATTAATCATGGAACTGATCTCAACCCAAACAGATATCAACTATTTATCCCATTAAATACAATAAATATGCTTAGACAAGGTAGTGTGGGGAGAGTGAGGTTGTAGTGCATCCATTTTGATTATCTCTCTCTCTCTCCCTCAACACAAACTCTCTCGTGAAATTACGATCTGAAAGCTTTTGGACATCAGAGCAATGTTGATGGAATCCCATTTGAGTCAGAAAAAGATACTCATATGATAGGTAAGATACACAAAACCTTGCAGAGAGCCTATCTAACTGGCAATCTCTTGGAAATAAATATAAACTATTGGAACTGATTTTGGCACAAGATAGAGGGAGTGTTGGAATATAATGAATTAAATGACAGTTAATGGAAATCTATGCTTAATCCAGTATAAACAAATGAATAGAATTTATTACACGAGACAAAATTCACAAATTCTATATCACAAAGGCAGAGTCATGTCTTAAGTGTAAAACTAACAATGACTCAATAATTCATGCCTTCTGGGAGTGCTATAATGTCCAAAAGTTACGGGCAGAGTTAGAAAGCTGGCTGTCAGACGTTTTACAATGTAAGTTTACTATGAATCCGTCTATCGGCATATTTCCAGTGGCGTGTATTCATGGATTCCAAGGGAAGCCAGGCTTCCCCCAAAACATAAATAAATAAACATTGTTTTAGTCTCTCTGTGTTTCATAAATTTCCTTAAATTTGCAAGGCTGAATGTATCTCCGGAGAAAGCATCCAAGCGAATCAACAAAACAGCGGCCCTTTGTCTCAGTATGTGTAGTCCATCTATGTGATGCTGTCTGGTCAGAAATAGTATGACATTGTTGCCACCTGTAGCATTGAATGCAAGGGAAGCCAGCGAGCTTTTGGCCTCCCTTGATAATAGCCAATCAGCGTTGAGCTAAACTGAGTGAGCTCAGCTGTGAATGGACCTGGCACACCAAAAAAAATCTCAAGGGAAGACGGTTTGGATTTGGCTTCACACCAATCACATCAGAAAAAACAGGAATGTTTGTGTTGTTGTCCTCTGGTGGCTAGCTAGCTGGCTAAAATCACCCCTTTCCTAAATTAGCTATGGATGGAGATAGGGATTTGGACTTGTGGTTTTACCTAATTCTCCGTACTGGCCAATGATCATAACGGCAATTATGATCCAACCATAAATGCATACACTGTGTCACTGGCCTGAGAGGATGGAAGTTCAACATATAGCTAGATGTAGTAGGCTAATGTTAACTGGCTGGCCTGGCACAGCGTTACCCATCAAAGGAAGTTACGCTAGCAAGCAAGCATTTTAGCCAAGTAGAGAAGGACAACAAAACCTAAACGAGTGTACTGTATGACAGAGTGATAGACCGTATAGGTAACATAAAAGAGGAGGATGGCATTGGCGTTTCTCTACAAGTAGGGTGAGTCAACATGTTTTTTCTACTAGCACGCACACACAGAAATCAGTAACATGGACGGCCACATCATATTAGCGTATTAGCGTACGTTGATAGGACTAAATCGTTTTTTGATAGGTGATCAGATGATGTTGAAATGTTGGAGTTGAAATGGTGCTGGAATAGTGGAGGCAGCGCCTGTTTTCTTTGCGACTTGCGGTAACTCTCAGTGGTTCAAAATCAATACTTGTTTGGTAGACCGAAAATGTCTGAAACATTAACTTGATTGACTGTAGGTCATGTAACTGTCTGTTACATGCAATATGTTTTGTGGACTCCACCGGACAGATTTTGTTCCCCGGAATTGTGATGAAACAAAGGTGTGGTTGAATTTATTCTGCCACTGTGCTGTGTCTTCTTATTGTCTCGGACTTAGGCCTATATATCACGATGGCAAATGAACTTACAGATTATAGAGGAAACAATGCAATTTACACAACACATAGGTTGTAATATGTCTTTTTTTCCTGGCTTGGCTTCCCTGGTAATTATACCTACGCACCGCTACTGCATATTACCAGACATGACATATGGGGGTCCGGTGTGATACTCAATGGGTTGGCCAATATTATTTTCATCACTTATACTGAAGAAGCTATTACTTAAATACTGCAAGTCAAATTATACTCAACGTTAAGGGAATGGAAGAATCAAATGCTTTATTATATAAATATTGAGAAGAACATGGCTACCGACAAAAAAAAAACAGCAAAGCACAGTTTGAGGTCATATGCCGTAGAGTCTTACAAGTATGAGAAACAACATTGGATACGGTGGGAACATCTATGTATTTATGTGAATGTTAGGTTGTTTGTTTTTGTCTATGCATGTTTGTTTTGTGTTTTTCTTGTCAAGGAAAAGCAGCCTAGAAAAGGTTAAAAAAAACTAAGTGCACAAAGAAATCCATGCAAACTCTCTCTCTCCCATCTTTCTCTGCCCTCTCTCAATAAAATGCTGAAAACTGATTGGATCTGACAATCCTTGACAGACACCTTCCTAAACACAGATTGTAAATAGTATATAGCATCCTTGCATTAGCACTTGAAAGGAAGAGGAAATAACACCAGAATGTGGAATTATTGAAAATCTGGTAGCCACATCCCATTATATGAATTTTCCCTCCTTGTGATAGTGATTTTCAATGTATTCCAACACATCTTGGAGTTTAATTAAATCCAATATTCAACATTAAAATCTTAACCCAATGCAAGAATCTCACTTGAATAGAATCTTAATTTAATTAATTAATTTTCATTCTGACTCATACCTGCTGCTTTTCAATTGATTACATCCCATTATCTGTTCTCATCTGAATGGCAGTTAAATAGAGCGGGAAAAACAGAGGGGCTTGCTAGGGGGGCTTGCTAGGGGGGCTTGCTTTGACACAGCTGATGAAGGGCCTCATTGTATTGTGTACACAGTAACGAAGAATGTGAGCCTATTACAGCCCGAGCCCATTGGGCTTTAGAGTCCTTGGAGGTGATTCATCTGTTGAGTGTCTGGTTAGGCGACAAACCAAAAAATGGGAAAGGGATAAATGTATTTGGACTACATGAGTGCATGCAAGAGCTAGTGCAGCAGATTTGCACGCGCGCACACTCACACATAGTCTGAACCGTGCACACACACACGCTGAAATGAAACGAGTGAATATCCCTCAAACATATTGACAGACAAGCAAATACACACTCTGGATTCAGCCCACTTGATGTCCAGAGTGCATCAAATAACTTTTTACATAGCCTGCTTTGACCGCACTCTCACTTTGGACATGAGTGTGCAAGATTGCCAGTATGTTTTCTAAAATCAGATATCATGATGCATCTGATATCAGGACAACAAAAGAGTAATCTTTCCCCAGTTTTTGCAGTCATCTAAAGCAGGGATGGGCAACTGACAGCCCGTGGCCCCCATTTTGTAGGCCTGAGGTTCCAAGCTGTTGAGATTTTCACCTTACAGTTGAGAGTTAGAATAGTAGAATACACAAGGTGCAATTTAGAAATTTGGTTGTGCATCAACAGTTTCTCTCTTGTCATGTCAGTCACATTAATTACCAACCGGGGGCCTCCATTGATTTTGGTAGTCACACTCACTCTGATATCATATTAAAAACGGCAAACGTTTCTTACCGCCCATGGCAAAATGAATAGAATTACATGAAATTACTTAGATAATTGCTCAATTTTCTTAGGGCCCCCAAAAGGCTAGGGCCGGCTCTGACTGCACGTGTGGGTATGGATGTGGTTATGCAGACCCACAAGCCACTCGAGCCATTACGGTCCCTCATGATGAGTTCAGATTTTTTGTGGCCCCCACCCCCATCGAAGTTGCCCATCCCTGACTCAAAGGATGCAGATCTACAACAAAATGCAGCGATTCTACAACCTTCAAGAAGAAACATTTGAGCTAAACTTGGAGACAAAAAAATATCATATCAACAATGATATAAAGATGCATAATGTGTATGTATTGGAGAAGTATCATTCTATTAAATAATCACATGTAGCCCGCCACATGATTCTTTTCAATGAGCTGAGAGAAAATTAACTCTTACCTTTGAAAGAAACCCACTGGATTTTATTTCAGAAAATTTCGTTTATGAAGAAGTTGAATTGATACCGTCCACTCTAAATGTATATCTTCAACGACTGTGTCTTTCAGAATGTGCAGAAATACGGATTCTTTCCAGAGAACTCCTCTTTGGTTCGAACCCGAGTTTAAGAAAAACAGGTGTAAGGATACAAAGGCATGTGTTTAGTCCTGTAGTGGGGGATACAATAGCAGTGCCGAAGAATTACGAGAATAGAACCTCCAGGACCTGTCTTGATGGCTCGGTAGTCCAAATCCCACTGGTCTCGAGACTCCTAACAAATCCTGTCACTTCTCAAACTGCCCAATGACTCTGCGTGTTGAAACCGCTGTCCATTGGCGAGTGGTGCTGAAAGGGTTCCTGCGCTGGTTATTTTCTACTTTATGTGACTGTAGCTTACAAAGCCACCCCCTCCTATACTGCAGGAAATTAGTATTTAACGTCTTACCAATCCATCCGAATACTGAGCTTTATCGTGCAATTCTGGCAATGAGAGTGGCTGATAATAGTCCATTCCAGCATGCTGGGTAGAGGGGTTGCGCAAAATCGATGCAAGAAATATTACATTAAAATCAGTTGCCTTTTAAACAAATCAATGTTTCGGTGCAAATAAGCGGCTTGAAAATATCAATAGGGGCGACAGACAAATGAATTATAAATGTTATATCAGAAGATAGTGATAAAAAAACAAAATACGCACGATTATTCTCTGCTCTTTTTACACACTTTTGTCTAACCTTACCTTAAAGTACACGAGAGAAGATATAGACTATAGAAATGCGGCCTCAGGTGTTTAGCCAAACTTGGGAGTCAGTTCGAGATCAAAACAAAATAAAAAGACCGATTTTGTCATGCATTGTTTCAACGGAGTTCTTTCATAATAGGCACAATTTCTCCTGTCCCTATTTTTCTCCTCACTGGAAGCTATGATGGGGAACAACATATCGGAGTCTGTTTTGGTTTTCAGGTTGATAGTAGGCTAATGACTTTACATTACACCATTCTCTTCTAACTCTTATGGGGCATAATAGGTGCTGCATTGAAGCGCACTCGCTTTTATCCAAATTCAACTATATCAAACGCTTCATCATTTGAGTTAAGCAGGTTCTATGGGGACGGCAGTGAAACGCAGCTCGCTTCTGGGCGATCCAAACCCTACCAAATCATCCAATATAAAGCAAAACTATATGTATATTGGTAAATGTGGACCTGTGGACATGTTGACGCTTTGTGGTGTCTGGTGTGAAGTTCATGATGGCCTATTGGCCTTAATGGAACTTTTGAATCGGCAAACCTGAAGAAAATAATTGTCATGACAAATGACAGAAGAGAACAGAGAGCAAATGGCTGGAGAAACATTTGTGGCTACTTTGGCTTAGTGAAAAGCTGTTGTGGAAACATAGAGGTGGGTGCGGTGGGAATTTCTTCTGTGACTGGCCAGTCAATGAATTGCATTATAATCATTCTGAAGGTTGACGGCGCCGACTAGTGCCTCGTTTTGTCAACAACTGCTATTCTGTTCATAAAGTCTGAAGTTACTTTCAATGCGTAAAATTACATCCTTGCTGACATCCTTTCTAGGTTACTCAGTTTGGTTGTGTATTGGAATACAAAAATGGCTTAATCAGGGATAATAAAAATATAATTATAAACCAGGATAAAAAAAATGTTAGCAGACAATTCAACATGTCTCCATGCCTTCTCACACTCGATACATCTATAATGATTGGAACCTCTGTACTCCCCCAGGGTAATCCTGAGCATGCCTATCTTTGTTCATTAACATGTTATGTTTGTCATTACCTTCCTGATTGCAGATATTGATTCCATCATTGTTGAGTTTAGTGCATCCTTCCAATAATGAGGGAATAGCCTGAACCCTACCTACCCCTTCAAATGGGGAACCAGCAAACAGGTCCCATTTGGGTGTCTATCTCAGAACATTCCTATGACACTGAGAACATTCCATCAATTATTTGTAGTTTTGAACATTGACAAACCATTCCTCTACTGAATAACAGGTCATTATAAATAAAAGTAATTGTTTTACAACAAAATCTCTATTTTGTATTGAAATGGCATGTAGAAGGGTCCAGACACTTTCTTTGTGATTTCAAATGTTTTTGAGAAACTTACCCCAAACAGCAAATCACTTGTAGTATGGGGGCCCCAGAGAAACATGAACAAAGGCTCCAAGAACACCCAAATGCATCCTTTTAGAAATGCAAAGCTCTCAGTATAGTGATACAGGTCTTTAGATATCGTACACATGAAATTGTGTAATTCCAAACTTTATCCGCAATCTTATGTTCCCTTTTGCGCACCTCGAGCCACTTCCCCTATCCAGCTGTTCCATTCTCCATGTAGCCTACTGCTACAGGAACTGTCAAAATAAAGGAAACACCAACATAAAGTATCTGATTAGTGATTTAGGCTACTCTGAGCTGCAAGAACAGCTTCAATGTGACTTGGCATAGATTCTAGTGTCTGGAATTTCCTGTGTGGAAGCACCCCATGCTTTCAATATATGTTGTATCCAGTGGCGATTTTAGCATGTCAATCTTAGTGGGGCAGAGTAAAAAATAAAATAATTGTATGCATGCCAGTAAAGCCACTACACAACACTAAACAATACATTAATTGCACTATAACGGTGACAAACGGTTCCCACAAACTGCTCGGGCCTACGTAAAGCTGTCTCTACAGCAGAGTCCCAACACCTTACCACTGCTACACCTGGCTATCAGTGGCGCCTTATCTGGCAGCGAAACAGTTCATTCAGCCTAATTTACTGCCTTTTAAAAAACATATGGCTGACTTATATGATTGATTAAACAAAGGTGGTTTCTACTGACAATTGAGATGTACAAACTCTGGCATAAGGGGACGACAACTGTATAAGAGGCAATCCGTAATTTCGACATTAAGACATTAATGAGCGAGGTAGGACAGACGTAGTCAATATAACCATTTGTTCAGCACTTTTGAAATGTACAGAGACAGAATTCAGAACATGGGCCATTCTTACAGTATTCTCCCTGTATACCATCTCAGAACCGTAGGAGAAATAAAGAGGGCATATAAGCAGACAATGAAAGCTCTTACAATATTCAATGATTGTCACGCCCTGATCTGTTTCAGCTGTTCTTGTGCTTGTTTCCACCCTCTCCAGGTGTCACCAAATCTTCTCCACTTGTCCTCTGGGTATTTATACCTGTGTTTTCTGTCTGTCTGTGCCTGTTCGTCTTGTTGGTCAAGCTTACCAGCGTTAGTCCTGTCAGCTCCTGTCTTTTCCCAACCTCTCTTTTTCTTGTCCTCCTGGTTTTTGACCCTGTCCTGACCCTGTACCCGCCCGCTTGACCACTCTGCCTGATCCTGAGCCTGCCTGCCATCCTGTACCTTTGCTTCTACTCTGAATTATCGACCCCTGCCTGCTTTGACCTGTTATTTGCCTGCCCTTGTGGTTACAATAAACATTGTTACTTCACACAGTCTGCACTTGGGTCTTATCTTGATTCCTGATAATGATGACATTTCTCTAGAACAGGCTATAGGCTATATGTGCACCACCAACAGCTAACAGCTTACTAAACAACATACACTTAGTATTACTTTCTTAGCTACATTATACATATCTCCCTGGTATATTACATCATTTATGCAGCGGCATACAAAACGTGGGCAAATTTTGTCATCAAACTTTGTCATCAAAATCTGGCATTCTCTGGATTTATGGTGCTTTCAAGACAACTGGGAACTCTGAAAAACACAAGGTTGAATCATGATGACGTCAGTGATCTAGAAAGATACCCGATTTCCCGACTTGCAATTCCGAGTTGGATTACCGTATTACCGTATTTTCCCAGTCGGAGCTTGTTTTTTTCAGAGTTCCAAGTTGTCTTGAACACACTGACGTCAGATTTCCCAGTTCAGAGTTTCCAGGTGTTTTGAGCGCAGCAGAGGTCATGCTGGATTGACAGAATGGCCAACGTTAAATGTTTACACTTTAAAGCTTGGAAAAGAGACCCTTAAAACCAGACTTGGGACTACACACCCACTCTACTGAATAGCAGGCTAGTGATTGCTTCGCAATGCTTGCAGTTAGCGACTGATTCCTTCCAAACCACTCTTTGTTGAATTTGCAATTTCCAACTTGTTGTGTAACGTTTATGTCCAATGGCCGATGAGCAAATTATCTATAATTTCCCTTCATTATTTTTTTTAAAGGATTTGCCGTTAGATTGTCGACTTGATTCATGATGACTGCTAGCTTGCTAGCTAATATTTTGAAAGTCCAATCAAAGCTACTGTAGATATAACGTGATTTGACATAATTTTATCTGTGGCCAATGATATTGAGTCTTCTTGGATGGACACTTATAATGTAACTCTATGGCAGCACCCAAGGAGCTTGGATTTATTTAGCTCTACCCTTAGATTTTGCAGTGATGTAGTGTACCCATGAGTGACAGAACAATGAGCCAATCACGGCGCAACTAGAGAACGTTATCAACCCCTACGCTTCGTATTTTCCGCTGGCTGGCCCACCCCCACAGAATGCACTGAGCTAGGCTGAAACATGCATTTTAGAGCTGCCTTACTCAAGAAAGCAAAAAAGAGACCAAGTTTGTATGTATGCTTTATTAACTCAATTATGATTATTTGTATTTTTTTTACATTCTTTGCAAACTGATATGTTTTAATGCTAAAATAACATGCAAAACAAGGCAGGCTCTGCCCCACCTGCCCTGAATGACGGGTCACCACTATTGTATCCTAATTTACAGAGAGGTATCGTTCGAGTCGCAACAAAATTTAATATAACTTTGCGGATAAAATTATGGCACAATTTCCTAAAGACTTGCATCACTACACTGAGAGCGTTTCCAAAAAGGACATATTTGGGTGTTTTTGGAACCTTGGTTCATGTTTTTTTCAGGGCCCCATACTACACAACAATAATAAGGAAGTGATTGGCTGTTTGTAAGTTTCTCAAAAACATCGGAAATCACACAAAAAGGTAATGAAAAATGTAGATTTGGTTGTAAAAAACATATTCTTGTTTAACTTAATTTATTACTTAATGAAATTATTATGATAGTACTCAGTATTAGACTACACGCATTGTTGCCCAAGACAATGGTAATCTAAACAAAAAAAATATGTCCATGTAACGTTCTGGGTGTCGGGAGTGTGAAGTCAGGTGCAGGAAAACAGAGAGTTCAATATAGTGCTCTTTTAATGCACACACGGTGAACAACGGCCACCCCACGAAACACTGGGTGCTCAAGACAAATGCTCCAGACACGGGGGACGAAAACAGTCCAGCAAACTCCACGAACATAAACCAACACGTTGGTCTACACCAAACACAAAGGTTACAATAATTAATCCCACACAAAGAAACAGGAGGGCCGGCTGACTAATAAAGCCCAACTAATACAACCAACTCAAAACAGGTGTAATCAATAAACACATAAGGATGGGGAGAAAAGAATCAGTGACAGCTAGTAGACCGGCGACGACGACCGCCGAGCGCCACCCGAACGGGAAGGGGAGCCACCATCGGTCGGAGTCGTGACAGTCCATCTCTGAGTAGAAGAGTAACAACTGTATTTAAGTTACATACAGTATATATTCCTATAAATTTTTTCCCTTGCAACATTGATAGTACTCTTAAAATTGGATACACAAAGTCACTTTATAGTGGTTGCAAGGCAAGTAAGTGTTGGTCCTTATAGTCTTCATTAGTAGTCTGAAATTTGCATCAATCAGCATGCAACAGAGAAGACCTCCTCTGGAGCAGGTTGAGAGTGGCTGATGTTGTTTATCCTGATGCCATGCACTGCATAGTAAAGGTCTCAGCATTAACATCCCATCAATACAGACTCTTTCTCTGCATCAACTTTAACAAAGATTAGTCACATCTTGTGTGTTAAACCTTGATGCAGTTATACATCAATTTATACATTTCCAATGTTTGCATTACAATAGATAATTGTATAAATCTATGAAGTAGTAGAAAATATATGTTTTGTGATTATCTCACTGGTGGTCATGACAGATTTCAACAGGGTAAGGAAACAGCAATGAACAACAAGGACATAAATAGCCAGTGCAGTGGCAGTATGGCTATTGGCGTGGTTTGACCATGTCACGTTGATGAGATACATTTATTGAGGAGACAGCTAAAACCTAGACATAGGCTTAGACATTATCAAAAGACAGACACAGTTCTTCCTATCTCATGCATGAGTTCCAGTCCAGGAGGACGTTCCAAACGTTTGACTGTCAGAAGTTATTTCCCCATTGTTTTCATCGAAAACCTGTGGCACAGTGGTAAGCCATTGGCTTTAGTAATCTACAATCAGTTGGAATACAAGGTTCACTTCTTACAACATGCTTCCCCTTTTTGCCTTCAACAATATATATATATAATTTTTTTAACAGTGAATCTGCTTAAAACTTCTCCAGGATTGGTGGGTCCCCTGAGAGACAGTTAAGCTAACGTAGGCTAATGCGATTAGCATGAGGTTGTAAGTAACAAGAACTTTTCCCAGGACATAGACATATCTGAAGGCTTAGGCAGAAGGCTTAGATTCTTGTTAATCTAACTGCACTGTCCAATTTAAAGTAGCTATTAAGGTGAAAGAATACCATGCTATTGTTTGAGGAGAGTGCACAGTTTTGAACATGAAAAGTTATTAATAACTAATAATAATAATAAATTAGGCACATTTGGGCAGCCTTGATACAACATTTTGAACAGAAATGAAATGGTTCATTGGATCCGAATACAACTTTGCACATACACTGCTGTCATCTAGTGGCCAGTATCTAAATTGCACCTGGGCTGGAATAATACATTATGGCCTTTCTCTTGCATTTCAAAGATGATGGTACAAAAAATACAATTTTATTTATTTGTATTATCTTTTACCAGATCTAATGTGTTATATTCTCCTACATTCCTTTCACATTTCCATAAACTTCAAAGTGTTTTAATTCAAATGGTACCAAGAAAATGCATATCCTTGCTTCAGGGCCTGAGCTACAAGCAGTTAGATTTGGGTATGTCATTTTAGGTGAAAATTGAAAAAAAGGGTCAGATCTTTCAGAGGTTTTATACTAAACTATATAAAATATTTACTTGAACATCAATGTGCAGAAAGTGTGGTTTCACATAAAACTTTTTTTCTAAACAGTGGGACTCCACATTTGTTAAAGTCAGCCATTTCAGCTATGTTTTTTTTAAAGGCAGAAAATGAGACTGAATGAATTGTTTCTCTGCCAGACAAGGCTCCGCTGATAGCCAGGTGTAATAGTGGTAAGGTGTTGGGACTCTGCTGTTGGGAAAAGCTTTATATAGGCCCTAACAGTTTGTGGGCACCGCTTGTCACCGTTATAGTCCAACTAATGTATTGATTAGTGTTGTGTTGTGTAGTGGCTTTGCTGGCATGCATTAAAAAAAATGGGGGAGTTAGCCCCACCAAGATTTACATGCTAAAATCACCACTGAAAGTGATCTATAACAGCACTTTGGTCGGCGATGCTTTATGCTAGAAACAAGCTGTAAAATACCCAGGAAATGGGAAAGACGAGACTCCGATGCATATGAGGATATCATTGTTTCGCTTCTTTGACATTCAGAGGCAGATTTGCTTGGGAAGTAATCTAATTCTGTCACTATCAATTGATTAAGCAATTCACTTTCTGTACAATAGAAGATGTTTAAACCCAGACAGCTTTTAGGCAAACACTTGTGACCTTCTCTCTAAGGCAGCCACAGAAGAAGAGTAGCCAGCAGTTAAAGCTTCACTTTTTCTCTGTCGGTAGGCCTACTCTGTCTGGGGTGGAAAAGTTGGACCTACTCTGTCTGGAGTAGAAAGGTAGGCCTACTCTGTCTGGGGTGGAAAGGTAGGCCTACTCTGTCTGGGGTGGAAAGGTAGGCCTACTCTGTCTGGGGTGGAAAGGTAGGCCTACTCTGTCTGGGGTGGAAAGGTAGGCCTACTCTGTCTGGGGTGGAGAGGTAGGCCTACTCTGTCTGGGGTGGAGAGGTAGGCCTAACTTTTGAAAATACCATATTCAGATTCCTAATCACATCTCATATTTTATTATTTGCAAATGGGCAGTTTTGTTCCAAACAGACACACTGATTTGGCTTTGGAGAAATATGATAAGATGAACACATAGGCCTATCTCTCTGTCCATTCTTAGCCCGTAATTTCGGTCATATGTGTGATATGAAGAAAAAAAAAGCTAGTATGTAAAATTATGTGGAATTGCATGATATTTTTATAAAAGGCAACTTTTTCTCAGACCTGCTAAAGAGATGATAGATTCATGCAATGCTTTTACTATAAAGGAGACTTTCCACCCCTACTCTTCAGCGAACCCACAACCTTCTGGCCCGCAGCCCTTTGCGCTATCAAACTTCCCACATTGCCATGTAATACAGTACGAAGAATAGTTTCTAAAACTGCATATCCAAGGCTCTGGTCTGTCCAAGAAGTGAGGGTAAACATGCTCTCCGCTATTCACTCTGTTTTAATTATTATTTTGGGTATAGGGGAGGGTCACGTGTTTGTTTTTTTCAAGCATTCAGGGAGGGTTCAGGTCAAATATATTTTGCTGCAGGGACCATGTAACCTTTATTATAAATCATGTTCACACCATTATAGAAATTAGTTATTGTTTACAAGTTTCTAGCTATCCCATAAAGCCATCAATATTTTCATCTTCTTCTGTGGTTTAGTAAGTTTATGTTCTTCAACAGACTCTGCTGGACTGAAGACGACACAAAGTATGCGGCATCCGTCTCACAACAGAGCCATCAACTGCAAGGGGGCGTTGCGTTTCCCCATCTAATTGCCAAAATGTAACGGAGTGCTTACGGGTAATGTGAATGAGGCTAAAAACCAATTTATGCTTACTCTGTCAATGCGATACAGAGGCTCCGTGTGGACTGGGTGACTCAATTGCAGAGCCTCTAGAGGCTTGCAGATGCCAAATCGAGCTCTGTACCGCATCACTGTGCGCCTCCCAAAGTTTTTAACAATGTGGAGTGCTCCGTATAGCTCCGCATTGACATGATTGGTTGACGGTAGGTGGGGGTGGAAGGGCCTGTATAAATACAAACTCACTTCCTTGACAATTTCCTTCACAACAGCTCTGTGACGCGAAAGAAGTATGAATGCCCTGACTTCTGCAAAGAACGTATCACAGTAAATGCTACACGGCCACTGCACACTGCAGTTTGACTATATCAAGCCTTTACATTGTAAGTATATGCATTCTAGTACATTGTAGATCAGCTCCTCCCTTGGCACGCTTTCCTAGGGGTTCCAGTAGTGTTACGACTTCCACCGAAGTCGGTCCCTCTCCTTGTTCGGACGGCGGTCGGCATCGCCGGCCTTCTAGCCATCGCCGATCCACTTTTCATTTTCCATTTGTTTTGTCTTCCCACACACCTGGTTCCAATTCCATAATTAAATGTTGTGTATTTAACCCTCTGTTTCCCAGCAACTTTCCCTGAGTTTTCCCCGCATTCCCAGCATAAGGCGCTCGTCGATTCAGGCGCGGCTGGGAAATGTATAGATAAATCGTTCACCCATAGTTTAGGGATCCCTATTGTTCCCGTGGCTGTGCCCTTCCTCGTTCACGCCTTAGATAGTCGACCATTAGGGTCAGGGTTGATTAGGGAGGCCACCACTCCTCTGGGCATGGTGACGCAGGGGGGGTCACAAGGAGAGAATTAGTCTCTTCCTTATTGACTCTCCTGCGTGTCCCGTGTTGCTTGGCCAACCCTGGTTAGTTTGTCAATACCCCACTGTTTCTTGGCCACAGAGGGCTCTCACAGGGTGGCCGCAAGAGTGATCGGGGAGGTGTTTAGGGGTTTCCGTTGGTGCTTCTATGGTGGAGAGTCCAGACCAGGTCTCCACCTTGCGCATTCCTCCTGAATAAGCCAATTTGGCTCAATTACCACCCCATCGACAGGGCGATTGTGTGATAGATCTCCTGGTAGACGCTGCACTTCCCAGGAGTCACGTGTATCCCCACTATGGGGATAGGCTATGGAAACATATGTCTCCGAATCCCTGCATCAGGGGAACATTCAGTCCTCCACTTCAACCGCCTCATCAAGTTAATTTTTTGTGAAGAAGAAGGAGGGAGGTCTGCACACATGTATTGACTATCGGGGTCTGAACCAGATCACGGTGAGGTATAGTTACCCGCTACCGCTCATTGCCACAGTGATAGAGTCAATGCACGGGGCGCGCTTCTTCACCAAACTAGATCTCAGGAGCGCTTACAACCTGGTGCGTATCCAGGAGGGAGACGAGTAGAAGACGGCTTTCAGTACCACCTCAGGGCACTATGAGTACCTCGTTATGCAGTACGATGTGATGAATGCGCCATCAGTCTTCCAAGCCTTTGTAGATTAGATTTTCGGGGACCTGCACGGGCAGGGTGTAGTGGTGTATATTGATGACATTCTGATATACTCCGTTGCACGCGCCGAGCATGTGTCCCTGGTGCGCAGGGTGATTGGTCGCCTGTTGGAGCATGACCTGTACATCAAGGCTGAGAAATTCCTGTTCTTCCAGTAGTCCGTCTCCTTCCTAAGGTATCGCATTTCCACCTCAGGGGTGGAGATGGAGAGTGACTGCATTTCAGCCGTGCGTAATTGGCCGACTCCCACCACTGTAAAGGAGGTGCAGCGGTTCTTAGGGTTTGCCAACTACTACCGGAGGTTTTTACGGGATTTTGGTCAGGTAGCGGCTCCCATTACCTCCCTGCTGAAGGGGGGCCTGGTGCGTTTGCAGTGGTCAGCTGAGGCGGACAGGGCTTTTAGTCACCTGAGGGCTCTGTTTACTTGGGCTCCCGTGCTGGCCCATCCGGATCAATCTTTGGCGTTCATAGTGGAGGTGGACGCGTCCGAGGCTGGGATAGGAGCTGTGCTCTCTCAGCACTCGGGTACGCCTCCGAAGCTCCACCCCTGTGCCTTCTTCTCGAAGAAGCTCAGCCCAGCGGAGCGAAACTATGACGTGGGGGACCAGGAGCTGTTGGCTGTCATCAAGGCCTTGAAGGCATGGCGACATTGGCTTGAGGGGGCTAAACACCCTTTTCTCATCTGGACTGACCACCGCAATCTGGAGTACATTCGGGCAGCGAGGAGACTGAACCCTCGCCAGGCAAGGTGGGCCATGTTTTTCACACGTTTTGTGTTCACCCTTTCTTACAGACCAGGCTCCCAGAAGGCAGACGCATTGTCCCGGCTGTATGACACAGAGGAGCAGCCCATGGATCCCACTCCCATACTCCCTGCCTCCTGCCTGGTGGCGCCGGTAGTGTGGGAGCTGGACATTAAGCAGGCGTTACGTGCAGAGCCCGCTCCCGTCCAGTGTCCCGCTGGGCGTCTGTACATCCCGTCTGCTGTTTGTGACCGGTTGATCTATTGGGCCCACACGTCACCCTCCTCTGGTCATCCTGGGATCGTTCGGACAGTGCGCTGTTTGAGCGGGAGATACTGGTGGCCTACCTTGGCTAAGGACGTGAGGGTTTATCTTTCCTCCTGCTCGTTGTCTGCCCAGTGTAAGGCTCCTAGGCACCTGCCCAGAGGGAAACTACACCCCTTACCCGTTCCACAATGGCCTTGGTCGCACCTGTCGGTGGATTTTCTTACCGATCTTCCCCCCTCACAGGGTAACACAGCGATCCTGGTCGTTGTGGATCATTTCTCTAGGTCCTGTCGTCCCCAGTTCACGTCTAGGGAATGGAAAGCGTTCATGGAACGTCTGGGGGTCTCGACCAGCCTTACTTTGGGGTTTCACCCCGAGAGTAATGGGCAGGTGGAAAGACTAAACCAGGATGTGGGCAGGTTTCTGCGGTCCTATTGCCAGGACCCGGCCGGGGGAGTGGTGGCGTTCGTGCCCTGGGCCGAGATGGCACAGAACTCGCCACTTCGCCACTCCTCCACTAACCTCTCTCCCTTCCAGTGCATACTGGGGTACCAGCCGGTTCTTGCACCTTGGCATCAGAGTCAGACCGAGGTTCCTGCAGTGGATGACTGGTTCAGGCGCGCAGAGGAGACAGGGGAGGCTGCCCGTGTTCACCTTCAGCGGGCCGTGCTGTGCCAAAAGGAGAACGCAGATCTCCACCGCAGTGAGGTCCCGCTCCTTGTTTGGGTGGCGTTCGGCGTCACCAGCCTTCTAGCCATCGCCGATCCACTTTTCATTTTCCATTTGTTTTGTCTTCCCACACACCTGGTTCCAATTCCAGAATTACATGTGTATTTAACCCTCTGTTTCCCCCATGTCCTTGTCCGGAATTGTTTATTGTAAGTGTTTGTGCACGTTATTTCTGGTGAGCGAAGGGTTTTTGTCCCATTGTATATATATATTGTTTTTGTTCACGTGATTTTTATTATTAAACTGCGCCGTTGTAACTCAGTCTTTGCTCTCCTGCGCCTGACTTCTCTGCCGCCAGTACGCACTCCTTACAAGTAGGCCTACTGAGAAACTGTTTGTTTGTATTATAATTTCCTATTATTATGTATTGTGCAAGTTGTTAAAGCTGAAAGCTAAAGATTGTATTGTGAAATGAACGTAAACCAAGCTAAATGGTTCTGAAACGAGATTTTGAAACAACTGACGCACTTACTGAATTATAGAATTGCATAATGGAAAATAAAATACATTTTCATTTTGGAATCGGTTTTTGATTTGATAAAATAACCTGTATTATATTGTTGGTGTTAGTATATATCTGAGGACCTCACCTCTGGTGTAGTTTGGCTACTTACAATTCTGTCCAAATTTTGTGGTTTTACAAAGTGGGATTCAAATGGATGTAATTGACTTTTTTTTGGTCAATGATCTAAAAATAAAATGTATTCATGAAAAATATGAAGAGTGGTATTCAGTTTTGGATTTCCCCCAAACATAATGCTTTGTATTCAGGACAAAAAGTAAATTTCTTTGCTGCATTTATTGCAGTATTACTTTATTGCCTTATTGCAAACAGAATGCATGTTTTGGAACATTTGTATTCTGTGCAAGCTTCCTTCTTTCACTCTGACATTTATATTAGTATTGTGGAGTAATTACAACGTTGTTGATCCATTCTCAGTTATCTTCTATCACAGCCATTAAACTCTGCAACTGTTTTAAAGTCTTCAATGGCCTCATGATGTTAAGGATGCCTGTATCTTTGTAGTGACTGGGTGTATTGATACACCATCCAAAGTGTAATTAATAACTGCACCGTGCTAAAAGGGATATTCAATGTCAGCTTTTTTTACCCATCTACTAATAGGTGCCTTTCTTTTCGAACCATTGGAAAGCCTCCTGAGTCTTTGTGGTTGAATCTGTGCTTGAAATTCACTGCTCAACTGAGGGACCTTACAATTATCTGTATGTGGTTGTCTGCTTGGCAACACACATGACAACGTTCCAAAGGGTTGAGCCAAATACGCGATATTTCATGCAAGCTGTGGATGGAATTTATGGCACGTTCTTACCCCTCCATTAGAGTGATGGTTCTATAGGTCTGCATCATTACTCAGGCAGGAGGTTGACTCACAAAAATAAGAAAGGAAGTAACAAAATTGGATACTTAAAGGTAATCTTCCAGAATTAGTAAAACAACAACTCATGGTCAACACGGGCCATTAGAGTTCCCCCTAGCCCCTCAAACCAAAAGAAACAATACCTTTAACTGAACAGTACAGTGTTCCGGTAGTAACAGAAACTCATTAGACTCTTTAGAATGGTCCTCATTTGAAACCCTTGCTGTTTCACAGATTTTTGTTTCTTTTGAATAAGACAGACAATCCTACGCAGATGTGGCTAACACCAGAAATACACCTAGCACATTTGGGGTGATGAAACAACGGAGCCCCCTTCATTGTCAATGAAGGGAAGCGAAGTGGGCGGGGATTGTTTGGGCGAAATGAGCATGGGCGAGGGCGCGTGAACAGGGCGGGACCAAAGTTGGGGAAAGCTGAACTTTTAGCAAATACTCCGCAACATTGTGCTGCTATTGACCAATGGAAGCTCACTATAGTTTCCAGACTCTACTGGATTGGCAGTTGATACCTAACACAATTTAGCCTGCTAGCACCAACACTAGGGTAATGCAAGCTTGGCTATCCGAATGTATGCGTTAAAATGATCTTGACCGTAACGCTGTAAGAGTCATTTTCACCTACGTCTGTGGTTGTTGTGTTGTGCAGGCGTAACGCGTCTGTGGTTGTTGTGTTGTGCAGACCAACTTTGGTCCCGCCCTGTTCACGCGCCCTCGCCCATGCTCATTTCGCCCAAACAATCCCCGCCCACTTCGCTTCCCTTCATTGACAATGAAGGGGGCTCCGTTGTTTCATCACCCCAAATGTGCTAGGTGTATTTCTGGTGTTAGCCACATCTGCGTAGGATTGTCTGTCTTATTCAAAAGAAACAAAAATCTGTGAAACAGCAAGGGTTTCAAATGAGGACCATTCTAAAGAGTCTAATGAGTTTCTGTTACTACCGGAACACTGTACTGTTCAGTTAAAGGTATTGTTTCTTTTGGTTTGAGGGGCTAGGGGGAACTCTAATGGCCCGTGTTGACCATGAGTTGTTGTTTTACTAATTCTGGAAGATTACCTTTAAGTATCCAATTTTGTTACTTCCTTTCTTATTTTTGTGAGTCAACCTCCTGCCTGAGTAATGATGCAGACCTATAGAACCATCACTCTAATGGAGGGGTGGATTCTCAGTATTCTGCAGACAATCACTACTTAGAGCTCTACTTTTAGTGGTACTAGCAGGCTAATTCTATTTCTATGGCGTTCTTCCATGAACACAAGTAATCTTGAAAAACAAAAACTTACCTATTGATTGTTAGCGGTGGTGCGCGCTAATAGCGTTTCAATCGGGTGGCGTGACTCACTCTGAGACCTGAAGTAGTTGTTCCCCTTGCTCTGCAAGGGCAGAGGCTTTTGTGGAGAGATGGGTAACAATGCTTCGAGGGTTCATGTGTGCAAAGGGTTCCTGGTTCGAGACCAGGTAGGGGTGAGGAGAGGGACGGAAGCTATACTGTTACATTGATGCAGTTGACCCGGATCACTGGTTGCTGCGGAAAAGGGGGGTGAGTGTAACGGATGTGAAATGGCTATCTAGTTAGCGGTGGTGCACGCTAATAGCGTTTCAATCTGTGACGTCACTCGCTCTGAGGCCTTGAAGTAGTTGTTCCCCTTGCTCTACAAGGGCCACGGCTTTTGTGGCAAGATGCTTCGTGGGTGTCCGTTGTTGATGTGTGCCGAGGGTCCCTGGTTGGAGCCCAGGTTGGGGCGAGGAGAGGGACAGAAGCTAAACTGTTACACATGGTGATTTTAGGCTTGTGTGCTGTTGATCGGCCATGGAAACCAATTTCATGAAGCTCCCGAAATAACAGTTTTGACGTGGGAAACCGAGGACAGATTAATTTTATGCTCTTCAGCACTCAGCGGCCTTGTTCTGCGAGCTTGTGTGACCTATCACTTTGCAGCTGAATCCTTGTTGCTCCTAGACATTTCCGTTCCTCAAGGAGGAGGTAGAGATGGTTTATTCTGGTGGTACTGAAAGGAAAGCGTGGCCCCCAGGAAGCGATAGACGAGTGTTAACCCCAATGACTCAAAGCAGGGTTCTAGGCACCGGGCCATGGACACACCAGGCTGTCCGCAGACTAAAGCCAGGGAGCTCTGCCTTGGATCACCTGCATGCCAAGGCTACTGCAGGAGGCCTTTCCAACTGACTACCAGGTTTCGGGTATGTACCGTTTGTGAGGACCATCATTTATAATCCTGATGTCAACATTGGTATTGGAGCCTATCCCAGCTAGCACATTTGGTTCCTTGGAAGTTGTGGGAATATAATTTTTTGGTTTCCCATGATTTTTTGGTTTCCCTGGCTCATGGGTGTTTTACTTATTCAAGCATGTTCTCAAAGCAGAAAGGATTATGATTGGAACACTTATGTGAGAATGCTATTCATTGACTACAGCTCAGCGTTCAACACCATATTACCCTCAAAGCTCATCACTAAGCTAAAGATCCTGGGACTAAACACCTCCCTCTGCAACTGGATCCTGGACTTCCTGACGGGCCGCCCCCAGGTGGTGAGGGTAGGTAGCAACACATCTGCCACACTGATCCTCAACACTGGAGCCCCTCAGGGGTGCGTGCTCAGTCCCCTCCTGTACTACCTGTTCACCCATGACTGCATGGCCAGGCACACCTCCAACACCATCATTAAGTTTGCACACAACACAACAGTGGTAGGCCTGCTCACCGACAACGACGAGATAGCATATAAGGAGGAGGTCAGAGACCTGGCCGGGTGATGCCAGAATAACAATATGTCCCTCAACGTAACCAAGACTAAGTAGATGATTGTGGACTGCAGGAAAAGGAGGACCGAGCACGCCCCAATTCTCATCGACGGGGCTGTAGTGGAGCAGGTTGAGAGCTTCAAGTTCCTTGGTGTCCACATCAACAACAAACACACCAAGACAGTCGTGAAGAGGGCATGACAAAGCCTATTCACCATCAGGAAACAAAAAAAAATTGGCATGGGTCCTGAGATCCTCAAAAGGTTCTACAGCTGCAACATCGAGAGCTCCTGACTTGTTGCATCACTGCCTGGTACGGCAATTGCTCTGCCTCTGACCGCAAGGTACTACTGAGGGTAGTGCGTACGGCCCAGTACATCACTGGGGCTAAGCTGCCTGCCATCCTGGACCTCTCCACCAGGCGGTGTCAGAGGAAGGCCCTAAAAATTGTCCAAGACCCCAGCCACCCCCGTCATAGACAGTTCTCTCTACTATCGCATGGCAAGCAGTACCCGGAGTGCCAAGTTTAGGACAAAATATGTAATCAAATGGCTACCCGGACTATTTGCATTGTGTGCCCCCCAACCCCTCTTTTTACACTGCTGCTACTCTCAGTTTATCATATAGGCATAATCACTTTAGCTCTACATTCATGAATATACTACCTCAATTGGGCCGACCAACCAGTGTTCCACACATTGGCTAACCGGCTATCTGCATTGTGTCCCACCCACCACCCGCCAACCCCTCTTTAATGCTACTGCTACTCTCTGTTCATCATATATGCATAGTCACTTTAACCATCTACATGTACATGCTACCTCAATCAGCCTGACTAACCGGTGTCTGTATGTAGCCTCACTACTTTTATAGCCTCGCTACTGTATATAGCCTGTCTTTTTATTGTTGTTTTATTTCTTTACTTACCTATTCTTCACCTAATACTTTTTTTGCACTATTGGTTAGAGCCTGTAAGTAAGCATTTCACTGTAAGGTCTACCTACACCTGTTGTATTCGGTGCACGTGACAAATAAACTTTGATTTGATTTGAAGCAACCAATGAAAATGGAGAGGAGGCGGGAATACCAAACTGAAAGCAGGTGGGAGAGTAAACATGTTATGTGACATGATTCAAAAACATTTGAGGGAGCGAGTAACAAGAAAGCAAAACTAGGTAAATTGAATATAGCCAGCAAGTTTTTAATTTAGCACACAAATGTCCTTTTTTCATCTAGTCTAAATAATTGATTAAATACTAAACGTTATGCAAGCTAAAGTTAGTTAGCTAAAATGTGTTTTTCTAGCTAATGTTAGCTGTTGGGCTAACTATCTAGCTAACTAAGGCTAAACTGTTACAGCCTTAGTTAGGTACCAAGCTAGCAAGCTCAACAGATTAAGCATTAGGTTACCAAGCTAGCTTGCTAGTAAACAATTTAAGCCTACTGGCTAACTAGCCAGCTAAATGTTGCTGTTCTAGTACCAGCATGAATCAACAGGGAGCACTGCTGCTCTTGGAACAGAACTGTGTTAACCACAGTACATATTGCTCCTCTAAGAGCAGTTTGAATCAACTAGGTCTGCTGCTCTAAGAGCAGAACTGTCAGTACTGGCCTTCAACACAGTCAGTACACCATATTCCTCTTTCCCTACAAATAATCACTTATTTTAAATAGGCATGTCAGTTAAAAACAAATTCTTATTTTCAATGACGGCCTAGGAACAGTGGGTTAACTGCCTCAGGGGTAGAACGACAGATTTTTACCTTGTCAGCTCGGGGATTCGATCTTGCAACCTTTCAGTTACAAGTCCAACACTCTAACCACTAGGCTATCTGCTGTGTTAGTGAGAATGCCGTGTCGGTACAAGTCTATCTCGTCATACTGGAGGAAGACCACCTGCGTCATAATATGTCACAACACACACTTACTCTATAAGCAATTGTTTTCTATTTAATCCAAATAAATGTCTTTAAACTCCCTCATAACACAAGATTTGGTGGCCTGTGTGGTTAGTGCCGCGAACCCTGGCACACACGTATGGCCTAGTCTAAAAAAATCAGTTCGAATACAACCCATTTTGCTTCTCTGGCAATCTGTCCCACCTTTCATGTATCCTTTTCCCTACTTTATCTCAATAAAAATACTGTTTTTTAATAAATAAACCCCCATATAGTATATACAGTTGAAGTTTACATACACCTTAGCCAAATACATTTAAACTCATTTTTTCACAATTCCTGACAATTAATCCTTGTAAGAATTCCCTGTTTTAGGTCAGTTAGGATCACCAACAGCCCCAAAACATCACTGCTCTAGAGGAGATCTGCATGGAGGAATGGGCCAAAATACCAGCAACAGTGTGTGAAAACCTTGTGAAGAATTACAGAAAACGTTTGACCTCTGTCATTGCCAACAAAGGGTATATAACAAAGTATTGAGATAAACTTTTGTTATTGACCAAATACGTATTTTCCACCATAATTTGAAAATAAATTCATAAAAAATCCTACAATGTGATTTTCTGGATTTTTTAAATTCTCATTTTGTCTGTCATAGTTGAAGTGTACCTATGATGAAATGTACAGGCCTCTCTCATTTTTTTAAGTGGGAGAACTTGCACAATTGTTGGCTGACTAAATACTTTTTTGCCCCACTGTACCTGGTCCACTACATCAAATTTAAGTTAATTAAAGAAAATGACATACGATTTAGTTGCAGGTATGAGGCTAATGTTAGGGTATTTCAACTTCCAGTTTATCCAGTTTATGCTCTCTCATGCTGAAATCCAGATGGATAGCTTTCGACAGCTATATGCTTCCATACTGAATATGCCTACAATAGTAAATACCTACCCTTAGTAAATTCCTACCCTTGGGGAATATGAAGATCCTTATCATCAGCAGCACTTTAAGCTCATTAACCATGCATTGTACTCCCTTTGAGCAGAAGTACTTGCATTAAGGAGTATTGATACTGTAGTACGGTGAGTGGCTAAGAAAGAGCTCGCTTTATTTTATAATGTGGATATACAGTAAGATTCTGTATGCTTGCTGCATTGGGGCTTTGCAGTGTCGATGCTTCTTTATTAAAAGTTGTTAGGTGTCTGATGTTGCAGAGATAATTGATGCATGGCAATGATAATGGGTAAGTCCTAGATTGCACAGAGCCTCAAAGTAGTTTTGACCAGAGCCTCAAAGTAGTGCACTATATAGGGAACAGGGTTTCATTTGGGACGTAACCAATGATGGTTGTCTGAAAGCAGAAGTGTCTTTCCTGGTCCCTGGCTACATCTTCCTCATCTGAGACATCATCTCCTCTAGACTATGTTTCATCTCCTCGACTGTCTCACTTGCGAATGTCTCCGGGGAACAGGATAACTACATTATGAAGAAAGATTAGTCATGGTTTGTGTCTGAATACCCGTACTAGAGTTCTAAATAGTAGGCATTTTGGGTATCCGGAAAAAGTTTCATAGTATGTGAAATTTCTGAAATTTAGTATGCTTTCCAGCCATTACTATGAGCCGTCCTCCCTCACCAGCCTCCACTAATACATGGTGACTTGGCTTGTCTGTTCTCACCATACAGATACTACAGTATTAACATATCTGTTTGGTAATGACCTTCTCAAGCCACAGTGAGGCCTTCTGGGAGGTCGGGGACAGGGCCTGAGGCTGCCTGGACACCAGTCACCTCCGAAACCACCTCAATGCTGGTCACCATAGCAGCACCCACCTGTAGCACGCGCTCCAGCACATATATCTCTCTGGTCACCCCCAAAACCAATTCTTCCTTTGGCCGCCTCTCCTTCCAGTTCTCTGCTGCCAATGACTGGAACGAACTACAAAAATCTCTGAAACTGGAAACACTTATCTCCCTCACTAGCTTTAAGTACCAGCTGTCAGAGCAGCTCACAGATTACTGCACCTGTCATAGCCCATCTATAATTTAACCCAAACAACTACCTCTTTCCCTACTGTATTTATTTATTTTGCTCGTTTGCACCCCATTATTTCTATCTCTACCTTGCACATTCTTCCACTGCAAATCAACCATTCCAGTGTTTTACTTGCTATATTGTATTTACTTCACCACCATGGCCTTTTTTTGCCTTTACCTCCCTTATCTCACCTCACTTGCTCACATTGTATATAGACTTATTTTTCTACTGTATTATTGACTGTATGTTTGTTTTACTCCATGTGTAACTCTGTGTTATTGTATGTGTCGAACTGCTTTGCTTTATCTTGGCCAGGTCGCAATTGTAATTGAGAACTTGTTCTCAACTTACTTACCTGGTTAAATAAAGGTGAAATAAAAAATAAATAAAAATATATACCTGACAGAGCAACAACATAGGTTAGTAATGGTACCTAGACAGGATCATGTACGCTGAACATTACATTGAGACAATATCAAAGCTCTAGCTCACTCCAATTGTTCTCCTCGTGAACCATTTCCTCCTCTTCCACCTCCTCTAAAACCTTTTTCGGCCGCTCTGTCTCTTTTTCTGTGGGCAACAAAGCACACAAAACTGTCAGTTACAACTGTACTTGGTTATATACTGTACAACCCCTCACACACCCTAGGACATGATGGGTGAGTTAGAGAGCGACAGAGAGAGGAAAAGAGAGAGAGAGATATATAAAGAAAAACACAAAGACCGTCAGTTACAGAAACAGAAAGAGAGAGGAAAGAGCCTTGGTTACCTTATAGTCATTCTGCTGTTTCCTGCAGTGGCGGTCATCACTTGTGGGATTGGCCTTCATGGCCATAGTGGAGATGAAGTCCTGCATAGTGTTGTAGCTCAGGTAGTGGCTGACCGTGCCAAAATTCAACAGGTACCTGTTAGAGGACCACAAACCACTATAACACTCTTAGAAAAGGGGTTCCAAAAGGGTTCTTCGGCTTTCCCCATAGGGGAACCATTTTTGGTTCCAAATATAACCCTTTGGTTCCAGGTAGAACCCTGGAACACAAAAAGTTTCTAACTGGAACCAAAAAGGGTTCTTCAAAGGGTTCTCTTATGGGAACAGCCGAAGAACCCTTTTATGATCTAGATAACACCTTTTTTCCTAAGAGTGTAGGATATATTCATAGGAAACCCTGTTATGGGTATTTGTAAATGATGGGCTACGATCAGGGACGAGTAAACTGAAGCAAAACATTTCGCAAAAGAAAACAAAAACAAGTGTTTCTTATTGGACAAGTTCAGGTAGTGTCTCTGTTTAAGTTTGTTTTCTTCCGTTTTGTGCCTAATGAATATGAACCAAGGTTCAGATCCAAGCTAATGTAATTCAGATCTTACTTGTGGACATTTTGGACCAGGATCCCTGCCACCACACCATGGTAGTGGGTAGGCTGGCAGCACACATGGTATTCTTTTCAATGTTGGCTGCCATCACCAGGGGAGGAGCGCATTCCCACAGAGACAAGGAGATTAGTACACTGAACAGCACGGAAAAGTAATCAACATCTTTTAATCTCAATTGCAGTAACTTGTGTTTTTTTAATCTACTCAATATATGCTGAACAGAAATATTATGTAAATAACATGTAAAGTGTTGGTCCCATGTTTCATGAGCTGAAATTAAATATCCCAGACATTTTCCATACACACAAAAAGCTTATTTCTCAAAAATGTCGTGCACAAATTTGTTTGCATCCCTGTTAGAGAGCATTTCTGCCAACATAATCTATCCACCTGACAGGTGTGGCATATCAATAAGCCGATTAAACAGCATGAGCAGTACACAGGTGCACCTTGTGCTGGGGACAATAAAAGGCCACTCTAAAATGTGCAGTTTTGTTAAAAAACACAATGCCACAGATGTGTAAAGTTTTGAGGGAGAGTATGATTAGCATGCTGACTGGAGGAATGTCAAACAAAGTTGTTTCCAGATAATACAATTTTAATTTCTCTACCATAAGCCGCATCCAATTAGAGAATTTGGCAGTACATCCAACCGGCCTCGCAACCGCTGGCCACCTGTATCCACGCCAGTTTAGGATTGTCTGAGACCAGCCACCCAGAGCACTTATGAAATGGTGGAATTGCACAACCAAAGAAGTTCTGCACAAATTGTCAGAAACCATTCAGGGAAGCTCATCTGCATACTCGTTGTCCTGACTAGGGTCTTGACCTGACTGCAGTTTCGCGTCGTAACTGATTTCTGTGGGAAAATGCTCAATGGTGGTAGGTAGCCTTGTGGTTGGAGCGTTGGGCCAGTATCCAAAAGGTTGCTGGATCAAATCCCCAAATCCCCAGCTACGGACAACAAACACAACTGCATTTTATCATTGGCAATATGAATACACAGAGATATCGTGACGAGATCCTGAGGCCCATTGTCGTGCCATTCATCCGCAACCATCAACTAATGTTTCAACATGATAATGCATGGCCCCATGTCGCAAGGATCTGTAAATAATACCTGGAAGCTGAAAATGTCCCAGTTCTTCCATGGCCTGCATACTCACCAGACATGTCACCCATTGAGCACGTTTGGGATGCTCTGGATTGACATGTACGATTGCGTGTTCCAGTTCCTGCCAGTATCCAGCAACTTCGACACCGCCATTGCAGAGGGGTGGGACAACATTTCACAGTCCACAATAAACAGCCTGATCAACTCTATGTGAAGGAGATTTGTCGCTCTGCATGAGGCAAATGGTGGTCACATCAGATACTGACTGGTTTTCTGATCCACTCCCCTACCTTTTTTGTAAGGATCTGTGACCAACAGATGCATATCTGTATTCCCAGTCATGTTAAATCCATAGATTAGGAAACAATGTTTTTACTGATTTCTTTATATGAACTGTAACTGAAATGGTTGTGTTTATATTTTTTGTTCAGTGTATATATATTTGTGGGGGTTTGTTTATTTTATTGATATTAGGAGAGGGAAAAGCAGACATGAAAGATAGGACAGGATGCCAGAGAAGCGCAGTGGGTCGGATTTGAACTGATGCCATACATGTGTGCCAGAGTCCGCAGCACTAACCACACAGGCCACCAAATCTTGTGTTATGAGGGAGTTTAAAGACATTTATTTGGATTAAATAGAAAACAATTGCTTATAGAGTAAGTGTGTGTGTTGTGAACCGCCTCTACCCTGTGTTCTATTGCCAAACATGAAATCGCTGGAGACTAAACTGAATGAGCTAGGTTCAGCAAAACAGCAAAACTGATAGAGACATACCCCAAGCGACTTACAGCTGTAATCGCAGCAAAAGGTGGCGCTACAAAGTATTAACTTAAGGGGGCTGAATAATTTTGCACGCCCAATTTTTCAGTTTTTGATTTGTTAAAAAAGTTTGAAATATCCAATAAATGTCGTTCCACTTCATGATTGTGTCCCACTTGTTGTTGATTCTTCACAAAAAAATACAGTTTTATATCTTTATGTTTGAAGCCTGAAATGTGGCAAAAGGTCGCAAAGTTCAAGGGGGCCGAATACTTTCGCAAGGCACTGTAGACATGGATAATATACAGCTAGCTGGGGGGTTTTATGCATCGGTGTCAGCGTCCGGTAAGATCAGAGGGTGTGGTGTGTGTTTCTTTGTTAACAGCTGGTGCTCAATCACTAATAAGAAGGAAGTCTCGAGGTTCTGCTAGCCTGTTTTATAATACCTCATGATAAGCTATATACCATACTTTTTACCACCACAAGGCCGAAACTGGAACTAAGACTGCACTCAACTAAATGTATAGGGTCATAAGCAAACAAGAAAATGCTCATCCAGAGCACTCCTAGTGGCCAGTGATTTTAATGCAGGAAAACTTACATCTGTTTTACCAAATTTTTTCCAGCATGTCACCTGTGAAACTAAAGACAACAAACTCTAGATCACCTTTACGCCACACACAGAGACGCATAGAAAGCTCTCCCTCGCTCTCCAATTGGAAAATATGACCATAACTCTATCCTTGTGATTCCTGCTTACAAGCAAAAACTCAAACAAGAAGTACCAGTGATGCGCTCAATATGGAAGTGGTTCGATGAGGTGGATGTTAAGCTCCAGGACTGTTTCGCTAGCACAAACTGGAATATGTTCCGAGATTCATCCGGTGGCATTGAGGAGTTTACCACATCAGTCTCTGGCTTAATTAATAAGTGCATCGACAACGTCGCCCCCACAGTGTCCATATGTACATATCCCCACCAAAATCCATGGATTTCAAAGACCATCCACACTGAGCTAAAGGCTAGAGCTAGGGCGATTTCATAGAGCGGGACAGTAATCCGGACGCTTATAAGAAATCCCTCTACGCCCTCTGACGAACCATCAGACAGTCAAACGTCAATACAAGACTAAGATCCAATCCTACTACACCAGCTCTGACGTCAGTCGGATGTGGCAGAGCTTGCAAACTATCACGGATTACAAAGGGAAACCCAGAGCTGCCCAGTGATGCAAGCCTACCAAATAAGCTAAATGCCTTCTATGCTCGCATCGAGGCAAGCAACACTGAAGAATACGTGAGATTAGATCCGGACGACTGTGTGATCATACTCGCCATAACCGATGTGAGTAAGACCTTTAAGCAGGTTAACATTCAGAAGGCAAGTGTCTTCACTGACATTTTCAAACTGTCCCTGACCCAGTCTGTAATACCTACATGTTTCAAGCAAACCACCATAGTCCGTGTGCCCAAGAACGCCAAGGTAACCATGTCTGCATGACTACCGCCCCGTAGCACTCACATCTGTAGCCACTGTCATGACGTTGGCCTGGGGTTAGGTTTATGACAGTCATAAATACCTCTTCCCCCCTTTTTCCTCTCTCTACCCTACTGATGTTACATTTGCAAAACCCTGGGTTAACATAGAGATTCTGGGAACATCAGAAGGTGGGGGGGAAATTAACTATATTCTGGTAATCCAACCAATTGAACATATGCGGTGGTACTTAATGAATATGATGTCAGTTTGGTTGTCATCTGAGACATTCTCATCAATGATAAGATAACATAAACTCTACAGTGGAAAGTCTACACATCAGAGTTATTGGATTCACATGGAATTGTTGTTCAATTTAAATGTTTGAATATGAAATCATTCATGATGGGATGAAATGTGATTTTAGCTTCTAAAATGTGAGATTTGGATTTTCATAAGGTAGGGCTCAGCTCAATCAGTGGCCTGCCCCTGTGAAGGGACATGTGCTATAAAACTTTTCAAACACACCCTCCTCTCCCTTCCTATATAAAACCTTGATGACAATATAACCTCCTGTTCCGAGGATGTGAGGACGACCGTCCGAGGTCAGAATGGTTCAGATAATAACTACAGAACGAAGCCAACATCAGTGTGAGCTTTGGTTGCGAATGGTATGAACTTTGAACTCTTATTCACCTCCTAGCCGTTGAGTTAGCAACAGCAGCTGCAAACGCAGGTTAGGAAGAACTACAACGTATCCAGGAAGTTACTACAACGTATCCAATTGACGACCAGAGACATTCTTCAAAGGACAAAGGACTCGGTTTGGCAACACGGCCTTCCATCTACCACCAACCTACCGAAGCGAATACCGAATATTTTATTGATGTAAAATATTACTAGGTCTTTAAGAGTTTATTCGGAAGATAACAGCTCCATAAATATTATTTTGTGGTGCCCCGACTCTCTAGTTAATTACATTTACATGATTAGCTCAATCAGCTAATATTAATTACGGAGAAATTATTTTATAGAATAGCATGTCATATCACTTAATCCGGCATAGCCAAAGACACGACACCATGAAATGCTTTGAATGTCTGGTCATGGCTCACATGAAGACTATCCAAGAAACCTTGGACCCACTCCAATTTGCATATCGCCCTAACAGATCCACAGATGACGCAATCTCTATTGCACTCCACACTTCCCTTTCCCACCTGGACAAAAGGAACACCTACGTGAGAATGCTGTTCATTGACTACAGCTCAGCTAAGGACCCTGGGACTGAGCACCTCCCTCAGAAACTGGATCCTGTACTTCATAATGGACCGACCCCAGGTGGTGAGGGTAGGCAACAACACATCCACCACGCTGACTCTCAACACGGGGGCTCGTTAGCGGTGCATGCTTAGTCCCCTCCTGTACTCCCTGTTCACGACTGCGTGAACGGAAGTAAACATTTCCTCTGTTCTGGGAATTCATTTTTAGGTTGCAGGGAGGTTCTGAGAACATTTTACTATGATTCCCTCATCGTTTTCCTAGAAGGTTTTCTTAAGGTTCTGAGAACGGAAATTATAGGTTATTTGAAGGTTTGTTAATAACTTACTTAAAACTTTCACTGATTGTTTGAGTAAGATTTTTAGTAACACTGCTAGCATATTTTGGGTTAACTGTTTTGGACTCCGAGCACAGATGGAAGTTAGTTTGCTTAGGCATTAATCATGCAAACACATTTATTTTTTGTAACATGGCATCAGTGAGATTTGAACCTATGATCTTCTATTCTCTATCCATGGAATTAGTCCCTACAAAACTGTTTATTTTTGTCAAGTCAAACAGCACTCATTAGCACTCAGCACTCACGTGTGGCTAATCAGTGGGCACGGCCAACACATCTGAACACACTTAATTAGATAAGTGTCACGTTCTGACCTTAGTTCTTTTATTTAGGTCTTTGTTTTAGTATGGTCAGGGCGTGAGTTGGGTGGGTTGTCTATGTTCGTTTTTCTATGTTGGTTTTTGAGTTTGGCCTGGTATGGATCTCAATCAGAGGCAGGTGTCGTTAGTTGTCTCTGATTGAGAATCATACTTAGGTAGCCTTTTTCCACCTGTGTTGCGTGGGTGTTTATTTTCTGTTTTGTGTGTCACCACTAGACAGGACTGTTTCGTTTGTTCCTTCTTCCTAGTTGTTATTTTGTTTAGTGTTCAGTTTTGATTATATTAAAAATCATGAACACTTACCACGCTGCACCTTGGTCCTCACCTTCTTCCACCGACGACGAGCGTTACAATAAGAGGATAGAGAGAGTTTTGTAGACGTTGAGAATGGAATGTGTATGCTTTTCAATAACATTTTTAGAACCTTCTTAGAATGTTACTAATGTTCTCTTGTGATTTTTATGGAACTTTTTCTTAATGTTTTGAGAACATGACTTTAAATAGAACCATGAGGAAACCTGTAGGAAACATTATGCTGAAACTCCCACAGAAGAATGTTGTTTCTTAATGTTCTCTGAACTATTTGAGAACATTCCCAATGTCAAACCAGTTGGAGAACTTTCCTAGAACATGAACAAAAATGTTATTAAAGGTAATCATGTTAGAACTTTTAGGAATCCTTCTGTTAAAGTAATGAAATACCAAGAAAATAACATCATTTTTTAAAGTTCCTTAAATGTGCTGAGAATGTTCCAAAGCCAAGCAACTATCCTGCACCAAGGTTTAATTCAAAATAACCATAGGACAACCACGATCTCACCAAGCTCTAAGAAAACTATGGTTTTCAGAACGTTATGTACTAGCTGGGATGTTATCGATCCATATAAGATGCTCCTGACAACTAGCAAAACAAGTAAAGTGCACATTTGTAAAGCATATTTGTTGATGTATGACGGGCATGCCATTCACAATAGCTGAGAATAATAGTTTGAGGAATCAGGCATAAAGGAGTTCAATGCTAATTACTTCATTTGTTTAAATAGAAAGCTCTTAATGCAAAGGATAAGAGCAAGTTCCAATAAAGGAATCCCTTTTTCCAATCACCCTTTTATCAGATGCAATATACAGGACCCGGGCTGAAGTCCCAACTGCTGTAAATTCAATTGGTGCCAAAGCCGGTTTGGTTTTCAAGAACACCACAAGCACAGACCGTCTCCACAAAAGAGGGGAGGGGTGTTAACAAATAGAACTAGTAAAGAAAATGGGTGTGACATTACATAGAGTCCTTATGTTTATGTGAGAGCCCATTACACCTATTGAAGACCATTCACTAATTGGATTTTGGGAGGATGGGCAATTGTATTGTTATTACAGAGTTATAAGAGGAACTTCATGTAAAGTGTGACCACATTGGGTATGCATTGCAGTTCACACATTTCCCCCTGCATCTCTAGAAACTCACACCATGGGCTGAAAGCAGCGAAGTGGCATGGGCTCTTATACCTGTAAGCTATCCATGAAAATGGCTTGTAGTTTATCTGTTAACCATTGGGCTTCCTCAGTGCTTCTACTTTATCAGTCTCTGCACCTCATCTTAGAGAGGGGTGTATGTATACAGTACCAATGTATTACTACATTGTGTGAACTTAGTCCAATTTACCAAAGAAAAGTGCTGCAGCAGCTGAGTGTCATTCTGTGTTGCACAGTCCTATCTATCTAGAACACAAAGGCAACTCTGCTATTGAAGCAGGATCAGGCATGAGTCATATGTGGTTTTAATCTCAATTCAAGCAGGGCTCGTCAAAAAACAACAACAATACATTTCATTTAAGTTGGATGAGCCTCTAAGAAGTGAAGGGGTAAAAACTGTAACCTAAGATGAACCCACATACAGAACATTTAAAAAATGGAAACATGGAATGTAAGATTTGCAGACCAAGCCAAATCCGTACACTATCATGATGGAAACAAAACATACTCACACACTAACATATGATCACCATTTAGGGCGCCTGCACCTCTTCTTTGATTTTGCACTTGCAAAACCCACCTTTTCAGTCTTTTAAAACAAAAACACATTAATTGAGTCGTTATAGAGCAAGCCACAAATGAAAGAATAGACATGTGAAAGTGGGTCCCCACTCTACTGTCCCTGCCGCCTTGCCATTAAATCCCAACAACTTGTCTCTTCCCTCCACCACTCTCATCTGTTACATCATCCGTGACCTTTCTATTGGATATAGCGGCAGTCAGACTTCACCCTGAGTGAGCACATTGATAGAAAGATAGAGGTCATTACAAACTCTGCTCTCGGAGAGGGTCTGTACTTTCAGAGAAACAAATGCCTGACTCTGGCACTACTGACTCTACTGGAGGTGGCTTAATTACTGACCAGTGTTGCATCTCAAATGGCACCCTATTCCCCTATATAGGTTGGGCCCTGGTCAAAAGTACTGCACTCTATATATACACTGCTCAAAAAAATAAAGGGAACACTAAAATAACACATCCTAGATCTGAATGAATTAAATATTCTTATTAAATACTGTTTTCTTTACATAGTTGAATGTGCTGACAACAAAATCACACAAAAATTATCAATGGAAATCAAATTTATCAACCCATGGAGGTCTGGATTTGGAGTCACACTCAAAATTAAAGTGGAAAACCACACTGATCCAACTTTGATGTAGTGTCCTTAAAACAAGTCAAAATGAGGCTCAGTAGTGTGCGTGGCCTCCACGTGCCTGTATGACCTCCCTACAATGCCTGGGCATGCTCCTGATGAGGTGGCGGATGGTCTCCTGAGGGATCTCCTGGACTAAAGCATCCGCCAACTCCTGGACAGTCTGTGGTGCAACTTGGCGTTGGTGGATGGAGTGAGACATGATGTCCCAGATGTGCTCAATTGAATTCAGGTCTGGGGAACGGGCGGGCCAGTCCATAGCATCAATGCCTTCCTCTTGCAGGAACTGCTGACACACTCCAGCCACATGAGGTCTAGCATTGTCTTGCATTAGGAGGAACCCAGGGCCAACCGCACCAGCATATGGTCTCACAAGGGGTCTGAGGATCTCATCTCGGTACCTAATGGCAGTCAGGCTACCTCTGGCGAGCACATGGAGGGCTGTGCGGCCCCCCAAAGAAATGCCACCCCACACCATGACTGACCCACCGCCAAACCGGTCATGCTGGAGGATGTTGCAGGCAGCAGAACGTTCTCCACGGCATCTCCAGACTCTGTCACGTCTGTTACGTGCTCAGTGTGAACCTGCATTCATCTGTGAAGAGCACAGGGCGCCAGTGGCAAATTTGCCAATCTTGGTGTTCTCTGGCAAATGCCAAACGTCTTGCACGGTGTTGGGCTGTAAGCACAACCCCCATCTGTGGACGTCATGCCCTCATACCACCCTCATGGAGTCTGTTTCTGACCGTTTGAGCAGACACATGCACATTTGTGGCCTGCTGGAGGTCATTTTGCAGGGCTCTGGCAGTGTTCCTCCTGCTCCTCCTTGCACAAAGGCAGAGGTAGCGGTCCTGCTGCTGTTGCCCTCCTACGGCCTCCTCCACGTCTCCTGATGTACTGGCCTGTCTCCTGGTAGCGCCTCCATGCTCTGGACACTACGCTGACAGACACAGCAAACCTTCTTGCCACAGCTCGCATTGATGTGCCACCCTGGATGAGCTGCACTACCTGAGCCACTTGTGTGGGTTGTAGACTCCGTCTCATGCTACCACTAGAGTGAAAGCACCGCCAGCATTCAAAAGTGACCAAAACATCAGCCAGGAAGCATAGGAACTGAGAAGTGGTCTGTTGTCACCACGTGTAGAACCACTCCTTTATTGGGGGTGTCTTGCTAATTGCCTATAATTTCCACCTGTTGTCTATTCCATTTGCACAACAGCATGTGAAATGTATTGTCAATCAGTGTTGCTTCCTAAGTGGACAGTTTGATTTTACAGAAGTGTGATTGACTTGGAGTTACATTGTGTTGTTTAAGTGTTCCCTTAATTTGTTTGAGCAGTATATATATATATATATATAAGGAATATAGTGCCATTTTGGATGCAGCCCCAGCTCTAATTGGCTCCTGGAGACTGTGACACGGCTCAGACTGTGACACGGTCTGGATGTGACAGTTAAGGCTAGTCCTTCTCTGATGTCTGTACTGCCCTTTGTGTCAGTCCCATTAACCTTTCTCTTCCATCTCATTCCCTGCCTTTTTAGGCTCAATTAAGGCCACAAATTAAATGAGTATGGAGTGGGGAGGACAGAGGCTTTGTCGTAGATTGTGTTTAAGGAAATAATTGCACCTAACTGTATCCTGATGAGTCTGCTATTCAAGAGGTGGAGGTCATTTGTATGTATGGTTTTGGATAAGTCAGAGTATATATTTTGATGCAAACTGCTTTAAGTTCTCTTGATTTTGTATGCTTAGTGGTGTGAGTAAGTATGAGTGCCTGTCTGCTTGTGTGGCTGTGTACAGTATATTGTGCCATCTCACTACTCACCACTTCCTCTCCTCTGGTAAAAATCAATAACATTTTAAAGTAACTGTCCATTGAAATCTAACTTTTAAAATCTCATTCTGTTAACTCATATACAAATAATGTTGTTGACTCGTCCTATACTCGTATTTGTGGCCAAAGCATAAATTGGAGAGAAAACACTTAAAAAACAATCAAAACAGCAGTCTACTCGCATGAATATTTTTAATGACCGGTATACGCCTACACCATCCTGTTGTTTGGGTACGCCCACACCATTCCAACACAGGAAAGCTGCTTTTTAGCATACTTAATTACCATATTTTGGAAGGAAATTATAAGGAGGAAATTATAAGTATTGTAAGTAATTATAGGTAATATTTCATAGAAATATGGAAACACTGGAACAAAACTTTAAGATAGGAAAAGCAGAGAAACATTCCCCCAAAACACAACAACACATTATAACAACACAGCACTTCATTGAGAAATAAAATTGCAGAATGAAGCCATGAAACCATGTGGCTGCCCTTTGGGAGTTTGTGAGCTCTGGTCTGATGTTATTGCAGTGTAATTAATCACAGGCTGTAACTGCATTCACAGTGTCCCTGTTGGTTAATTGGACGGCAGCTAAAGAATGGCCTAATGGCATGATTTATTCATCTAGCCAGCCAAGTGGAATGCCACCCTGCCCCCAGGTACCCAACCGCCTGCCTGGCTAGCTGGCTGTATGGAGGGTTCACTCCTGTACCCCAGGTACTCCCAACTACCCGCTACCCCGGCTACTCCTGCATCCACTTAAAGGTTACACTCCCAAGATACACTCTACTCAAGAGAGACCAAAGGAGAGTAGAAGCGTAAGGGAGAGTCAGTGAAGGCGTGATTACTGTACATGGCCCTGGCCTGCACACGATAGTTGAGGGTTCGAGGCAGTGGTGTTTACTAATGATGGTGTGATCACATAATTGGGTACAGGCCTGGAAGATTTTGTTTAATAAGTACTCTGTCTGTCTAAAATGCTTTGAAATTCAGATGGCTACAGCTATGCTAAGTCATGACACGTACTGTAGCAATACTAAGCATTGAGAAAGCTGCCATTTTTTTGTCTGTAGGGTTATAAAGGGCAAAAGCTGATCTTGATTTGACCAAAACATCTCATACTAGGTCATCACAAATTGGATAGTTATTATGGTTAGTTCCTTCATAAGAGTGCCTGTATCCGGAATGATAGTTTCAAGAGCCTATATCACCTGCCATGTTATATGTCGCCCATAAATGTACTTTCTCGCCTGGAGTGCTATGATGTGAGTGCCTATTTTCTTTCATCACAATGGCACCCCACATATCATGATTACTTACATGGCGCAGAAAGGACCTTATAATGTAGAGTGGCAGGGCCCATATATCAAAGCTCAGGCTACTCCATCACTGGCAGGGTTTTTTTCCTCTGTTACTGGGGTCCCATTACCCATAGATAACCACACTTTAATAGTTAATGCAGCTGTGGGGCCACCATCTGAATTACAAATGTAGCCATCCGTCTCGCCCAGAACCCAGCAGGGCAGGCAGTAGCGCACCACAGTTGTTTTTTAGACAGAAACACTAAACATTCATCAATAGACAGCCATCTGACACCAGGGTCCGGGGATACATCACAAATGGCTAGTGTACTATACAGGGAACAGAGCAGCATTTGGGATGCAGACCAGGAGATATTGAACACTGTGATGTTGTCAAGACTAGAGAGACCGGGTTGCCTGGTGTCAGAAAGTGTAATGTCAAAGTGAAATTATGTTAAAAATATATATTTTTTACAAATGAATACAAAATGAAAAGCTGAAATGTCTTGAGTCAGTAAGTATTCAACCCATTTGGCAAGCCTAAATAAGTTGAGGAGTAAAAGTGTGCTTAAAAAGTCACATAGTAAGGACTCACTCTGTGTGCAATAATTGTGTTTTACATGATTTTTGAATGACTACCTCCTCTCTGTACCCCACACGTGTAATTATCTGTAAGGTACCTCAGTCGAGCAGTGAAAATGTCAAACATAGATTCAACCACAAATACCAGGAAGGTTTTCCAATGCCTCGCATTGGGGCACCTATTGGTAGATGGGTAAAAAAAAAAATGCAAACATTGAATATCCCTTTGAGCATGGTGAAGTTTAGTGGCGGTCAGTGGTGTTTAAGATGAGGGTGGACAATTCTGTGTTTTCATCAGCATGGCCTAATTTCTATTACAGCATGTTGCATGACTGTCATTCATATTCCATTCACCCAGTTCAATGTAACAGTGATAGGTTTAGGCTAATACTTGATACTCAAATTTCCCCTATACCCATCATGAGGTCGCTACAACCTAGCCTATGAATAAAAGTTTACAACATAGGTGCACACAGGTGGAGAGAAAAATATGAAGTGACAGAGTGGCATTCAATACCGTCTTGCACACTCTTGCCTACATCTAGCTGTTATATGGTGTTTAATCATTTGTTCAACCTTTGCAAAGGGCAAATTCAGGTATGTTTATCCCTGTTTCTTTCCGTTTGCTTCTGTTTAAAAAACATTTTTCAATCGGCAGAATGACTACACCCCTGATCACATGTAAACACAGTTCACTTTCATAGCAGCCCGTTGTATTCCTTCTCGCATCTATGCGGTCTCCTCCTCTCACCTTTTCCCTTTGCTTGTGGACTTCACTGCACAAAACATCAGCTTTATGTGACCAAGTGAAAAAACAAACCATATCACAACCACTACACACAGCCTACATCATTGTAACATGTTAGCTAATGTAACTTCATAGACAACATAGCTAATAGTACTAATGCGTTAGTAAACCCACTACAATCATGCAGTAACATTACAGTGTACAGTCGGTAAGCAGTTTAGCACTTACAAAGGCGGGCTCAACTATTGTCTTTCTCTCACTTTGAATCAACTACTCAGCACATTTTATGCACTGCAGTGCTAGCTAGCTGTAGCCTATGCTTTCAGTACTAGATTCATTCTCTGATCCTTTGATTGGGTGGAAGACATGTCAGTTCATGCTGAAAGAGCTCTGATACATTGCAGGATGTCCTCCGGAAGTTGTCATAATTACTGTGTAAGTCTACGGAAGGGGGTGAGAACCGTGAGCCTCCTATGTTTTTTATTAAAGTCAGTGTACCCAGACAAGGACGGAAACTAGCTGTTCTGTGGCTACACCATGGTGCTATCCTAGAGAGTGCTGTTGAGGCTACTGTAGACCTTCATTGCAAAATACTGTGTTTTAATCAATTATTTGGTGACAAGATTATATTTAGTTTAGTTTGATCTAAAACGTTTTTAAAGATGTTTTTATTTTTATGTAATTCACTGAGGAGGATGGTCCTCCCCTTCCTCCTTTGAGGAGCCTCCACTGTTTAAGTTATTAATTACACTTTGGATCAGTCACTACAGAGATACAGGCATCCAAATACTAACTTAATTGACAGAGTGAAAAGAATGAAGCCTGTACAGATCAGAAATATTCCAAAACATGCATTCTGTTTGCAATAAGAAACTAAAATAAAACTTCTAAAAATGTGGCAAAGAAATAAATGTTATGTCTTGAATACAAAGTGTTAGGTTTGGGGCAAATCCAACTTAACACATTACTGAGCACCACTCGCCATATTTATAAGCATGGTGGTGGCTGAATCATGCTTTCGCAACAGCTAATGGGGAACCTAATATAAAACCACGTGTTATGGGTATGCTTGTCATCGGCAAGGACTAGGGGTTTTTAGGGATACAAATAAATGAATTAAAGCTAAGCATAGGCAAAATCCTAGAGGACAACCTGGTTCAGTCTGTTTTCCAACAGACACTGGGAGATGAATTCATCTTTCAACAGGACAATATACTAAAACACAAGACAAATATACACTGGGAGATGAATTCAGTCGTATTAACTCAGGGGTGTGTATACTTATGTAAATGAGATATTTCTGTCTTTTATTTTAAAGAAATTAGCAACATTTTCTAAAAGCATGGTGTATTATGTGGTATTGGGTGTAGATTTTATTTGAATCCATTTTGAATTCAGGCTCTGTACCTGACTAAAGATTTCTTGGGAGGGTCCATACTAGATTTGGCAATGTACTCATGATTGATGCCAGAAAAGGAAGTGTATCGATTGAGGTTTTTCTTCTCTCTCCCAGACAGAGTGCCCCTTCAGACCAAGAAAAAGGAGTAAGTGTCTGCCACCTTTCCCTATCTGAGTTTGGAGGAACTACAGTATTAAACTAGCTGTTTAGATATTCACCCCTTTTCTACTTTGTTTGCAAGGATTTCAATGCAGAGGAACACATTTAAAAAGTTGCACCTACATCTCGGTCAAGCACCTTTTTTTGTAAAAACCTATTTGTATTCCATGTATCTCTATGCTGTTGAGTCTGGCTCAAATGTGTCTTATCACAGCCTTCTGTAGAGATAACATGCTGCTGTCTGTTCTGGTAGAATATAAAGGCCATGATAAATCTGAGCACGGACTGCCTCAGTAAGTAACCACAGCACAGATACAGCCCAGCACCACCACACCCTCCCTCTCCTGGGTCTACAATAAAGCTGCCACAGAGGGAGGCGACAGGCACAAAATAGGCAGGCGGGCCCCCTCTCGCTTTTGATCAATCAGGTGAGAGACAGAGAGATAGGAGGAATTCTAAAACTCCAGATGCACAGTCGCCAAGGTGACTCATGCATTACAGCAAAACAGCGCTGAACATACGCTCATCAGTCAGTCATTGACGTCATTTGAGTTCCATATCCCTCCCCTGGTTTGGTGCAGACTGGCTCAAAGTCATTTAGCCTAGATAAAATTATTACTTCATTTAGGCGCTTGGTTGTAGTGACACTGTATTCATGTTTTCACAAGATGGAGTAGATTAAAGTATTGGAATAGCGCAGGTGACCATTTTAAAAGCAGATTAAGTAGTGATAACTTGACAGCATATACTATTTGTATCTCTATTGTTTTTCTATTTGGGCTTCCCAATTCACACTTTAGTCTTGGGGTTAAAACTGATAATGCTCTGCTCTTTATCAAGGCAAGACTACACTCTGCTGGAGTTAATGTAAATAGCACTCTAGTATGTCTGTCTCCAGTCACTTGTATCACTATAATGGCATCGACTACACTAAGGAGAAGTAGGTTTCCCTGGCAACAGAGATGAGCTGCTCATTTTTGTTTTTATGTCTTTCCTATCCCATGAGGGTATATTATGTTGAGGGACAAGTCTACACAAGAACAGACGGACATTGTGCATCAAAAGACAGGTGTTTCATTAGCTGTGTTTAATTTAGAGAAAGAACACTCCACTAAGAGACAGCTGGATGGGAGTTCTACGAAAAGTAGTTCTGTGAAAAATAATAACGCACTATGATGTTGGACTGTGATGTTGGATATGAAAGACAATTATCGTCCTTCAGATCATAGACTTACAGGAGGCCTACAGTTGAAGTCGGAAGTTTACATACACTTAGGTTGGAGATATTAAAACTTGTTTTTCAACCACTCCACAAATTTCTTGTTAACCATCTATAGTTTTGGCAAGTCGGTTAGGACATCTACTGTGTGCATGACACAAGTCATTTTTCCAACAATTGTTTACAGACAGATTATTTTACTTTATAATTCACTGTATCACAATTCCAGTGGGTCAGACGTTTACATAGATTAAATTGGCTGTGCCTTTAAACAGCTTGGAAAATTCCAGAAAATGATGTCATGGCTTTAGAAGCTTCTGATAGGCTAATTTACAATATTTGACTCAATTGAAGGTGTACCTGTGGATGTATTTCAAGGTCTACCTTCAAACTCAGTGCCTCTTTGCTTGACATCATTGGAAAATTAAAAGAAATCAGCCAAAAAATTGTAGGCCTCCACAAGTCTGGTTCATCCTTGGGAGCAATTTCCAAACGCCTGAAGGTACCACGTTCATCTGTACAAACAATAGTACACAAGTATAAACACCATGGGACCATGAAGCCGTCATACCGCTCAGGAAGGAGATGCGTTCTGTCTCCTAGAGATGAACGTACTTTGGTGTGAAAAGTGCAAATCAATCCCAGAACAACAGCAAAGGATCTTGTGAAGATACTGGCGGAAACAGGTACAAAAGTATCTATATCCATAGTAAAATGAGTCCTATATCGACATAACCTGAAAGGCCGCTCAGCAAGGAAGAAGCCACTGCCCCAAAACCACCATTAAAAAAATCCAGACTACGGTTTGCAACTGCACATGGGGACAAAGATCGTACTTTTTGTAGAAATGTCCTCTAGTCTGATGAAACAAAAATAGAACTGTTTGGCCATAATGACCATCATTATGTTTGGAGGTAAAAGGGGGATGCCTGCAAGCTGAAGAACACCATTCCAACCATGAAGCATGGGGGTGGCAGCATCATGTTTTAGGGGTGCTTTGCTGCAGGAGGGAATGGTGCACTTCACAAAATAGATGGCATCATGAGAAGAAAACTGATGTGGACATATTGAAGCAACATCTCAAGACATCAGTCAGGAAGTTAAAGCTTGGTTGAAAATGGGTCTTCCAAATGGACAATGACCCCAAGCATACTTCCAAATTTGTGACAAAATGTCTTAAGGACAACAAAGTCAAGGTATGGGAGTGGCCATCACAAAGCCCTGACCTCAATCCAATAGAAAATGTGTGGGCAAAACTGAAAAAGCATGTGCGAGCAAGGAGGCCTACAAACCTGACTCAGTTACACCAGCTCTGTCAGGAGGAATGGGCCAAAATTCACCCAACTTATGGTGGGAAGCTTGTTGAAGGCTACCCAAAACGTTTGACCTAAGTTAAACAATATAAAGGCAATGCTACCAAATACTAATTGAGTGTATGTTAACTTCTGACCCACTGGGAATGTGATGAAAGAAATAAAAGCTGAAATAAATCATTCTCTCTACTATTACTCTGGCATTTCATATTCTCAAAATAAAGTGGTGATCCTAACTGACCTAAAACAGGGAATTGTTAATTTGATTAAATGTCAGGAATTGTGAAAAACTGAGTTTAAATGTCTTTGGCTAAGGTGTATGCAAACTTCCGACTTCAACTGTATATCTAGGTGCAGCTTTCTTTCTTCCTAATGTCCACAAGATGGTGCCATACACCATACTGTGTCCAGCCCTTACTCAGCCATGTTCTTCTGTAGATCTGATTCTGAAAGGATTGTATACATAAAAGCAATATGGTAATAGCTCCACCATGCCCTCTGATAGGCTCTGTAAAAGTTTGAACAGATTACTTACACTTATCCAACCTTTTCAAGTCTACCCAAGTAAATGTTTTTATTTTTTATTTAACCTTTATTTAACCAGGCAAGTCAGTTAAGAACTAATTCTTGTTTACAATGACGGCCTACCCCGGCCAAACCCTGACGACACTGGGCCAATTGTGCTCCTCCCTATGGGACTCCCAATCACGGCCGGATGTGATACAGACTGGATACGAACCAGGGACTGTATAGTGACGCCTCTTGCACTGAGATGCAGTGCCTTAGAATGCTGCGCCACTCGGGAAAAATAAATAAATACCAGCGCTTTATTCATTATATGAGCAGCACGTGCCGCTTCCTGTGTTTGTGTGAGTCAGACACCACTCATCATGAACTTCAGTGAATCAGCCTGCCCCCATACCCCGCCCCCTCACCTCCATCCGCCCCCTCCTCTAAGAAAAATGACATCCTCTCCCATCCCCGTCTGCTCTATTCCTTCATTCACCCCTCCTGAGGTTATGTCTGGAGAACTGTGCTAAGTGTATGTGTATATGTCTCTCTCTCCCTCCCTCTTTCCTCTCTCCCTCCCTCCGTCTCTCTTTCTCTCTCTATACAATCTGTCACTCTCCCTTCTTCTTGCGTATCTCCATCTTGCAGGACGAGTGTGTGTGTAGTATGAGTCATTTCTAGATCCAGCCTGGGCCAATTCTAGCTGCACATGCAGGGGGAAACCCAGGCGCAGGCAGGAATAGGATGTTTTTGTCCACATCTGTTAGCCGGTTTGGCTGCAGAGCTCTGCGGTTTGCACAGGGCCTAAAAATGGATTTCTAGAATGGGCTGAATGTGTAGAATGTGCTGGAGGGGGAGTGGGGGGGGGGGGTGGATGAGCATATAGGAGGAGGAAGAAATACAGGAGAAGGGGGTTAGTATGACAAAGTGGGCCAAGACCCCCCCCCAGAGTTTTAGGATTCCCCCTAGAGCTGCCTGTGGTCTCCAGGAGCCAGGTGTTTCAAGGAGTGCTTTGAGTCTGGATTGGACGGGATTTGCTTTTTGGTGTATTTCATTGTGTGTTGTTGCTGAATTTTAGCTGGACTGTTTTGCAGCCTTTTGTGGCTAGTGATAAGAAAGCTATTTGTTTTTTTGTACAGCTGCTACATGGGGAGTTTTCTTATCACTTTGGAATGCTGAATTCTGCATCTATTGAAATTAAACTATTTATATTCAAGCCTGAGTGTTATCTTTCAACAGACAGCTTTGTAATGCCACAGTACTCACAATTTAGAATACAGGTGTTGTCAACTTTCTGTGAAATACTTTGGTGGTAATTATACACTGAGTATACAAAACATTAAGAACACCTGCTCTTTCCATGACATAGACTGGGCAGGTGAATCCAATGCACTTGTTAAATGCACTTCAATCAGTGTAGATGAAGGGGAGGAGACGGGTTAAAGAAGGATTTTTAAGCCGTGAGACAATTGAAAGGTGTTCCTAATGTTTTGTATACTCAGTGTAGACTGGAGTTGCTTACCAACACAACATTGAATGTTCATGAGTGGAGTAGTTACAGTTTTGACTTAAATCAACTTGAAAATCTATGGTAAGACTTGAAAATGGCTGTCTAGCAATGATCAACAAACAACTTGACAGAGCTTATTTTTTTAAATAATAATGTGCAAATATTGTACAATCCAGGTGTGCAAAGCTCTTAGAGACTTCTTCAAAAAGAAGCATTCGAGTCAACATGGGCCAACATCGACACCTTGTAGAGTCCATGCCCCGACGAATTGTGGCTGTTCTGAGGGCAAAGGGAGGAAGGGGGGTTCAACTCAATATTGGGAAGGTGTTCCTAATGTTTGGTATACTCAGTGATACTTCAAATACTTTACTGGGGGAACGTTTTTGAAAAGGGTATTAGAAAATACTTTTTTCCCCATGTGAGAACACATGTACTTGAACACAGTTCTGTTATTTCTTACACAGTTATGCCATGTCTAATAAAAATGTATATATTTAAAAGTAATATCAGCTACAGTCCATCATCCCCCCCATCCTGCTCCAGGCTGATGCTGCATGGTTCAGCAGCAGGGCTCATCCCATATTTGGGAGGAGGACATTCCTTAGGCACACACACTCTCTGGGCTGGTTGCCCTGTGTTCATCCCAGTATAGAGGGACTCAGCCTGAGCATAGCAGAGACATGGGGGGAAGTTGGGGGTGGATGAGTTAGGGGGACTGGGGGAAGAAAGAGCGGAAGGAAGTGAATAGAGTGAGATGGAGAACTGGCTTGCCAGGCAAGCACATGCTGAGCAGAACATTGGATTCATTCAGAAAAAGAGCACTTCTCTCCATTCACCCCCCCATCCAATCCCCCCTTTAACCCACTCATCCTATCTGACCACCATGTACAGTAGCATACATACACTGTATATCTCACCAGATTCTGTACCCACATGCTCAAATCTCTATTTACCTAACAATTCCTTTACCTAACTATTTACCTCTGACACAATTTCATTCAAATTTGAAAAGATCTAACTGAAACTGGGTCAGAAAATGTGTCAAAAGTACCCTCACTATTAAACAGTTTTTTTTGTTAACGTACAGAAGTACCAACTATTATTGGAATTATTCAATAATGTGCCAATTGCTCAATAAACATATCATCCTGCTGTTTGTAATTACAGCATTATTACATTTTACTTCACAGTTCCCTATTTCTTTATAATCCATGCTTTAACAACATAGAACATTTATGCAAAGGTACAGCAAGAATGTGTCATTTTATTTATTTAGGGCAGCTTAAATTAATTTGTTGTTTTATTTGTTTTTGTGGGCTTATTGGTGGGAAACTGAGCCCTAGACAGACAGAAGGAACCTATAGATAACCATATAGCAGTCTAGCAGGCACATGGAAAGCATTTGTTGAGCCAGGGGGGGTAGGGATTGGGAAGTGTTCCTGTTCCGTCCTATTTTGGAGGATGGGAGGTGTGTGTCTGAGGGGGAGGTGGCGAGGTATAATACACTTCTCCATTACATAGATGGCCCATTGTCGTCTGTCCCTTATCCTATGTTTTGGCAGAGTGAGGGATACGGAGCCATTTGCTGCTAAGAGTGTGTCCCAGTGTGTCCCAATGGGACAGCAGTTAACGGTGTGACACCTATCTGTTTCACATGTATAGTGACCCCATTCACTCCAGATGGGGGGATTTACATTCAAGAACAGATATAGGTCTAGTCTAGTGGTCTACCTATGGAGGAGGACGACTATGCATGCAGTACGTTGGTAGTTTAGTCATGTAGAAACAGGGCAGTATACAGGATATATCTGATAACAGAGATTTCCATTGTTTCTTTTAATTTCATGTTTTGTTATCTATACTGATCAGAAATATGAACACAACATGCAACAATTTCAAAGATTTTACCGAGTTACAGTTCATATAAGGAAATTATAAGGAAAAAAAAAAACGAATTAGGCCCTAATCTATGGATTTCACATGACTGGATAGGGGTGCACCATGGGTGCAGCCACCCACTGGGGAGCCAGGCCCAGCCAATCAGAATGTGTTTTTCCCCACAAATGGACTCCCGAGTGGCACAGTGGTCTAAAGCACTGCATCTCAGTGCTAGCGACGTTACTACAGACCCTGGTTCGATTCCACGCTGTATCACAACCGGCCGTGATTGGGAGACCCATAGGGCGGCGCACAGTTGGCCCAGCATCGTCCGGATTAGAGTTTGGCCGGGGTAGAATATGTTCTTAACTGACTTGCCTAGTTAAATTAAAAAATATATACACTACCGTTCAAAAGTTTGGGGTCACTGAGAAATGTCTTTTTTTTTAAGAAAAGCACATTTCTTGTCCATTAAAATAACATCAAATTGATCAGAAATACAGTGAAGACATTGTTCATGTTGGAAATTACTATTGTAGCTGGAAACGGATGATTTTTTAAAATGGAATATCTACATAGGCGTACAGAGGCCCATTATCAGCAACCATTACTCCTGTGTTAGCTAATCCAAGTTTATCATTTTAAAAGGCTAATTGATCATTAGAAAACCATTTTGCAACTATGTTAGCACAGCTGAAAACTGTTGTCCTGATTAAAGAAGCAAGAAAACTGGCCTTCAGACTAGTTGAGTATCTGGAGCATCAGCATTTGTGGGTTTGATTACAGGCTCAAAATGGCCAGAAACAAATAACTTTATTCTGAAACTCGTCAGTCTATTCTTGTTCAGAGAAATGAAGGCTATTCCATTTGAGAAATTGCCAAGAAACTGAAGATCTGGTACAACGCTGTATGCTACTCACTTCACAGAACAGCGCAAATTGGCTCTAACCAGAATAGAAAGAGGAGTGGGAGGCCCCGGTGCACAACTGAGCAAGATGACAAATAGAATAGACTACAAACAATACAATACAACTTAATTTACTTGATTTCTAGTATACAGTACCAGTCAAGAGTTTGGACACACCTACTCATTCAAGGGTTTTTCTTTATTTTGACTATTTCCTACATTGTAGAATAATTGTCATGCCCTGACCATAGAGAGCCATTGTTTCTCTATGGTGAAGTAGGTCAGGGCGTGACTGGGGGTGATCCAGTTTATTTATTTATATGTGGGGTTCTAAGTTTATTTTCTATGTTGGTGATTTGTATGATTCCCAATTAGAGGCAGCTGGTAATGGTTGTCTCTAATTGGGGATCATATTTAAGTAGCTGTTTTTCCCACCTGTGTTTGTGGGATATTGTTTTGTATTGGTACATGTGCACCACTTAGTCACTTTTCGTTCTTTCTTTATTGTTTTGTTTTGCTTAAGTTTCACTTAGAAATAAAGATATGGAACTCAACCTCCGCTGCTGCGCCTTGGTCCATCTCTACACACGGTCGTGACAATAATAGTGAAAACATCTTGACTAATCCGTACCACCACACATTTACTCGGTATTGGGCCCCCTGTATATAGCCTCGTTCTTGTTATGTAATTCTACTATGTTACTTTTTATTTTTACTTAATTTAGTAAATATTCTCTTAACTCTATTTCTTGAACTGCACTGTTGGTTAAGGGCTTGTAAGTAAGCATTTCACAGTAAGGTCTATTTGTCTTATGTGACATAACATTTGATTCGATTTTTGATCAAAACTATGAAGTAACACATGGAATTATGTAGAGAAACGACAGTCCTTGTAATGTCGTGTGTGTAGGTGGCAGGAAAGTCAGGCGCTGGAGAATCGAACTTGGTATAAATGGAGTAGTTTAATAGCCCTTAACTCCAAAACCAAAGTACATAATAAATAAAAGTGGGTACAAGAACCCGTCGCGCACCAATACATAAATCATGAACATACAAAACAAACAATCTCTGACAAGGACATAATGGGAAACAGAGGGTTAAATACACAACATGTAATTGATGAGATTGAAACCAGGTGTGAAGGAAGACAAGACAAAACCAATGGAAAATGAAAAATGGATCAGTGATGGCTAGAAGATCGGTGACGTCGACCGCCGAACACCGCTCGAACAAGGAGAGGGAACGACTTCGGCGGAAGTCGTGACAGTCCTTCATTACTTGAAGGTCATTCAATCCGAACTGGTAACTCTAATGACCTTATCCTCTGCAGCAGAAGTAACTCTGGGTCTTCCTTTCCTGTGGCAGTCCTCATGAGTGCCAGTTTCATCACAGCGCTTGATGGTTTTTGCAACTGCACTTGAAGAAACTTTCAAAGTTCTTGAAATGTTCTGTATTGACTGACCTTCATGTCTTAAAGTAATGATGGACTGTCATTTCTCTTTGCTTATTTGAGCTGTTCTTGAAATAATATGGACTTGGTCTTTTACCAAATAGGGCTATCTTTTGTATACCACTCGTACCTTGTCACAACACAACTGATTGGCTCAAACACATTAAGAAGGAAAGAAATTCCACAAATGAACTTTAAAAAAAGGCACACCTGTTAATTGAAAGGCATTCCAGGTGACTACCTCATGAAGCTGGTTGAGAGAATGCCAAGAGTGTGCAAAGCTGTCATCAAGGCAAAGGGTGGTTACTTTGAAGAATCTCAAATATAAAATAAATGTTTATATGTTTAACACTTTTTTGGTTACTACATGATTCCATGTGTTTTTTCATAGTTTTGATCTCTTCACTCTGATTCAACAATGTAGAAAATAGTAAAATAAAGTAAAACCCGGGAATTAGTAGGTGTGTCCAAACGTTTGACCAGTACTGTTTGTAGTCATCTTGGAATTACTTTCTATGAAATAAACATCACATTTAAAAAAATATGAGTTGAAGGTACATAAACCTAGGGAAATATTTAATAATTGTATATTACTGGGGTAGTATTTTGTATCTCAGTTGTTAGAGCATGGCGCTTGTAACGCCAGGGTAGTGGGTTCGATTCCAGGGCCCACCTGGGGTTGGGGGTGGATGACGGGTGTTGGGGTGGCCCACTTATCATATCTCCGCCCTCAATGTTATCGCTACTGTGAGGACGCCTCTTTAAATTGCCCTCAACTCCTTGAGGCTGGCGCATTTTCTTTATCTTGAAGAGAGACAGACAGCTATTTTTAGCACGCTTTGGATCGGCAGCTTACATTTTAAATCAGGTAAATAAAACATTCTACAATATGTTTTACTTCTAGTCTAGGGGCTCTATTCTATAGTCTGCTTCTCTAGTTGCTGTGCTGCACAGACTGGAATTTAAGGGGCGGGCGTTGTGTAGCCTCTGTCGAATATATAACAAGAGCTTTAGTTAAAGGATTCAACCGGTAAAACAAGCGACTGGTTTGTGCGGGAATTCGTTCGAGGGCCATAATCTTCAAGGGATCAAGGTAGGAGTAATCCAAACCATTGCGGTGAACACAAAACTGACCTTGCATAGGGTCACGCCTGCGTGTTATTTTGACATATAATTCGATAGGCTGATAAGCGTGAATGTTGTAAATGTTATTTGATAACCTCGGTGTACTGATTTTTGTACTCATACAACGATATTGCATACAGTCTATGCCGACTGAATTTCGAGAGACGGTCTACCTCGTTTATTCTCTTTTTGTTTTCATTTGCCTATTCTACGCACTGAATCTACTGGGTATCCGTAGCGTCTGGGCTTTAAACATTGCTGAGCTGTTGCAGCCTACACCAAGCCAGGACATTTCACTACTTGCTTGGTATACACTGTCTCCGTTGCGCGCGGAATCCTGCTGTATGTAGGCTATACCAGGGTTTCCCAAACTCGGTCCTGGGGCCCCCCCTGGGTGCACGTTTTGTTAATGCCCTGGCACTACACAACTGATTCAAATAACTAGCTCATTATCAAGCTTTGATTGTTTTTAATCTGCTGTGTAGTCCTATGGCTAACGTGCACCCAGGGTGGGGGGCCCCAGGACCTCGTTTGGGAAACCCTGGGCAATACAATCGGTTCACACAAACTGGTTGACTGGCATACCCCGTTTATGTATCAGTAGCATATACCACTAATGGAGCACAAATGAGACACAAACGAACAGTGCTGCAAATACATTGGGATAAGTCAAATGCAATATACATTATGGCACTGTACCTACTATGTAATTACACTGTAATAAGACTGCTAATGTAATAACAAAAAATGAGTAATTATTGTTTTTTGGAGATTTCTTAGTATCATACTGTGGTATATGTTATTTACATGAATTTGTGAATATCGGCCCTATTATTAAAACGTTATTTTTCTTTTTAATCTCAGGATTATAAATCAACATGAGTGACAAGGGTACCATCTCACCAAAAGAGGAGGGGGCAGAGAAGAGGGGACGTGGAAGACCAAGGAAACAGCCACAGGTGAAAAGTGGTTCTGATGTAAGTAGCTTTATAAAACAACACCACCTTTCTTCTGTATGATAGATCATGTGTGACCAGGAAACACTCTGCCCTACTTGGTTATGGCTCCCGGGCCTAGTTATGCCCACAACAACTAGGGCACAGAGTTTTCCTGGTTAAGTTAACTGGTCAACCAAAACCTGACCCTGCAGCAGGTTTCAGAACCCACCGCAAAGCAGTAGCGTTGCCCGTCAGAGGTGTCTTATTCCTATGTAGTTTCACCATGGAGAACTCCTGACTCCATTGTGTCATTTCTCTTGATGTGACTTAGTGTAAAGAGTCATTGGATAGGTCTCTCTTTTTACCTTCCCCACCCCCTCCTCACCAGCCCTGGCTGTGTGCATATGTAATGACGATCAACCGTTGGTCTGGCAGGCTGTCATTGATATGTAACCTGAACCCCTTAAACCAGTGGTAACCCACATACCCCACCTCTATTTCCAACTGATTGGTTTATATAAGCGGAGTAAAAGCAATGATTGGTCCATGTTGCTGTCACTCTCCTGAGGGTGTTGTTGGTATTGGATTGCGTTGTTGCTAGTAGCTGCTGCTGTGAACAAACTGAGGAGGTAATAAAAACCTGCACCTCCATAATATACAGCCAAATGCATTAATCATGTTTATTTGTGTTTGCTGTTGAACTACCACCACCCCTGTTGAGTGATCATGTTAGCATTTTTGTTACATTGAATGTATTGTTTTGGGCAAATTAGTTTTGCAATTGATGCAACAGTTAAATCTGCCCTAGAAGTCTATTCTGAACACAGGTCTGCACAGTGGTATATTATCTTTGTGTTATACAATACCAATACTTCCTACTTACCTCTTATTCGCAACTACTATATTTTTGGTCTGATCTAAACCACTGTCATCTAAACCACTGTCAGCTTGTTACAGTTAATGGAACTTGGCAATGTGGCTGTGACCACCTGTTAGTCTTAAAGTAGCAACAGGTGTCAGTTGCACTGACCTTGAACAGTGCACTCTTAGTGTCATGAATAACAAAGTATTCCATGTAAGAAGCTGCGTGTCGTATCACATCATACATGGAATTAGACTAAGTTGTTTGCCCTCCATAAAAAGACACTTCCTTCATCATTACGTCCATAGTGTCAAACCTTCGGGTGCAACAACTATAGAACCAACATTTTATGTGTTGGCATCTTTGACTGTTCAAATGTAACGCTGTGCTGTCCACCTGACCATTTCCCATATTTTTCTTTCAGGAGCCCAGTGGGTCCCCTACCCCAAAGAGGCCCAGGGGAAGGCCAAAGGGTAGCAAGAACAAGACTGTCACCAAGGGCAAGGTAAGGCAATATGTTAGCCCTATTTTACTCAACCGAATGAATTTAACCTGCTAGACTGTCAACTAGGCTTGGCAGCCACCTTTCAGTCGTCCTGCAAAAACCACATTAGACATTTGATCGTGCAGGCCACTGTTGACCATAGATTACCATTAGGGTCAGATGGAACAGCTGTCACCAGCTCCTATAGTTTTAGTTGTCCCTATGGTTTTAACTTGATACTACCTTTAGTTTTCAACCTCATCCTCATAGTCAAGTACTAAGAAATAGTCATGTAGCCATGACTCTTGATTATCTTTAAGGATCACAGTGGTAGCTAATCTAATAGGTGTAAAGTATTTTGGGGTATCTGTACTTTACTATTTCAATTTTTTTGACAACTTTTACATTTATTCCACTACATTCCTAAAGAAAATAATGTACTTTTTACTCCATACATTTTCCCTGACACCCAAAAGTACTCATAAAATTTTGAATGCTTAGCAGGACAGGAAAATTGTCCAATTCATACACTTATCAAGAGAACATCCCTGGTCATCCCTACTGCCTCTGATCTAGCGGACTCACTAAACAGAGAACATCCCTGGTCATCCCTACTGCCTCTGATCTAGCGGACACACTAAACACAAATTCTTTGTTTGTAAATGATGTCTTAAGTGTTGGAGAGTGCCCCTGGCTATCAGTAAAAAATACAAAATAAAATGATTTGTATTTGCTTAATATAAGGAATTTGAAATGATTTATACTTTTACTTTTGATACTTAAGTATATTTTAACAATTACATTTACTTTTGATATTTAAAACAAAATACTTTTAGACTTTTCAAGTAGTATTTTACCAGATTACTTTTACTTGAGGCATTTTCTATTAAGGCATCTTTACTTTTATTCAAATATGAAAATTGGGTACTTTTTCCACCACTGTCTCACATCCTCCTGTTCAAAGGATGTCCTGTTAAGTATGATTTATAGGTTAACTGTAATTATTTTGGCCCTTTTCACCTCAAGTCTAAAAAATAGCAGCGCCAGAGCTTCCATTTGTAAGATCTTGGGTTTACTGGCTGCTTAAAGAGACGCCCATTTTTTCGGTTAATTCCCCCTGACTTCCTGTCCTCCAGCTTCCTGTAGCTTGTCATGCACAGTGTGGTGCAGGTGCAGAGGCCGCAAGCTGACATTACCCCCCAACACACAGCCCTAGTTCTTTTCTCCCTCGCATCACCATAGCAACAGACAAGTTCTATCCCTCGCCCCAACCCCCACGCTCCTCTAGGCGCTGTGTGTGTGTGTAGGAAAAGGATATAAGTGTGTATATATGCATGTGTGTTTATGTGCAAGCATGGTTGGGGAGTAATTGTTTACATGTAATCTGATTTACAAAAATACGGTAACTGTTACATTACCAGCAAAAATATTACTTTGAAAAACTACATTACTTATTGGATTACTTTTAAATTCAGAAAAGATACACCTTTCTGTTTTCTCAATGACATTCAATTCAGCATTGAACAAATGTTTACATTTTTAACACGTTTAGAAAGGAACCAAAATGTTTTTTGCAACATTCACTCAATGCACCCAAGGTTTTAACAAAGTGCAGGACAAGCCATTCCATCAGAACATGTTATTGGACAGCTAGATATAACTAGTTACATTTAGGAAGCTAATAGATTGCATTTAGTTAAAAGATGAGACATAATAAAGAAACCGTTCTGTTTTCTCAATGACATTCAATTCAGCATTGAAAAAAGGTTTTCATTTTCCCACGTGAGCGAGTCTGACCATAAGTCAGGAACCACTATGATGACACACCAAATGCATTTGATGGATCCCTTTTGTCTTCTAAAGCCTCTTAAGGTGAAAGTATTCTAAAAGTAACAGAAAGTATGGATTTAGGTAATCAAAAAGTTACATTGCCGATTACAATTATGGATATGTAACTGTAACAGATTACATTTAGAAACTAACCTACACAACCCTGTGTGCAAGGATGGATCTGAAGTGGGCTCGTTTCTTCTTGCCCAATTTCACCAGCTGTCTCTGAGCCCCAGACCAGGTGGCCAGCGAGCTGGAGTGCCCTGTGTGCAGTTCCTGTCAGATTCCCGAGATAATAGCCAATGAACCCAATGCCCTCAAACCATCTGCTTCCTAATATGAGTATTAGTGCCCTCTAGTGACAGAGGATTAGCAGGTTTCTGTGCAGTTAGATTCATTGTTAGTTTTTCTTCCCTCATTTTACAGAAGGCACCAGCAGCCTCAACTGCAGGGATGAAACGCAGGGGAAGACCCAAGAAAGAGGTAAGAGTAGCTCTTATTATCATAGGTGTTAATATTATCTTTAACTAATCCCCCCTTGACTCTGACTCACTCTTAAATTGTCACTGTTTGGTTCCCCTCCACATTCTCACTGCTGTTAGAAATCCCAAAGGTCTTAAGTTAGCATGCTTACAGCGAAATTTGGCTTGTTCGTAGAAACAAAAGGACCTAAACGAACAAGCAAACTCGTCGTCCCAGGCGAACTTCAACCCCAGCACCCCCTGTGATTGGTTGAATAAAGTTGTGGGAAGGTTTCCAGTGGCTTCTGCTTATCTTCCACTGCTCTTCCACCATAAAAAAAACATGGAAACCATTGTGTGCAAATTAAAAACGTTCAACTTAACCTTTTCTGTTTGCAACAACCAGCTACCAGGTGTGAAGTCAACTACACCTGGAGTCTGTCGCGTCCTCTTTGAAACAACGCACATTCCAGGTGGCACTGATAGCTCTGAATGAGGAATTGGCAAATTTTGGCCTAAAAACTGACCCGTGGGACACGTCTTCACGCGATTCTGAAGACAGCTGGGACGAGGTAAGCAATGATTGTTAATAATCTAGTTTTGCTTGTAGTTGAGCTTTGCGTTAAGGAGAATGTGTTCATTAGGTGTTTTGTGGTATTGAATTTGTTGTTGATGAAACTGTAACCCGTAGCTGTACATAACTGTACCTAACTATACTTTCATGATGACTCATGTCTTTTTCTTTATTTATCTTTAAGGGAGAACAAACCCCAGAGGAGACCTCGGACTCTGAGGGCCCTTATGTGCGCTATCTTTCCATTGTCAAAATGTATTCATTGTATTTACAACAGGGTGAAAAGATTGAGCAGGCAAGAGGGAGGCTAGGGAATAGTTTGCATGCAAGCTGTATGCTGGAAGCTATGGTTACATTTGAGGCCAGTTATCCGCCAGATCTATACAAATGTTTTAAGTCTATATATCTCCCGGGCCTGATTGAGAGCCAGGAGAAAGAGCTCATGGAAGTCTTGGCAAGCAAGCCTGCACTGGACTGAGAGACGTATTAAAGGATGCTATGCATTTCTGTTTATGCTATGTTATAGAGCTATTGAGGAACTGTATTTGCCTTACAGACATGCTGTTTATTGATTCGATATTGCACTGGAGTGAACCACTGTTACTGATCGGAAACACAGACCCATTGGTCCGTATTGTATGTGCTTTGTATTATGTACATAGTAGTTTATACATATTTACACATCCAATCTTCTGTTTCTTTTTTAATTACTATTGACTTCTGCACAAGTGTATGTTGAGTTCATTGTCTTGAGTGAGTCTTTGAAACCGACTAGGTATAGTTGAAAATACATGTTTAAGTTAAATCTATTATATTACATTTTTTATGGGCTTAACCACAATTTCATACATCACTGTTGACATAGTGATACATATTTCAATCCATTCAAAAATGTCTAGAATAAAGGAATTTTTGCAAAATTATAAAAAAACTACAGTTTAATCCGGCACAAACCAACCAAACTTTGCCTCCACTGTAAGCATACTCAGGCCTTAAATAAAATAAGTGTGAGTGTAGCCTACTCCCAGAAGCCTGTGTTGCATTGGTCACAGTGGGGAATGACCCATAGTTACCCACCTAACTGCGCTCTCTTTTTATGAATGAACTCTCCTGCACCAGAGTGGGAGGAGTTGGTGGGAGTTTGAGGTAGAGGGGAGGTAAGACGGGAGGGAGCGAAGGATGCCTCACCGTGTGACTCACCACTCAGATGAGTCACTACAGATGGCCAAGTCCTCCCCTGGGGGCTCTAGGGACTTTCACGCTGGTTTTGTTTATCACTCCTTCTTCCACTTCAATACTCAATGTTTCACTAGCAAGGCCACTGTACAAGTCCCTCCCAAATCCTAAAGACTCCCCTTGTTCATATTGCAAGGCATTTATTGTAGTTGAAAGATTGATGCACTTCTGGTGACTTATATTTGATCAGATCCCCTTTTCTTACTGTGTTATATTTGTGGTGTGAACCAGTAGAAACATGGGTTGACTGTGGTCTGTGTTTGGTGTCTTTTCAGGAAAAGGAGGAACAGGCAACCCAGGAATCATCTGAAGAGGAGGGGGAGAAAGACCAGTAAACTTGCAACCCATGCTACCTCACTCAACATACTGACTCCCTGTCAACCAGAGCTAGGCTGAATCTCCAATACCGGTGCCACCCCAACCTCTTTTCTACAGTTCACTTTCTTGCCTTCTCGCTAGAGGGTCAACAACACACTTCATCCAACCTCTATTTGCAACTGCACTGGAAAACCAATGGATGTTTCTTAACAAGCATATCTATCAAAGAATCACAGTACAGGCGATGGACAACCGTTTCTCTATGTGTATGTCGTGGTATTGCAAGTCTTTTATACTGGACAAAAATGTGTTCGGATGAGTTTTTGGACACGCTTCTTTCAAAAGACAGTGTATAGCACATTCTCTCGGCTTAGTGTTACTCATTTTTTCCCCTAACACCGGTATGTTGAGCTGGTGGGTCATATAAACTTGTTTTCTATTGGACAAGAGGTGAATTTTGCCTATACTTGCTGTTTTTAAGTGTGAAGTGCTTAATCTATCCCTTACATCAATTTACCAGCGGAGAAGCTGATATGGAGAAAATACAGTATGAGCATTAAATATATTATTATAGACATTTATAATCTCTGTATTAGACCTCTCCCTGTTACTTCTTTGATTGCAGAATTGTTCCTCCCCCTCCCATCCAAAATAAGCTGTCCCCTAACTAGCCTCTGATGTGGCTTGTGCTCATCTCCCTATAGCCTCTTCGGGGCTACACTGGAAAAGGCTTGTGTTAACTAAAGTGTACTGTTACTAATCAAAGATTTGATCGAACTGATTGTGTTTTATCGTGTTCCTCTGGGTCATAACATGCCCTCAAATACCTGAGTAATTGTGCTGCTTTGATGTCTACAAAAACTCGTCATAATAATGTCATAATGGCTTAAGGATGGGTAGGGATTCATTGATTGGGGAGCTACATTCTCTCAACACTCCAGGAAACTTTTTTTGAACTCTGTGGCATCTGCTGTTCCTCTTAATGTGGTCCTCCCAGTCTACAGCATTTGTTGCAACCCATGGCCACTTGGTCAGCTCTAGGTGAACTGTGTAACAAACTGTTTGGCCAAACTAAGAGCTGGATTGTTACTGTTGTGGCACTGTTTTATCCAATGGGTCTGTATAATAGCTGATCATTCCATTTTCCCTCTCACTGCTTTACAAGGCCTGTTGTGTGTCGTCATCACTTTGTACAGGATGTTGAAATATTCTGCTTTTTCTGTGAGGATAGTCAGTGTCTGCTGTCTACTCCAGAAAAACAATGTTGTTTTGTTTGTGTTTCTCAGTGTCAGGGATCTCAAGATCACAGTCCAGTTACTGGGTCTCTCCTCAAACCTATAAGCTGCTACAATCTCAGTTATAAAAACCCGGAAAACTGCAACGGGCCTGACAAGGCCCAGAATCTCATACCTCACTTGACGACAGCTTACTTTAAACTTTCCCATATTGCATTCTTCAACTGGTTTCAAATGTACAATGTCAACTCTGGCAAGTGTGTGAGAAATGTTTGTATTACGTGGTCTTTTTTTAATCTGACTGTTATTTGGTATTTTAAAGACTGCCTAGCCTAGCTACTAGTGAAGGTGTGCTCTCACACCCCCCTCTGCTCCTCTTTGTTTTTAAAGCGAGCGTACAGAGACGGGTCACAAAAATGTGTAAAGTCATGAAGATCTGTCAGCTTTGCAAATTTGTGTTCGCTGACTGGTAGATTTAGACGGTGTGTTTTCTTTTTAATAAATCCTACTTCTGGTGCACTGAAATGTTTGCTTGATTCAGATTGTCATGTGTGTGTTTAGTGACAAAGACTGGGTGTTCTCTCCAGGTTATTCTGTTGTAGACCTCGGTGCGGCTTTGGCACCAGGCGCTTTTCCATGTATGCATTACTCAATGGCACCCTATTCCCTTTTATAATGCACTACTTTTGACCAGAGCCCTGGTCAAAAGTAGAGCACTATATAGTTAGAGTGCCATTTGGGATGCATGATGCTCATGTGGAACTCCGGTAATTACATATATCCATTCACAGCTGCAACTATTTTGACTATGTACCAACATCATCCATGTTATGTAATTCATTCATGTTAATGAGATGGGATCATTCTTTTTAATATACAATGTCTATATTTCTATTGCGCACTATGACAATTTGTATCCAGAAAGGGTCAATAAATACAAGAATTTATACTTTTTTTTGGTCATGCCTTGTCCTGCATCCTCTTCACCGTCTTTTGAGAATAACTTAAGCTAGACTAATGTATACTCTAGACCTATTACACAGTTTATAATTGGCTTATCCCCGCTCTTTCAGTTTCTCCAATTGTTACTGATATCAAATGATTAAAGACAGGATAGGAACTCCTTTCCATTTTATTTTTGCTTTACATCCAGACCATCTATAAAAAGTCCATATTCTCACTAAGATGCATACAAGTTTACTTCATGGACAGACAATTAGTGCTTCAATTGAAAAGCAACAAAAATAAATCAGTCTTGAACAAGTGTGCAAAATCTTGATAAGTAATGTCAAAATTACATGTAGAATTTGTATTTTCATCAGTCTGTCCTGTATTTTCTTTTCAGAACACACTCCGCATTTTAAATCGAATGCATTGTTTCATTTGCATGGGAATTAACTTTATAAATAGTGGAGCGTAATACATAGCTGTTAGCATTCAGGAAAAAGTCAATTATTCAAGTCAAAAGTCTAAATTCCACATTCAAATGAATGGAAATACATTATATATATATTTCCCTGTTTAAATTATTGAGTGGACTCCTACATACATAGACATGCGCTGATAAGATGGTTGATTTCAAATGGGAGCCTTCATCTCTCATCCTGAATGACATTCACAAATGCAAGGAGGAAAGGTGGGTGACCTAGACTAGAGCACATTATACAAGGATGAATCACTGTTCACTCATTTCTTTAATGACACATGAGGTTTCCTGCATACAGTCAGGCCTATGACATTCCTCTGTTAGAAGAACAATAATCCTGTTGCCCTGTCTTCCAGACAGGACATTTTTAGGGCAGTAGTCACAGCTAAATAATGGAGAGGAGTGGGTGGGGTAGGGGAGGCTGGTTCACTATCTACATTCATTGGCCATTATGTGACATCCCAGATACAGCCAGAGGGTTCTCTCTCTCTGCACATCCTATTTCTGAATGTGATGTTTGAAACAACTCAAGTGAAACAAAATAGAGAGAGAACAGGAAACAATCTTGCTCTCTCTTCACCACCGTTTTATCATCACATATCTGGATGATGACGAGAAGGAGGTATTCCTTTGGTTGCTTTGATTATGGTATTCACAGTGCAACAAACAAGGGAAATTGCAGGACTCAAATTGATTGACTGCACATCTGTTTAACTTATGACATTGAGTAGTGAGGGACATAGTAACCTAATTTTACATCACTAAAAATAGTAGTACAACGGGAAGTCTCCCACCCAAGGTCAAGGCTTTGCTAATCTCACTGGTATAGTACTACTTAAAACAGTAACAATGGACATTAAGGCAAATGTTTCAGTAACACCCACATAATCATACACACAAACACAGTTTTAAAAAAAATGAATAAATAGTCTCAAATAAATAATGTCCACTAGTAGTTAGCCAACGTGCCGTGGTTTTGGGTATGGCTTTCGTGAAAACGGGCATGGCTTCAGAGGTTCACATAATAACCAACCTCCCCTTAGCTTAGAAGCTGACGCTGTACAAAGTAAATGCTCCAATAGAGATGGTGATGACTGATGGATGATAATGACAAAGATGATGATGCAAACGTATGACAGGCTGTTCCCATTTCTCATGCTTTTCCTAAAAAAAACTTTGTGTTTAATGATTGACAAATCTGGCATCTCAAGGGTTAACTCCACTGATCTGTAGGATGGCACAGATCGATGTCCTGCTCCAACACACTCATGCATGGGCATCTTTCATCAACAGGGGACGTTGCTGCTGGTAGGACCGTGCCCAACCCTTCACCACCTGAAGACACATACTAGATTTTAGATCAACTCATCTTCCTCATTGCTGTTGTATTTGAAGTCAACGCCTTGTGCAAATATCTTGAGTGACTCACAAAGTGTGCCTAAAGCTGAATTGACTTACACCCATGTTGGAAACAACAGATCAAGCTCCAACAGATCCAGCTCAGAGTTTTTCCCCCATGTGGACGACACAGAGTTTATACCGCACGCAAATGTAAAGTGATAGCATGTCAGGTGACAAAATGGTCTGGAAGAATCAGATAGAAAGGCATCCAACACGCAGTCAGACTGCTCCGTACTCTAATTCACATATAAGTGAGGGTACTTAGTTGTACCGCCTCTCTGCAAAATAAACCTACCTTTACATGTGACCAAGTTCTCAAATAAATGTCTACATTTGTAAATATCATCATTCATAAAATCTTCCTAAAACACAGCAAAGATTATTCTACAGCTCTACATTCTTGACTGATCTTTATTTTATTTTTTAAATTTACAAACAAAGATGAGCCACAAGTTGCTCCATTTGATACTACTACATCAAAGATACTGGCCAGCGGAGTTTTTCAATATTTTTTATATCTCAGTATTGTTTCCAATGGGAGCAAATTAAGCATAGTGGGCAGAACAAGTGAGGTGGGCAGAGCCAAGCACGGGCTTGCAAGATCTTATTGGCCCTTTTTAGCATTCATTTCCATATTTCCATTAGGGAACGCCTTCTTTGTAAAGTGTGAATGTGCAATAACTCAAATGTGCCTTTGGACTCCTCCTAAACAATGCAAGTTCTTGAAACTTTGGCAAAGGGTCAAGTCTACAAAACTTAGTGCACGCTGTTCATAAAATATTGTCATTTGACAAATGTCATCTAGCCCCATCTTCTCACATTCCCCACCACTGGACTTCCTCTCATCACCATACTTGGTGGTGAGTAGAAGTTCTGAATGGATGCTACAGATGTAGACATCCGTCTCCTTCCTCTTATCTGTGACTACATTATGTAAAAAAGGCCTATATTTATGCGTGGCCAATGTCGCCATCTAGTGTTTGTAAAAGTCACATTTTATTTTTCGTATGGAATAAAAGTGCCACATAGGGAGGGATCCCAGATGTTACTGCAGCTTATCAATTGATACATAGACAAAGACGAGGGTTAAATCATACCTTAGTATCTTCCTCTTTCCACAGCATTTCCTGTTCAACTTCATGTAATTCTTCTGAGGGGTCGTAGGTATAGACTGGAAGCAACTGGTGCCGGAGCCTGTCAATTCTAAAACACACAATAGGAAAGGAGTATACCGTGACATGGTGACCAATGTAAGAAGACTCTTTTTGGACATTATTGCAGGAATTCTGGGTATTGTTCAAAAGGAGTTGGCCAATTTAATAAGCAACCATACACATGCTGAGAGCAATAAAGAAGAGAATAAAATGAATTAATAAAAGCAAGTTACCTTCTCTTCCTGCGCACATACATCACCTACAATTAAAGAAAAAGTTTTTTTTTTTAAAAGCTGTAGCTCATCAAAGTAGTAATTCTTCACTGTATCGATGTAGGCCAACATGTGATGTCCCTGTTAGCCACTCACCACAGCTGCAGCTATCCCGATAAAGGTGATGAGGAAGAATGGTACCAACACGGAACTGACTGCCACATCCCCGTCTATGATGGCAGGGGGCTGAGTAGTGCTGTTCATTGCATATGTTTGGGTGGAGGGTGGGACAGGCAGCAAATCCCCAGTTGGAGGGAGAAGTTGGGCGGCAGCAGTCCTCTCCTCAACAAGTTAACTCCCAGTTGTTTTTGTCTCATCCTTGTTGTTCATGTGACTTCCACATGGTCTCTCTTCCTTCACAAATCAGTGTGAAATATGCCTGAGGGAGGCAAAAGACCAAAAGGTCACATGCTGGTAAGGCATATACAAAAGAGGGAAAAAAGGCAGAGAAATCCTAATCCAGATATGATATAGATCAGGGCTCAACATACAGGGCTGCCCGCTGGCCAAGGGAGGTTTTGGAAACCCTCCGGGCGAGTCGATCATCCACATCAGTGGCCCACTTCAGCCTGTGGAAAAAATATTGTAATAATGCTATTTTTCAATCTAGGTTACTGTATAAAAATGATGAAAAAACAGATGAATTCCTGAAGCTCTTAGTTTGTTATGTAGATTAATAATCACACACGCCCATACACAACCTAGTTTGTTATGTAGATTAATAATCACACACGCCCATACACAACCTAGTTTGTTATGTAGATTAATAATCACACACGCCCATACACAACCTAGTTTGTTATGTAGATTAATAATCACACACGCCCATACACAACCTAGTTTGTTATGTAGATTAATAATCACACACGCCCATACACAACCTAGTTTGTTATGTAGATTAATAATCACACACGCCCATACACAACCTAGTTTGTTATGTAGATTAATAATCACACACGCCCATACACAACCTAGTTTGTTATGTAGATTAATAATCACACACGCCCATACACAACCTAGTTTGTTATGTAGATTAATAATCACACACGCCCATACACAACCTAGTTTGTTATGTAGATTAATAATCACACACGCCCATACACAACCTAGTTTGTTATGTAGATTAATAATCACACACGCCCATACACAACCTAGTTTGTTATGTAGATTAATAATCACACACGCCCATACACAACCTAGTTTGAGCGGAATAATCCGATGGGGAGCAAGAGCGCGCAGCTCTCAAATGGTTGTCACTTTGAGCAGCTCAAATCAAAGTTTATTGGTCAGGTACAGCGATGTTATAGCAGGTGCAGAAACATGCTTGTGTTTCTAGCCCCAACAGTGCAGAAATACCTAGCAATACAAATAAATAAATACACACATAATCCAGAAAATTGAGAAACATCATAATGAGCAAAGTCAGAGAACAGAAAATAAAAATGTATAATGTACATAAATATAATGGTGTGAAAAGACAGTATGGACAGTATATGGATAGAAAAGGTGCGTACAGCAGTAGTTATATAGAATACAGTATATACACCTAAAGTTGGTAAAACAGTATGCAAACTTTATTAAAGTAACCAGTGTTCAATAACTATGTACACAGGGCAGTAAGGTGCAGGGTAAAGTATCGGGTGGTAGCTGGCTAGAATAGTGACTAAGGCTAGTGGTGACTGTTCAACAGTCTGATGGCCTGGAGATAAAAGCTGTTTCTCAGTCTCGCCTTCTAGATGGTACCAGAATGAACAGGCCGTAGCTCGGATGGCTGTGGTCCTTGATGATCTTCTTGACCTTCCTGTGACACCGGCTGCTGTAACTGTCCTGGAGGGCAGGGAATGTGCCCCCGGCAATGCGTTGGGCTGTGGTTGCGGACAGTGCCGTATCCGCACCAGGCAGTTATACAGCCCGACAGGATGCTCTCAATGGTGCATTTGTAGAAGTTTGTGAGGGTCTTAGAGGCCAAGCTCAGCTCAGCTCTATTTACTCTTAGATAAAAAATAAAAAAAGATAATTAGAGTCAAAGTAGACATCATACAAGACTACAAATCACTGCAAGCTCCTGCACGTCATCTCTTACAGAATTGCCCATTTAAAAGGAATTTAGCCAATTTTTTAATTACAAAATTTAGCTAACATTAGATAGTTAATCCAGTGATTCTTACCTTTACCTCAATTCAGCAGTCTCGTCCAAATCATCATGGCATTTGTAGGTCTTTATGATTTCCACATTATCAGCTAATTATCATTTCATTTTGGGGGGGTAAATACAGGTCAATATATTGATAAGTCAACTTGCCCTAGAGAGATTTACACGGTTATCAAAACACCATGCCAGGGTAATCCTACACGAAACATAGCCCTTATTTTAGCCGTTTCTAAAATCCACTATGGGAAGAATCCATTGTGGAAAAACGATTGGAACCATTTCCTTCTTTGACCACTAGGTTGTATGGGTATTATGACTCATTCTATGGTACTCTATTTGGATATGCCCTACAATTCTATGGTCATGTGATCCACACAATGTCCATACGGGTGGATTTGGGTAAAATGCTGCTCATGTTGAGATCTGATTTCGTGAAATAACACTCATACAAATAATTTAAAGATTCAGATAAGAAGAATTGAATGAATCTGCGCAGCGCCCAGGGCGACGCACGTGAACAAGCAAAAAAGCTGCTGCTGGCCACCACCACCGCACGAGTCACGACACCGGGTTGTGTGATGGTTTCTAACTACTAGCCACTACTACTAATCCGATATTAGCTAGCCTATTATCTTTATTTCTTGGTTCGTTAAAGTTGTTATGCAAGCAATGTCATACATCGTGCGTTTAGCTTACTAAATTGAGCAGCTCTAGCTAGCTAGCTGTCGCATACCAATCTGACAGCACAGCTTATTGGCTGGCGCAGCTCAAGTTATTTTTACATTTGGCTTAAAAATTGCAAGTGTTTTAGAAGAGTATCACTTGCGGATAACCACATTGCTAGCTCTAAATTATGTGTCCAATTTACCATGATTAGAAACGTAGTTATAATGAACACTCACCGAATGTTTTTGCTCCTCTGTCACTGTGAAGCTAACCAGGAAGAAAACAAAATAGCACTTTGATTGACAAGCCAACCCACGAATGCAAGCAATGAGTAACGGATGGAAGCAGCCAATGAAACGTCTCTGGAACAAACAGAGGATGAATGATAGCTATGCCCCTGATGAGTCGGTAGGTGTCGCCAAACTCATACTGTACAGCATTCAAGTACTGTCATAGCCACTTAAACTCTTTGGTATACTAGTTATGTATTGTGTTTAGTTTTCATTTTTCTTTTTTGGTGGATAGTTGTATGGTGGGTTGAGATTTAGTTGTAAGGGTGGAATTAAATCCTCTATCGACTAGGGCCAATACTTTTTTTCTGGCCAGGTAATATTTGAGTTTGAGTTTGAGTTTATTTTTATTTTTACAGGGACAGTGCACATTAATCAACATTTCAGTAAAAGTGCCGGTTTTAGCCAACCGGCTAATTTTCAACCGCAGTCCCTGGGCAGGTTATTAAAAACAATTACAATATAGACAATAGCAACATAGAACAAGCAAGACATAGCATACAGACAGAGCAACATAGGACAAGCAAGACGTAGCATACAGACAGAGCAGCATAAAACAAAAAGCAGCAAGACAGGGATCAAGAAAAACTCCAGAGCCCAATCAAATGCAACAATATTGATTTATTTTTCACTGGGCATATTGAGGTGGAAATGCCTTTGTGTTGGAGTAGCTTATGCATGCATGTATGAGGGGCTAGGCATGTATGGGGGATGGGGGCTGGAAGAGGTGGTGGGAGCAGTGAGAGAGTGGAATCTCACAGTATTTCCCTACTTCCAGGAAAAAGACTGCTGGAATTGCAATTCCATTTTTTCTGAGTGCAGCTGCCTTTGTGCATCCCTCTCTCACCCTCCCTTCCTCCGGCTCTGCACCACCAGTCCCCTCCCCTCACTAGACCCTAGAAAACAGAGAACAAGCTTGTGTAAACAGATGTCTCTTTCTGTCTCATAGGCAGCCAGTTCAGAGAACATTTGAAATTATATTGTAAATGGGGAAAGAGAGATGGAGATGCATGACAATTGGATCATGTAATGGATCATGTTTGGTAATTAATACAAATAACTACAGGCAGACACAATGAGAGAATATACATAGGGCTAATAATGGACAATCCTTAGTCAAAATTGGGGGGAAACAAACATGGAGCCATAGAGTAGGTAGACCATGGTGACTTATGGTGAACATTAGGAAAAATATGTGTCATTAGTCAGGGATGGAGAAAGCTACAGGACTGTTCCGCTAGGACTGACTGGAATATGTTCTGAGATTCACCCGATGTTATTGGGGAGTTCACCACGTCAGTCACAAGCTTCATTAAAAAGTACATCGACGACATCGTCCCCACAGTGACCATACTTACATATCCCAACCAAAAGCCATGGATTACAAGCAACATCCGCACTGAGCTAAAGGCTAGGGCTGCCGCTTTCAAGGAGCAGGACACTAATCTGGACACTTATAAGAAATCCCGCTACGACCTCCGACGAGCTATCAAACAGTCCAAACGTTGATACAGGACTAAGATCGAATTATACTATGCCAGCTCTGACGCTCGTCAGATGTGGCAGGGCTTGCAAACTACTATGGATTACAAAGGGAAACCCAACCGCGAGCTGCTCAGTGGCGCAAGTCTACCAAGCTAAATGCCTTCTATGCTCCCTTCGAGGCAAGCAACGCTGAACCATGCACGAGAGAACCAGATGTTCCGGACTACAATGTGATCTCCGTCGCCGATTTGAGTAAATAGGTTAACATTTACAAGGCCGCGGTGCCAGATGGATTAACAGGACAGATACTCAGAACATACGCTGACCAGCTGGCAGGTGTCTTCCCTGACATTTTCACTGACTACAGGGAACGGATGGCCGTGCACGCCCCTATCCACGTCGAGGGGGCTGTGGTGGAGTGGGTCGAGAGCATGGTCCAAACACACCAACACGGTCGTGAAGAAGGCACGACAATGCCTCTTCCCCCTCAAGAGGCTGAAAAGATTTGGCATGGGCCCTCAGATCCTCAAAAAGTTATACAGCTGCACCATTGAAAGCATCTTGACTGGCTGCGTCACCAGTTCGTATGGAAACTGCTTGGCATCCAACTGCAAGGTGCTACAGAGGGTAGTTCGTACAGCCCAATACATCACTGGGGACGAGCTCCCTGCCATCCAGGACCAGGTGGTACCAGGTGGTGTCAGAGGAAGGCCCTAAAACTTCTCAGACTCCAGCCACCCAAGTCAAAGACTGTTTTCCCTGCTACCACATGGGAATCAGTACTGATGCACCAAGTCTGGAACCAACAGGACCCTGTACAGCTTCTATCCCCAAGCTATAATAAGACTGCCAAATAGTTAAATGATTAACCAAATAGCTATCCGGATCATCTGCATTGACCCTTTTTACACTAACTCTTTTGACTCATCACATGCACTGCTGCTACTGTTTATTATTTATCCTGTTGCCTAGTCACTTTATCCCTACCTATATATACATGCAGTATCTACCTCGTACCCCTGCTCATCAACTCAGTACTGGTACCCTGTGTATATAGCCAACTCATTGTGTATTTATTCCTTGTGTTATTATTTTTTCTGTTATTTCTATATTTTTCTCTCTACATTGTTGGGAAGGGCCTGTTAGTCCACACCTGTTTATGAAGCATGTGACAAATAACATTTGATTTGATTTTGAGGGGATGGAGAAAGTAAAGAGCAATCATATTTGGCATGAGTAAGTTTGTCCTAATGTAAGACCTCAACTCATGTTGGTGCTGGGGAGATGAAATCATCTTTTTACTTGTGGGTCTAGGTAAACCTAAATGAATTCAATACATCGACATGTACTGTACATGGACTTGTTGCTCTGCTGTTTTTGCTGCAGTTTGAACCTAGAATAATGTGATTATTTGGGCAGTTCTAAAGAGCACTTCTACGCCGAAGTAAGAGGATGAACTCTGAAGAAGTATATTTGTGTTTATTCAATCTACAGTAAAAAGGTCATAAATGTATTTTCATTAATCATACCCGCTATTTCAATAATTTACAGAACAGTGCGTTATGTTCAAGGTCAGGGTCCTCTAAGAAGTCCCTTACTGGGAAGTAAGCGGTAGATAAGAGTGTGTAATAAAAAATAACTGTAATAAAGAAACAGAAGCCATGAATGAATATGGCAAATTATGAAAAGTGATTGTTAAAAATTGTCTTATCCCACACCCTGTCTTTCTCTGTCTGTCCATCTCTCTTCCGCTCTCTGTAGTTGGGGCTTTGAGTGATAATCATCTAGGGGTGAGTTGTGGTTGCAGCAGCCTTCAGGAATCCTTATTCCAGGAATGGTGAGTCACTCAACAAAAACACACACACTCAGACACACACACACCTCTGCATTAGTGATATATCATATGACTACAGCATAAGCCCCAACCTTTGCTGTGCACTCATGCAGTATCTCTCTGTAATGACGTAAACTGGGAGTGGGGAGATTGTTTTTGTACAATAATCAATGAATGTCCATGTTGAAATTAAAGGAAACAACAGAGAACCTTCATCAGAGAACCTATGGGTGAACATGGGGTCAAACAGAAACAGGCTTAATCATTCTGGGAAAGGTAAAAGAGGGCTTACAAGTGCAGAACTCCTCCCCCCTCCCCCATCACACACACACACCCTGCAGCAAACACACACACACACACACGCCCTGCAGCAAACACACACACACCCTGCAGCAAACACACACACACACTATTGTTCGTAGTTTCTATGGTTTCCTTAAAGAGCACTGCATTTTTCCCTGTCTTTACTTTCCTAGAAAGAGCGGTGAGCTGAAGCTGAGCAAACCAGGTCAAGAGATGAATCAAAATACTGTCATAATGCACCTTTGCTATTCTCAATCATTCTCAAGAGGCAGATACAGGGACAGGTATAAAATGGGCAGTTATAAAAGATCACATTTTTATTACAAAATGGTTTATCGAAAAACATGTAATTGCTCTGTGGCAAAATAAATAGATGAGGCTTATACTTGATTTTCACATTTAAAAAGCAGAACATTTCATGGAAACACAAATAATGGTCCATTAATTTTGCATATCTTCTAGGTTCATTTGGGTTTATTGTAGCCTCCCATAGGAGGCTTATAGTAACTAATATGTTCTGGAACGTATACAGTCTAATGACTAAAAACAACAATTCTATATTTAATTTAATTTAAGTCCAAAATTATAAACAAACAGAGACAGTGATTTTTTTTTTACCAATACAAGATTTTAATGCTCCCTGTTAAACAACTTAACCAAAGTATAACCACAAAAAAATAGAAAACATGCCACACTCTCTCGCATTGCATTCTTATATTGTTTCAATTGGCCAATTCCCCCGACCTTAAGACATAGATCAGTGATCATCATAAAAAAGAACAACAATATTAATGGAGTTAATTTGGCTACTGTCACACATGAAAACAGATCAATGTCAAATCCAAATAGCTCTGCAAAATGGTCGCAAATAAACCATGATAGAAAGCACACTCATTTACACATAAGGCAGTGTTGAAGGTTATGAGGAAGCTTCACAAGCAGCATTTTGCTGTTTGTTATTGTGTTATTCCTCAGTTCAAGAGATGGTTATTTCAGCATCTCAAAGATCTATAAGGAAACCTAAGTTGGACCTGAAATTGATTACCACAATGACAGTCTTTAAAAAAAAAAAACGTTAGTGAGATCAGCTGAAACTACACAACCTTGATAATGACCAAGTTACACTCCAGGATTCAGAAAAAATAGGAATGAATAGGACACTCAGATCAGCCACTTTTGCAGCAAGACTATGGTCCGGAAATCTTTATGATTCATATGAATTTTCATCACTATATTAGGACATTGATCGAAATTGTCAGATTTAACAGTACAATTCAGGAGTATCAAAAAATCTGATTAACATTTCCTACAACACAAAAGGGTATTCCAGCAAAAAGTCCCGTAGCCGCCTAGGCAAGGGTAAGTCCTGGTGACAGCGAGAATGCTCGTTGATAGTGATGCGGCAAAGGTGCTGGAGACTAGGGGAGACTTTATGGAGGGGCCGGGTGAGTTTGAGCTGCAGAGTTTTCTCTGTAGGGACCGAAGGGTTACCCCCGCCTGTGTCATTTTGAGTGGCCAGATGCTTGTAAGTCAGGGCATAGTGCTGCACCAGATCTACAGCACCCTCAAAACGCCGCAGTCGTGGCCGTGCCACAATTACAGAGTCGAAGCCAAACATGCCAGTGGCGTACTCTATACGGAGGTGTGTGGGGCCAAGGCTGGTCTTCACAGACAGGGTGAGGAGGTATCCCTGGTAGGAGCTGTCCCGCAAAAGGAAAGTCCCCTCTGGAGCATCAATCAGAACCTGCTTAGCCTGAGCAGCTGTCAGGAGGCCCCAGTACCAGCCTGCAAAACACACAGAGGGGAGCATGAGCAAGAGGGAGAGGGACATGTAGCTGGAAATATTAGATGCATAAGTGTGCATTACGTTTAGTCTGTCAAACATTCCTTACATAATGTCATCTGAATTTAAATGTTAGGCTACATTCATGTCAGATATAGACAGATATAAAGTTTGAATAGTGAAAAAAAATATGTAACATGACATTTCAATCGGCTGTAGGTCTAATGCAATATGGTTGTTGTCTGAGCATTCTAAGGAGACAGAAAATGTGTTCACAGACAGCTGACTACAATAGTCCATAAATCGAAATGTAGGCCTACAATAACGAAAATATGCCAACCTGACTCCTGAAGGTGAGACATGGCTCTTTGCAACCGTGCGGCATCCTCTCTTGACTCAATTCGACGTGGCTCCAGCTCGCTGTCCTTTAGCCAGACTGCATTGAGGGATTTGTCGGGGGCACTGGTCGGAATAATCATTGGGCCTGAAGGCAATGGTACACCGGAGGATTTGGGCATCCGATGGTTCTCAATCTGTTTTAGACACCTAGCTGTATGTATCCCATCCAAAGTCTTAAAAAGAACGTTAACATACACACAAATCAACTAAAGCTCATACATACAAATTGATAGGAGCCTAATCAGTTATATAAAAATTATTTAAAGAATTTCCATTTCCAAAAGCCAGACATTGTGACGCCTAGCCCTATAAATTAACTTGTGTTAGCATCACTCCATGATTTGAATAATTTGCTGTGTTGAATAGCCTATGCGTCCTATATGTGTCCAAATAATTCCACTCACTACATTAACTACTATGGTCGTTTGTCAAATCTTAATGGAAAATACAGTATGTCTTAGACTAAAGTTGTAGGCTCACATCTAGGCCTATAATTATTTTTATAAAATCGGCTTTTGAAATGGGGCTATTTCTCACCTTTACGAGCCTAAGTGCGTTCTTGAAATCCCCAGAGGTCTAACCCTTGAAACAGCCTTTTCAGAAGATCTTCTGCAGCCTAACTCCTAGAACCAAATGACACTAATTAGGAATATTTCACGTTTTTCACAGTTTATTTAAATGTTTCACCATTCTACATGAAAGTTGTCTAGTTTGCGCAACGGTAGTCTGGATACATCCTATAGCCAAACATAGACTTAAATCGCCGATAGCCAATATAGAACATGCAATGAGATTCAGTAGCTTACTACTTAAGATTATGTTGAATAGGCTAAATGCTGCGAACAAAATATGATGCCGAATCTCTCAATTCACGTCTTCTTGGCGCATAAACCACTTTTTGGCATAGAAACCGCATTACAATTAGGCTTCTTCTGTATTGGAGAACATACATTCAATAACGCAGAACATTTATATTGGCTGCTGCAACTGATCATTCATTTTACCTGCACTGGTTAAACAGTTCATGTCCTCAGCAATTCAAACTGAAGCCTTGAGCCACACAGCGCAACGAAAGATCTGGAGCACTTGTTTGGTATCCTGCATGATGTATGATATTTTCAGGGATATATTAAACAAACAATCCACAATATGTCACGAGCTGCCCTCTAAATGCACGACCTGGCAGTCTATCAGTGTGTACTCTTTACTAGTCTAGAGTCTGGGCACTGAGTTTTTTCGTTTTGCATTGTTTCCTTTCCTAGTTTTCCTTGTTGACGGAGCGCTCGTCTTTCCAGGAACATTCCCAGAAAGAGTGGTCACGTGTGCATGATATGGTCTCAGTTCCACCAATCCATGGCCCAAACGATGAAGTCACCCACAGCCAAAGAGGGAGCGGAAAGCGGTCTAAGGCCCACTGAAAGGTGTATTCCGTAAAATGTCCGATATGACTTTACATTATAGCTCGGAATAGTGATAATAACATGGTAAAAATGCATAGCCTATTTACTTATAATGACCTATTAATGAAAACATGAATTTCAGTAGGCTATAATTATATTCTTATTTCATGGAAATAAATACACCATACAGCTAACTGCCAAAATAATGGAAACACCAACATAAAGTGTCTTAATAGGTGGTTGTGCCGCCAGAACAGCTTCAAGGCGCCTTGGCATAAATTCTACAAGTGTCTGGAACTCTATTGAAAGGATGCGACAACCATTCTTTCACGTGAAATGCCATAATTTGGTGTTTTGTTGATGGTGGTGGAAAACATTGTCTCGGGCGTTACTACAGAATTTCCCATAAGTGGTCATTTGGCTTGAGATCTGGTGACAGAGACAGCCATGGCATATGGTTTACATAGTTTTCATGCTCATCAATCAAACCATTCAGTAACCACTCGTGCCCTGTGGATGGGGGTATTGTCATCCACTCCCATCAGGATAGAAAGATTCATCATACAGTAGGCTGAAGGTGATCACTAGAATGGCTGTGTACTTACTAGCGTTTACCTTGCCCTCTAAGCGGTTGAGTAAACCTAAACCATGCCAGGAAAATGCACCCCACCACCATAACCGAGCTTCCAGAACCCTCATTTACTCAAGTGTTTCCATTATTTTGTCAGTTAGCCTACCAGTACTGTGTGCTTGTGTAGACGATAAACAATACTACTTGGAATTGCTTTATACCTAAATCAAATACAAGTTTATTGGTCGTGTACACCGTTTAACAGATGTTATAGCGGGTGCAGCGAAATGGTTATGTTACTGGCTCCTAACAATGCAGTAAAATGTAAATCAAGTAGGCATACACAAATAATAATAATAATAACAATGTTTCATAGCCTACCTTATACCAAATTTGAGGATGAGGGTTGGCAAATGATCCTTACCATTATGCTTTGTTACACAATTATCTGTTACAAAATCCTCTTCTTCTTGCATACTTTATTTTTTCTATAGCCTTAATCAGACATTCTTATGAAACATTTACATTAATTGCATATTTTCAGGACAAATTTAAGCAACGTTGGCGTGGATTTTAATGTAGGCATAGAGTACAGTCAAATCTGTGCATAATTTAAATACACTGCTCAAAAAAATAAAGGGAACACTTAAACAACACAATGTAACTCCAAGTCAATCACACTTCTGTGAAATCAAAATGTCCACTTAGGAAGCAACACTGATTGACAATACATTTCACATGCTGTTGTGCAAATGGAATAGACAACAGGTGGAAATTATAGGCAATTAGCAAGATACCCCCAATAAAGGAGTGGTTCTACAGGTGGTGACCACAGACCACCACCCAGTTCCTATGCTTCCTGGCTGATGTTTTGGTCACTTTTGAATGCTGGCGGTGCTTTCACTCTAGTGGTAGCATGAGACAGAGTCTACAACCCACAGTGGCTCAGGTAGTGCAGCTCATTCAGGATGGCACATCAATGAGAGCTGTGGCAAGAAGGTTTGCTGTGTCTGTCAGCGTAGTGTCCAGAGCATGGAGGCACTACCAGGAGACAGGCCAGTACATCAGGAGACGTGGAGGAGGCCGTAGGAGGGCAACAACCCAGCAACAGGACCGCTACCTCTGCCTTTGTGCAAGGAGGAGGAGGAGGAGCACTGCCAGAGCCCTGCAAAATGACCTCCAGCAGGCCACAAATGTGCATGTGTCTGCTCAAACGGTCAGAAACAGACTCCATGAGGGTGGTATGAGGGCACGACGTCCACAGGTTTGGCAACACCAAGATTGGCAAATTCGCCACTAGCGCCCTGTGCTCTTCACAGATGAAAGCAGGTTCACACTGAGCACATGTGACAGACGTGACAGAGTCTGGAGACGCCGTGGAGAACGTTCTACTGCCTGCAACATCCTCCAGCATGACTGGTTTGGCGGTGGGTCAGTCATGGTGTGGGGTGGCATTTCTTTGGGGGGCCGCACAGCCCTCCATGTGCTCGCCAGAGGTAGCCTGACTGCCATTAGGTACCGAGATGATATCCTCAGACCCCTTGTGAGACCATATGCTGGTGCTGTTGGCCCTGGGTTCCTCCTAATGCAAGACAATGCTAGACCTCATGTGGCTGGAGTGTGTCAGCAGTTCCTGCAAGAGGAAGGCATTGATGCTATGGACTGGCCCGCCCGTTCCCCAGACAGAATCCAATTGAGCACATCTGGGACATCATGTCTCGCTCCATCCACCAGCGCCACGTTGCACCACAGACTGTCCAGGAGTTGGCGGATGCTTTAGTCCAGGTCTGGGAGGAGATCTGTCAGGAGACCATCCGCCACCTCATCAGGAGCATGCCCAGGCGTTGTAGGGAGGTCATACAGGCACGTGGAGGCCACACACACTACTGAGCCTCATTTTGACTTGTTTTAACGACATTACATCAAAGTTGGATCAGCCTGTAGTGTGGTTTTCCACTTTAATTTTGAGTGTGACTCCAAATCCAGACCTCCATGGGTTGATACATTTGATTTCCATTGATAATTATTGTGTGATTTTGTTGTCAGCACATTCAACTATGTAAAGAAAAAGTATTTAATAAGAATATTTCATTCATTCAGATCTAGGATGTGTTATTTTAGTGTTCCCTTTATTTTTTTGAGCAGTGTATATATACCAGGCCCCTAGGTGCGCACTCTGTAGTCTGATACTGCTGTCAGAGTACAATCTATCCTTCAAACGAAAATCCTCAGTCAAGCCATCCGCGCTGTAGAATTTGCGTCCGGGCATGCCAAATTTGCACATTACGGTATCACGCGGAATATCTTGACAGGGAGAGAAGCTCTGATCTCTGAACCTCTTCTAAACAGATTGTGTCGGCAGTGAATTGTGTGATGATGATGTGATATGTTTATATCCAGTAACGTCATTCATTGTATGGACTTTGTTGACACTTTTTCTTGTTTCAATTCGGTATCAACACGCATCACACGCGGAAACACATGCCTCCCAGGCGGTAGTTCGGTTAAACCCTTTTCAGTGATTGAGACTCCACATACAGCAACTATGATTGCATTTGGATGTCAAGAAATAGGCCAAAAATACAGACTTGCAGCAAAGAAACATCTAAACTTATAAAGGCACTGATGAAAAGCCATGATTGGATTTTTCTAATAATTATAACCTATTGTCAAATATGATCATGTAAAATATTTCAATGGATTTTAATTGAAGAGCTAATTCATTACTGGGTTAGTTTCATCCTTAACACTTGACACCCAGTGTCATAACATGTTATGACACGGTCATAACCATGTCATAAAATGTCAATACAGCTGACATAACTTGTCATAACCTGTTATAATATGATCACTGTCATGACACATACTGCATATTGTGACATATATTGTGTTACTTTATGGCTGGTTATGACACCTACATAAGTGTCAAAGCCCACAAAACCTACCACACAAGGCAAAATATTCTATTACACCATAGCCTACATGTCAACAGTATGTTTGTTGTATGTATGTTCTTTTTTTAATGACCATATTAAATTCTCATTGTAATTGCGCAGACATTGATGTCAGACATGCACATACCCCAATGCTCTGTTGCTGATGACTGGGATGAATGCAGGAGCAGATTTCCGGAGTAGGACCAGACACCCTATTTTTGACTGATGACTGATATAAGGGAATGTACGTGGTAGGCCGATCTGGCTTATATGATTATGATGGTCATAATGCTTCTTGACAGTGTCATAAAGTGTATATTTTTTGGTCCATGTAAAATGACAACGGATGGTCATAATGTCTTCAGGACAGTGTCATAAAGTGTATATTTTTTGGTCCATGTAAAATGACAACGGATGGTCATAATGTCTTCAGGACAGTGTCATAAAGTGTATTTTCTACAAGTTACTTAAAATATGATGAAAAAACATGACTGCAAAGAATTCATTACAAAAACAACAAAGGATTTAAAAAACTAACTTTAAAACGGAAGGAAACTTCTTGGCAGGGATTTTTTTTTAAATAAATGTGGGTTTTGACACTCTTATATACAGTTGAATTTGGAAGTTTACATACACCTTAGCCAAATACATTTAAACTCAGTTTTTCACAATTCCTAACATTTAATCTTAGTAAAAATTCCCTGTCTTAGGTTAGTTAGGATCACCACTTTATTTTAAGAATGTGAAATGTCAGAATAATAGTAGAGAGGGATTTATTTCAGCTTTTATTTAATTCATCACATTCCCAGTAGGTCAGAAGTTTACATACACTCAATTAGTATTTGGTAGCATTGCCTTTAAATTGTTTCACTTGGGTCAAACGTTTTGGGTAGCCTTCCACAACCTTCCCACAATACATTGGGTGAATTTTGGCCTATTCCTCCTGACAGAGCTGGTGTAACTGAGTCAGGTTTGTAGGCCTCCTTGCTCTCACATGCTTTTTCAGTTCTGCCCACAAATGTTCTATGGGATTGAGGTCAGGGCTTTGTGATGGCCACTCCAATACCTTGACTTTGTTGTCCTTAAGCCATTTTGCCACAACTTTGGAAGTATGCTTGGGGTCATTGTTAATTTGGAAGACCCATTTGCGACCAAGCTTTAACTTCCTGACTGATGTCTTGAGATGTTGCTTCAATATATCCACATCATTTTCCTGCCTCATGATGACATTTATTTTGTGAAGTGCACCAGTCCCTCCTGCAGCAAAGCACCCCCACAACATGATGCTGCCACCCCGTTCTTCACGGTTGGGATGGTGTTCTTCGGCTTGCAAACCTCCCAATGTTTTCCTCCAAGTTCTATTTTTGTTTCATCAGACCAGAGGACATTTCTCCAAAAAGTACGATATTTGTCCCCATGTGCTGTTGCAAACCGTAGTCTGGCTTTTTTTATGGCGGTTTTGGAGCAGTGGCCTTCTTCCTTGCTGAGCGGCTTTTCAGGTTACATTGATATAGGACTCATTTTCTTGTTTTACTGTGGATATAGATACTTTTCAAGCAAAGAGGCACTGAGTTTGAAGGTTGTCCTTGAAATACATCCACATGTAGACCTCCAATTGACTCAAATGATGTCAATTAGCCTATCAGAAGCTTCTAAAGCCATGACATAATTTTCTGGAATTTTCCAAGCTGTTTAAAAGGCACTGTCAACTTAGTGTATGTAAACTTCTGACCCACTGGAATTGTGATACAGTGAATTATAAGTGAAATGATGTCTGTCTGTAAACAATTGTTGGAAAAATGACTTGTGTCATGCACACAGTAGATGTCCTAATCGACTTGTAAAAAAAACTATAGGTTGTTAACAAGAAATTTGTGGAGTGGTTGAAAAACAAGTTTTATTGACTCCAACCTAAGTGTATGTAAACTTCCGACTTCAACTGTAAGTGTCATAAAATAACACAATATATATCACAACAGGTGTAAATATCTGGGTCATGACAATGTTATGACTGTTTTGCCAAGTTCTGTCAGCTGTTATGACATGGTTATGGCCATGGATTATGACACTGGGTGTCAAGTAAAGAGTCTCATATTCCATAATATTTATCGCATATTGGAGACTAAATGAAAGTTTAACATACTGTTTCAAATATGTACTATTTTGAAAATACACATCACATACATAATAATGTAATTTATCCCATATTGGAGACTCAATTAAAGAACGTCTTCATATATTTAGTCAGTAAACTCAATGTATTTATGTCATACACCTTCTCAATCAATTACATTTATTTTACAAAGCCCTTTTTACATCAGCAGTTGTCACAAAGTGCTTGTAGAGATACCCAACCTAAAACCCCAAAGAGCAAGTAATGCAGATACAGAAACACAGTGACAAGGAAAAACACCCTAGAAGGGCAGGAAGCTAAGAAGAAACCTAAGAAGGAACCAAGCTCAGAGGGGTAACTCTTCTGACTGTGCTGGGTGGAGATTATCAGAGTACATGGCCATTAATGCCAGATCATTTTACAAGATGTTCATACATGACCAGCAGGTTCAAATAATAATATCAGTGGTTATCAAGGGTGCAACAGGTCAGCACGTCAGGAGTAAATGTCAGTTGGCTTTTAATAGCCAAGCATTCAGAGGTCAAGACAGCAGGTGTGGTAGAGAGAGGGAGAGAGAGAAAGAAGGTCGAAACAGCAGGTCCGGGACAAGATCGCACGTCTGGTGAACAGGTCAGGGTTCCATAGCCACAGGCAAAACAGCAGATCGGGATCAGCCGCATGACCAGATGGACTGGGGCCAGCCAGGAGTAATCCTGATGGTCATAAGCCTCAGGTCCTCCTCAGCTAGAGAGAGAGATGGGAAATTAGGAGGAGCATACTGAAGTTCACACAGGACACCAGATTTCACCACATAGAACAGACTGACCCTAGTCTGCTGGCACATAGACTATTGCAGCATAGATATTGGAGGCTGAGACGGAGGGGTGAAAAAGACAGGAAGAACACCTCAGTGACACAACCCACTCAAGTGACACACCCATCCTAGGGATGGCATGGAAGAGCACTAGAGGCAGAGAATCGCAGTAGAGAGAGGGGAGCCGGCCAGGCAGAGACAGCAAGGGCGGTTCATCTCTCCAGTGCCTTGCTGTTCCCCTTCTCACCCCTGGGACAGACTACACTCAATCATAGGACTTACTGAAGAGATCAGTCTTCAGTAAAGACTTAAAGGTCGAGACAGAGCCCATCTCTGACATGGATAGGCAGACCATTCCATAAAAAAAATTTGCTCTACAGGAGAAAGCCCTGGCTCCAGTTGTTTGCTTAGAAATTCTAGGGACAATAAGGAAGCATGCATCCTATGACGGTAGCGTACGTGTAGGTATGTACGGCAGGACCAAATCGGAGAGATAGGTAGGAGCAAGTCCATGTATTGCTTTGTAAGTTGGCAGTAAAACCTTGAAATCAGCCCTATCCTAAACAGGAAGCCAGTATAGAGGCTAGCACTGGAGTAATATGATCACATTTCTTGGCTCTAGTCAAGATTCTAGCAGCCGTATTTAGCACTAACTGAAGTATATTTAGTGCTGTATCCGGGTAACTGGAGAGTAGAGCATTGCAGTAGTGTAATCTAGAAGTGACAAAAGCATGGATTAGCTTTTCTGCATCATTTTCAGACAACAAAAAAATCTTATTTTTGCAATATTATGAAGATGGAAAAAAGCAGTCCTTGAAACAGTCTTGATATGTTCGCCAAAATAGAGATCAGGGTCCAGAGTAACGCCGAGGTCCTTCGCAGTTTTATTTGAGACGACTTTATAACCATCAAGATTGTCAGATCAAACAGCATATCTCTTTGTTTCTTGGGACCTAGAACTAGCATATCTGTTTTGTCTGAGTTTAAAAGTAAAAGATTTGCCACCATCCACTTCCTTATGTCTGAAAAACAGGCTTCCAGGGAGGACAATTTTGGGACTTTACCATGTTTAATTGAAAAGTACAGCTGTGTGGCATCCGCAAAGCAGTGAAAGTATACATTGTGTTTCCGAAAGACATCACCAAGAGGTAGAATATATACTGAAAACAATAGTGGTCCTAAAACGGAACCTTGAGGAACACCAAAACATACAATTGATTTGTCAGAGGACAAACCATCCACAGAGATAAACTGATATCTTTCCGAAAGATAAGATCTAAACCAGGCAAGAACCTGTCCATGTAGACCAATTCAGGTTTCCAATCTCTCCAAAAGAATGTGGTGATCGATGGTATCAAAAGCAGCACTAAGGTCTAGGAGCACAAGGACAGATGCAGAGCCTTAGTCTGATGTCATTAAAAGGTACTTTACCACATTCACGAGTGCAGTCTTAGGACTATGATGGGGTCTAAAACCAGAGTGGAGCATTTCGTATACATTATTTTGTCTTCAGGAAGAGTTGCAGCGCAACAGCTTTTCCAAAACATGTTCTGGGTCTAGGTTTGGCTTTTTTCAGGAAAAGCTTTATTAGTTGCCACTTTTAGTGAGTTTGGTACAAATATGGAGGATAGTGGAGGATAAAAATAAATAAAAAATAAATGAGTGAGGTCACCGCATGTGTGGGGGGTGGGACAAAGGAGGTATCAGAGGTATAATGAGTGGAACTAGGGGCTCCATTGTAAACTAAAACAATGATAACTAACCTAAACAACAGTATACAAGGTATATTGACATATGAGAGAGACATACAGCGAGGCATAAAGTAATCACAGGTGTTGATTTGGAGAGCTAGCTAAGACAACAACGGGTGAGACAACAACAGCTAATCAACTAAAATAGGTAAAATGGCGATAAATGGGCAGAGGGTCGGTTAACTACACACAGGGTCTGAGTGTCACGGTCGTCCTCCTCATCTGAAGAGGAGAGGCGAGAAGGATCGGAGGACCAAAATGCGGCGTGGTATGTGTTCATCATGAATTTTAATAAAGAAAACACTGAACACTGAAACACTATACAAAAACAATAAACGAACTGTGCTGAAACAAGCAATCAACATAGACAATCACCCACAAACAAACAGTGCAACCCAGGCTACCTAAGTATGATTCTCAATCAGAGACAACTAATGACACCTGCCTCTGATTGAGAACCATACTAGGCCGAAACATAGAAATCCCCAAATCATAGAAAATCAAACATAGACTGCCCACCCCAACTCACGCCCTGACCATACTAAATAATGAATACAAAACAAAGGAAATAAAGGTCAGAACGTGGCACTGAGTTTGCGGCTGGGGCCGACAGATAAACAAAAAAATTAACCGAATGGAGTATCGTGATTATGTTCAACATATGAGAGCCAATCACAGGAAGTAGCTCTTTCAGTAGTTTGGTCTGAATAGGGTCTAGTAGGCAGCTGGAAGGTTTAGAGGCCACTACTATTTTCGTAATAGTTTCTAGAGATACAGGATTAAAAAACTTGAGTGTATCCATTGATCTTAGGTCCTGGCAGTTCTTTGCAGTCTCAGGACAACTGAGTTTTGGAGAAATACGCAGATTCAAAGAGGAGTCCGTAATTTGCTTTATGAAGATCATTATCTTTTCATTAAAGAAGTTCATGAATTCATCACTGCTGAAGTGAAGGCCATCCTCTCTTGAGGAAGGCTGCTTTTTAGTTAGCTTTTGCGACAATATCAAAATAAATGTGGTTTGTCCAAGAATTTATAGTGCGGCTTTTGCTAATCCTTGGTTAGGGTCTGAGCAGATTATTTGTTGTGATTGCAAACATAATAAAATGGTCCGATAGTCCAGGATTATGTGGGAAAACATTTTGATCCACAATATTTATTCTAGTGGACAGAACTAGATCCAGGGTATGACTGTGACAACGGGCAGGTCCGGAGACATGTTTGCCAAAACCCACTGAGTCGATGATGCCTCCAAAAGCCTTTTGGAGTGGGTCTGTGGACTTCTCCATGTATATATTTAAGTCACAAAAATGTGAATATTATCAGCCATGACTAAAAGGCCCGATAGGAATTCATGAAACTTAGTGAGGAATGCTGTATACGGCTCAGACCTGTAACAGTAGCTATAAAAATAGCTTGGGTAGGCTGCATAGATTTCCTGACTAGAAGCTCAAAATATATATACATTTTAGAAATTTCCTGTAAAAAAATGTTAGCAACACCTCCGCCTTTGCAGGAGGTGCGGCAAATATAGTCACTAGTGTAGCCTGGAGGAGAGGCCTCATTTAACTCAGTAAATTAATCAGGCTTAAGCCATGTTTCAGTCAGGCCAATCACATCAAAGTTTTGATCAGTGATTAGTTCATTGACTATGACTGCCTTGGAAGTGAGGGATCTAACATTAAGGAGTCCTATTTTGAGTTGTGATGTATTATCACAGTCTCTTTAAAAAAATGACAGGGATGGAGGAGGTCTTTATTCCAGTGAAATTGCTAAAGCGAACACCGCCATGTTTACATTTCCCTGATTTTTCCTGCTGCCTGGCCTGCTATCTATCTCATTGTGGAGCTAGATGAGTTAGAACCCTGTCTATGATGATAGATAAGATGAGAGCACTCCTTCAGCTAAGATGGAGTCAATCACCCCTCAGAGGCCCAGCTTGGTCCTGTTTGTGGTTGAGTCCCAGAAAGAGGGCCAATTATCTACAAATTCTATCATTTGGGAGGGGCAGAAAACATTTTACAACCAGCGATTAAATTGTGAGACTCTGCTGTAGAGCTCATCACTCCCCCTAACTGTGAAGGGGGCCAGAGACAATTACTTGATGCCGACACATCTTTCTAGCTAATTTACAAGCTGAAGCTATGTTGCGCTTGGTGACCTCTGACAGTTTCATCCTAACATTGTTGGTGCTGACGTGGATAACAATATCCCTATACTCTCTATACTCGCCAATTTTTGCCTTAGCCAGCACCATCTTCAGATTAGCCTTTACATCAGTAGCACCTGCCCCCTGGTAAACAGTGTATGATCGCTGAATGATTGTTTTTCAGTCTAATATTGCAGGGGAAAATATTGCAGGTGTGAATAAAGTCATGTTCTTTTGCCTCACTTTTTAAAGGACGTTACTGGAATAATCATATCACGTCATCACACAATTCACTGGTGACAATAAATCTGTTTAGAAGAGGTTCAGAGATCAGAGCTTCTCGCATATTCCAGTGTGCAGGGTGTGCGCAAATACAAATTCTACAGCATGGATTGCTTGACCACTGATTATGAGGAGGGAGAGGGACAGCATTAAACCAGGTGTGGCTCCTGGATTCTACTAGACCAGAAGATTGTAAAAACCAGGTAAAACCAATGATTTCCAGAGCCTTTGGAAAGTATTCAGACCCCTTGACTTTTTCCCAAAAATTTTGCGTTACAGCCTTATTCTAAAATGTATTAAATATTTGTTTTTCCTCAGCAATCTACACACAATAACCGATAATGACAAAGCATTCAATTTTCTTGTAAAAAATATAGAAATACCTTATTTACATACGTTTTCAGACCCTTTGCTATGAGACTCGAAATTGAGTTCAGGTGCATCCTGTTTCCATTGATCATCCTTGAGATATTTCTACAACTTGATTGGAGTCCACCTGTGGTAAACTCAATTGATTGGTTTGGATAGGCACACACCTGTCTATATAAGGTCCCATGTCAGAGCAAAAACCAAGCCATGAGGTTGAAGGAATTGTCCGTAGAGCGCCGTTTCAGGATTGTGTCGAGGCACAGATCTAGAGCTGGCCGCCCGGCAAATCTGAGCAATCAGGGGAGAAGGGCCTTAGTCAGGTAGTGACCAAGAACCCGATGGTCACTCCGACAGAGCTTTAGAGTTCCTCTGTGGGGGTGGGAGAAGCTTCCAGAAGGACAACCATCTCTGCAGCACAGTCAGGCCTTTATGGTGGAGTGATCAGATGGAAGCCACTCCTCAGTAAAAGGCACGACAGCCTGATTGGAGTTTTCCAAAAGGCATCTAAAGACTCTCAGACCTTGAGAAGCAAGATTCTCTGGTCTGCTGAAACCAAGAATGAACTCTTTGGCCTGAATGCACCTGAATGCACTATATATACAGTGCATTTTATGTCAACAATCTACACAAAATAATCTGTCACAGTGGAAGAAAATGTCTGACATGTTGATTTGATTAATGGAAAATACAACACTAATATATTCAATAAGTATTCAACACATGTAGGGCTATGGCGGTCACAAAATTTGGTCAGCCAGTGATTGTCAAGCAAATAACTGTCGGTCTCACAGTAATTTACCATTAATTAACAAAGACATTTAGCATCTCCTGGCTTCCACATATAGCCTATGCAGACCTTTGGAACATCTACCTTTTAAAAAGTCAAAGAAATCCATGTAATATAGCCTACACCTTCACAATAATTCCATTATTTATTTTAGAAGGGTCTAAAGAAGCATGACATGAAGAAAATGTAGTCTATTTCAGAATCTGTTTTTATGTTAGTTCCTGATCTTGCTGTGCCAAATGGCTGTGAGCTACACTAGAATTCGGTGGCATTATTTTATATTATTTTATAGTATGAAGAATACAATTGAACAAAGCTGAATCAAATAGAAAGGCTCTTTTCTCCAAACGATTTGCGCACATGTGGCTATTCTGTGTTGAGCATTTAACAAAGAAATACAGTTGAAGTCAGAAGTTTACATAGACTTAGGTTGGAGTCATTGAAAATCGTTTTTCAACCACTCCACAAATTTCATGTTAACAAACTATAGTTTTGGCAAGTCGGTTAGGACATCTACTTTTTGCATGACACAAGTCATTTTTCCAACAATTGTTTACAGACAGATTATTTTACTTATAATTCACTGTATCACAATTCCCGTGGGTCAGAAGTTTTACATACACTAAATTGACTGTGCCTTTAAGCAGCTTGGAACAGCTTGGCTTTAAAATCTTCTGATAGGCTAATTGACATCATTTCAGTCAATTGGAGGTGTACCTGTGGATATATTTCAAGGCCTACCTTCAAACTCACTGCCTCTTTGCTTGACATCATGGGAGTTTGTCTGTGGAGATGGGAGAACCTTCCAGAAAGAAAACCATCTCTGCAGCACTCCACCAATCAGTTCTTTATGGTGGAGTGGCCAAATGGAAGCCACTCATTAGTAAAAGGCACATGACAGCCCGCTTGGAGTTAGCCAAAAGGTTCCTAAAGGACTCAGACCATGAAAAACAAGATTCTCTGATCTGATGAAACCAAGATTGAACTCTTTGACCTGAATGCCAAGAGTCACGTCTGGTGTATACCGATCACCATCCCTACGGTGAAACATGGTGGTGGCATCATCATGCTTTGGGGACTGGGAGACTAGTCAGGATCAAGGCAAAGATGAACAGAGCAAAGTACAGAGAGATCCTTGATGAAAACCTGCTACAGAGCACTCAGGATCTGACTGGGGAGAAGGTTCACCTTCCAACAGAACAACGACACTAAACACATAGCCAAGACAACGTAGGAGAGGCTTTGGGACACATCTCTAAATGTCCTTGAGAGAGCCTGGACTTGTACCCGATCGAACATCTTTGCAGAGACCGTAAAATAGCTGTGCAGCAACCCTCCCCAATCAAACATGACAGAGCTTGAGAGGATCTGCAGAAGAATGGGAGAAACTAAAAAATACAGGTGTGCCAAGCTTGTAGCATCATACCCAAGAAGAACTGGGTAAAGGGTCTGAAATCTTATGTAATGTGATATTTCTGTTTATTTTGTATTTTTTTGCTAAAATGTTTTTTAAAAGTGTTGTTTTCTTAATCATTATGAGGTATTGTGTGTAGATTGATGAGTGGGAAAAAAACGATTTAATCCATTTTAGAATAAGGCTGTAACGTAACTAAATGTGGAAAAAGTAAAGGGGTCGGAATACTTTCCGAAAGCACTGTATAATATGGGGAATTGGAAATGACTCATAAAATTACATTGATAGAACCCACAATCTTTCTGTAACATTAAATCTGCTCCCTAAAAAAATACAAATGCAGTTTTCCTCTAGGATTTTGCCTGTGCTTAGCTCTTTTCTGTTTCTTTTTAACCCCCCCCCCCCAAAAAAAAAAGAACTCCACAGTCCATGCCAATGACAAGTATACCCATAACATGATGCAGCCATCACCATGTTTGAAAAAATGGGGAGTGGTACTCAGTTATGTGTTGTGTTGGATTTACCCCAAATATAACATTTTGTAGTCAGGATCTAAAGTTAATTTCTTTGCATGTTTTGGAAAATGTTTCTTCTGTACAGGCCTCCTTCTTTTCACTCTGTCATTTATGTTAGCATTGTAGCATAACTACAATGTTGTTAATCCATCCTCAGTTATCTACTATCACAGCCATTAACATTAAACTCTGTTACTTTTTTAAAATCATCATAGCCTCATGGTGAAATCCCTGAGCGGTTTCAAGTCTCACTAAGCGGTTACCCGCAATTGAGTTGGGAAGGGAGCCTGTATCTTTGTCGTGACTGGGTGTATTGATACACCATCCAAAGTGTAATTAATAACTGCACCGTGCTCAAAGGAATATTCAATGTCTACTTTTCCCCCCTTCTTTTCAAACCATTGGAAAACCTCCCTGGTCTTTGTTGTTGAAATTCACTACTTGACTGAGTGATAATTGTACGGGGTAGTCATTTAAAAATGATGTTAAACAATATTATCCATGCAACATATTATGTGACTTTTTATTAAGCAGTTTTACTCCTACAATTATTTAGGCACTGGTATACTTTAAATCAGTGACATAAAATCTAAATTTAAACCATTTTAAATTCAGACTGTAACACAACAAAATGTGAAAGTCAAGAGGTGTGAATTATTTCTGAAGGCACTGTACACATCATTGGGTAAAACTAGAGATCTATCAGACCGACCACGACTGCGTTTACAGTTTCATACTCTCATTCTCAAAGATTGAAACGTGAATACCGATATGTGTAGGCTACGTTTGACTATTCTATCTACCGTGGTGCGTAATTTACGCAGTTTATAATGGCGTCTGTGCAAGAGAAAAATAAAAAATGAAGCTTAGAAAAAGTCTGTTGTAGAAATGGATAGCCTTTTACACGGGTTCCCACAAGTGGGCTGTGACCGTCTTTCTGAGTTTGTGGTTCACATTTTTTTTAGTTTTACCCCAACTTGATGAAGATCAAATCGAATCAAACGCGGATATATGACGGGAATGGCTACAAGAAACGCGCCGCCTGTCTGTGCTTCAGGAACGAGAGTGAGGAGGAGGTAAATCCGAGGCTAGGAGTGTGGAGGTTGAACGGGCCATTTGGAGTACAGGTTTTCTGTTGTCTGGTGGGGTAGCTATTTCTAATGTAGAGAATAGGCTACATGTCAGCTAAAGCATATGCTTGTTTAGTGGCAACATCGCCTGCAGTTAACATGATATTGGATTTTTTTTTAAGTACAATTTTAAAACTTACATTAACCTTGACTGTAGAGGCCGAGGCTGAATATATTAAAGTTGAATAACTTTATTTTCCCAGAGTTGCCAAATTAGTTTATTATGCAATGCAGGGTCTGTTAGCTCTGGGCCATTGCAGTACTTTCAAAAGTAGTCATACCCCTTGACTTTTTCCACATTTTGTTACATTACAGGCTGTAATTTACAGCGTTAATATAAAATAATTATTTTAATTTTTTAGAAATAAAAACAAATATCATAATTACATATGTATTCAGAACCTTTACTCAGTCCTTTTTTGGAAGGACCTTTGGAAGTGATTACAGCCTCAAGTCTTGGGTATGACGCAACAAGCGTGGCACCCCAGTCTGAGGTCCTGGGTGCTCTGGAGCAGGTTTTCAGCAAGCATCTCTCTGTACTTTGCTCCGTTCATATTTCCCTCGATCCTGACTAGTCTCCCAGTCCCTGCCGCTGAAAAACATCCCCACAGCATGATGCTGCCACCACCATGCTTCACCGTAGGGCTGGTGCAAGTTTCCTCCAGACTTGGCATTCAGGCCAAAGACCTCGATCTTGGTTTCATCAGACCAGAGAATCTTGTTACTCATGGTCTGAGAGTCCTTTAGGTGCCTTTTGGCAAACTCCAAGCGGGCAGTCATGTGCCTTTTACAGAGGAGTGGCTTCTGTCTGGCCACTTAACCATGAAGGCCTGACTGGTGGAGTGCTGCAGAGATGGTTGTCCTTCTGGAAGGTTCTCCCATATTCACAGAGAAACTCTGAAGCTCTGTCAGAATGACCATTGTGTCTGTCAGAATGGCCCTTCTCCCCTGATTGCCAGCTCTGGGAAAAGTTTTGGTGGTTCCAAACTTCTTCCATTTAAGAATGATGAAGGCCACTGTGTTCTTGGGGACCTTCAACGCTGCAGAATTTTTGGGGGACCCTTCCCCAGATCTGTGCCTTGACACAATCTTATCTCGGAGCTCTACGGACTATTCCTTTGACCTCACGACATGGATTTTGCTCTGACATGCACTGTCAACTGTGGGACCTTATGTAGACAGTTGTGTGCCTTTCCAAATCCTGTCCAATTTACTGAATTTACCACAGGTGGACTCCAATCAAGTTGTTGAAACATCTCAAGGATGATCAACGGAAACAGGATGCACCTGTGCTCAATTTCGAGTGTCATATCAAAGGGTCTGAATACTTATGCAAATAAGTTTATTTGATTTATTTACATTTATTTACATTTATTTACATTTACTAAATGTTTTTGCTTTGTTGTGATGAGGTATTGTGTGTAGATTGATGAGGAAAATGTTTTATTTAATCCATTTTAGAATAAGGCTGTAACATAACAAAATGTGGAAAAAGTCAAGAGGTCTGAATACTTTCTGAATGGACTATATATATATATATATATATATATATATATATATATATATATCCAGTACCAGTCTAAAGTTTGGACACACTAGTTTGGACACACTAATTCCACGGTTTTTATTGATGATTTTTAAACTATTTTTTACATTGTAGAATAATAGACACCAAAACTATTAAATAAAACACATATTTTAGATTCTTCAAAGTAGCCACCCATTGCCTTAATGACAACTTTGAACACTCTTGGCATTTTCAACCAGCATTTTCAACCAGCTTCACCTGGAATGCTTTTCCAACAGTCTTGAAGGACTTCCCTTGTTGGCTGCTTTTCCTTCACTCTGCAGTCCAACTCATCCCAAACCATCTCAATTGGATTGAGGTCGGGTGATTGTGGAGGCCAGGTCATCTGATGCAGCACTCCATCACGCTCCTTCTTGGTCAAATAGCCTGGAGGTGTGTTGGGTCATTGTCCTGTTGAAAAACTAATGATAGTGCCACTAAGCACAAACCAGATGGGATGGCATATCGCTGCAGAATGCTGTGGTAGCCATGCTGGTTAAGTGTGCCTTGAATTCTAAATAAATCACTGACAGTGTCACCAGAAAAGTACTCCACACCATCACACCTCCTCCATGCTTCACGGTGGGAACCACACAATGCGGAGATCATCCGTTCACCTACTCTGCGTCTCACGAAGACACAACGGTTGGAACCAAACATTTGGACTCATCCGACCAAAGGACAGATTTCCATTGCTTGTGTTTCTTGGCCCAAGCAAGTCTCTTCTTATTATTGGTGTCCTTTAGTAGTGGTTTCTTTGCAGCAATTTGACCATGAAGGCCTGATTCACGCAGTCTCCTCTGAATAGTCGATGTTGAGATTTGTCTGTTACTTGAACTCTGTGAAGAATTTATTTGGGCTTCAATTTCTGATCCTGGTAACTGTAATGAACTTATCGTCTGCAGCAGAGGTAACTCTGGGTCTTCCTTTCCTGTGGCGGTCCTCATGAGAACCAGTGTCATCATAGCGCTTAATGGTTTTGTCGAGTGCACTTGAAGAAACTTTAAAAGTTCTTGAAATGTTCTGTACTGACTAACCTTCATGTCTTAAAGTAATGATGGACTGTCATTTCTCTTTGCATATTTGAGCTGTTCTTGCCATAATATGGACTTGGTCTTTTACCAAATAGGGCTATCTTCTGTATATCATTCGTACCTTGTCACAGCACAACTGATTGGCTCAAGGAAAGAAGGAAAGAAATTTCACAAATGAACTTTTAACAAGGCACAACTGTTAATTTAAATGCATTCCAGGTGACTACCCCATGAAGCTGGTTGAGAGAATGCCAAAAGCGCGCAAAGCTGTCATTAAGGCAAAAGGTGGTTACTTTGAAGAATCTAAAATGTAAAACATGTATCGATATGTTTAACACTTTTTTGGTTACTACATGATTCCGTGTTATTTCATAGTTTTTTTTCTAAAATATAGAACATAGTAAAAATAAAGAAAAAACCCTTGAATGAGTAGGTGTGTTCAAACTTTTGACGGGTACTGTATATATATCCTCCTAATATTGTACAGTCTGTGTGTCGCTTCATTGGCCTGGGCTATTGCTTGTTTGAATTCAAGACCAGATTGATCTCCGTTTGTCAGTGTCGGAGTAGCCACTCATTTCGGTCATTTGTGTAGGATTAAAAAAAGATTGCACTAATGTCAGTGGTAGTCGGACTCAAGACAAGTGGATTGTCCCTGGACGTGGCTGCTGTTCGAGAGGTGTGTGAAGAGGTAGGCTGAATTACTTGTCAACTTCATTTGTGCATTCAGAGTTTTTATTATGCAAGGAGCTCATTGAAAGTATCATTTCACTTCTGTGCAGTTGCCCTTTGAAATGGTTTGTAAAGGTTAAAGGCCTGTATAGACTGGTATAGACAGGTAATTACACTTTTATAACGTGTTTATTCATTAATAATCTGATTTCTCAAAAAAAAACTTGATGTCCCTGAGCATAATTGTGTTAATAGAAAGGTTACTCTCATGCTAAATTGTTGCCTAAAGTTCTTAGAGGGTATATATGGTATTTGAACTGAAGCTAACCTTTTCTGTTCAACAAATGGGATAATGCCATCTTTAAACATGTACATTTTAGGAAATTTAGACACTTTTAGACACTCTTATACAGAGGAAATTACAGCTAGTACATTCATCTTAAAGTTAGCTAGGTGGGACAACCAAATATCTCAGTACCGGTAAATACATTTTTCAGAAATAAAGTAGCTATCAGCAAAGGCAGTGCTAGTGGGGTGGGGGAAGTCAAATGTGTGTGTTAGTTCACAGATGGGCATTATTTTATTATTTAGTTTTTTGGGGGGGCGAGGGGGGCTGTGGGTTTATTTAAGATACTCTTTAAAGAGGTAGGGTTCAGGTAGGGTTTCAGATCTTCTAGTCTTTTAAGTTTATTGGTTTTCCATTAACTGTATTCAGCCTCATTTGTGAGTTCCTTGTGATCAATGTTGAGCTCATTTGTTGGGGAAACACAATCTGATGTATTGTTGTCTTGGCCAAATGTTATTGCAGGGTTTTGTTGATGTACTAATTTTACACTAGTTGACTTAGCAGCCCTTATTTCAGCTCTGAAAAATCTAAACGTTCTTCTATGTAAACTATTCACTGAATGGGTTGAGGAGCCTCTTGATTGAGAGTCCATGTTTATAAATAGAGTAAAACTGTAACCTGAAGAAGAAAGTACTGCAATGATACCATGTTAATAGGAGCTGATCCCTCCCTCTCCTCCATGACGTTGCATCCGCCCTGGAACTGAAAATGGCAGCAATTCTCAGAACCCCCAGGTCTCATCGGGTGAAAATGTGAAAACATTGCAGTGTCCTGCTTTTACTAAGAATCGTTATTCAAGGTTTAATCTGCTGTTTCATTTCTACTGAACATGTTGTCTTTCCAGGCTGGTGTCAAGGGGACATTGGGGCGACTACTAGGAATTTTCGAGGTGAGCTGAAAAGGATTTTCCATGTCTTTGTGTTGCTTGTCTTTAAACTTGGGGTGGGAGGGACTGCTAGTTTATTTCCACTGTTTGCCTCCTAACCTTGAGCACTAACAATTTTTCTTGATTTCCTCTTTCTCAGAACACAGAGAGGAAGCACAGAACATATGTCTATGTCCTAATGGTTACAGAGATGTTAGAAGACTGGGAGGACTCTGTGAATATTGGTACATTGTTACTAGTTTTTTGTGGTGTTTGTGAAAGCTGTGATGACTGGAAATCTATTTTGTTATGTGTGATCAAATTGATTAATCGGCAACAGATTGACCAGCTGATCATAATAGATGCTACAACTGCTGCTACTACTACCACTACTACTACTATTGTAAATCCTTCATAGGCATTTCATTCCTGAGTTAATCTAGACTTAACCTGTTTTTGTAGCCCCCTTTCAAACGCCGCTCGTTATCCCTCTGTTGACAGGTAGAAAAAGGGAATGGTTTAAGACCGATGATGCCAGCAGGGTGCTGCAGTGCCACAAGCCTGTGCAGGCCTCGTACTTTGCGGCCCTACAACAGGGCTTCCTGAGCAACAACATGACGCCCCTGGTGGCCACAATAGGGGGAGGAGACCACTCCCCTACCTACAACATCAACCATAACTCTAGATCGAAGTATAAGTAAAACACAGAAACTCCTGTAGAATTCTCCACACCTTTTACCCGCTTCTTTTTCTTACCTAATCCTGCTCCTCCTACTACTACTACTTATTTTTTAAACTTCAAAACATCAACAGAAATGTTTGCCTTGACAGTCTTTTTTTTGGTGACAGAATGGAGGTACAGACTTGAAGTGTTGGGCGAAGAAGATATAATACTTTGTAATTTGAATGTTTTTTTTCTTGATTTTTATTAATAATTGCATGAGGTATTCCCAAACTCTTCCTCCTTTTCCTCGGCCCCTCATTCCTCTCTGTCATAAATGTGAGGTTTGTTGAATGCAACTCTGCTGTGGTGATGTAAAGTATTGCTATGCTATGTGTTTACCATTTAGTTGCCACACCCTTTTACATGACAGTCATAAGAATGACATAACCTCTCACCATGTACCGTGACAGATCGTTAGTCTAAGAGTTAAGAGTTATACAGTATGACAGGCTTTTTCAGTATGACATTTTCTGTAGTTTGTTTTCTTTTCATATCTTTTCTAATCATCTAAAAATGCATTTATTTGGTTAATGGTTAGATGGGCTTGTTGGAAAGCTTCCTGTTTTGTATGTGTGGTTAAGGTACATGGGTGTGTCTTGTGTGATGTCATCTGTAGGAATGGAATTATCTGGTACAAAACGGGCTCCATTGTGACGATAGCACAAGCTTTGGTGATTGGAAAGAGAAGTTTTGATAAGGGGGCTGACATAAAAAAAAACAGCTTTGGCTTTTGTTATCACACTAGGGCACATCTAACCAAAACATTGAAATGTAAATAATCTGCACATCTTGTTGTCAGTCTAGACTATAAAGATAATATATTGATTGGTTTAATAACTAAATGAACAGAAAAACAGAGAATTATGCATGTTATCTGATCCTCATGGGAAAGGAACAAGAACCCAAGCTAGTTTTTGGTGCAGGAGACGTGCTCTTGTAGAGTTTTTGAATCATGTTGTGCATCAGGAGGCGGGTAGTAATGTCATCAGGTGTTGTTTATTGTTCTTGAATAGTAAGGCTAATTTAAAATGGCACTTGGAAGATTATGCCGCTGCTGGATAACGTGTTTGTCATACTCTGGACCCCACTAAAATTGATGTGTTCATGGTTTTCACTTGATAATTCTAAATCCATTTACTTTGTTGTTAATATTCATATTTATTTTCTAATGGTATGATGGTGATTGATTGCATATGATGGACGTTTTTCAGTCTGTACTAATCTCTCGGTGTGTGTATTGATGTAAGGTGAGGGCTGTTGATTGATTGGTGTGTGTGTGTGATGCAGGAAGAGATGTTGCACAACAGGAGATGCAATAACAAGGTAAATCACCTGCACATTTTGGTGAGGGCAAATTTACGCTCATGTGAATCCATCAATTCTAAATTGTATTCTAACAAATGTTTACACTGTGATATAATTCTGCATTTTCCCTTAAATGAACACTGGACTTTTGTTTTTATGTTAGCTATATTTGTTTTGTTAGGTTTTTGTTGTTTCTTGAAATGCACTTTTAAATAGTTCTTAATATATTATTTGTCTACTTTAGGTAGGTTCATCATTGGTTGTTCAAATTGATCATTTAAATCAATCAAATGCCATTGATCTGATGAATGGATGGATGCTGATAAGTCTCAGAACCATAGTGATTCTGGCCCAGTCAAGACTTGTGAACAAGAATAACTGGGATTGGTAGATATGTTAATGTTCTCTAGCCTATGTCAATGCAGAGACCAACTCTCCACTACTGGCCCTGGAGTTTGGTACTGTTGTTTGCTTGTCACCCTGGCCCACGAAAATTGATGTGTAGATTCTACTTCACACTGTACTTTGCCCTGATGGGCTAGTAGGTATGTGCCAATTTCAATAATCACGTTTTATAAAATCTTGTTTCAGGACCCCCAAAACTCCCAAGAAAAAACTATGTAAGTTGTCATGTAACTGACTGGCTCTGGCAGAAATGGCAGAATATTTCTCAACTGAGCATAATTTAGCACAAAGAATGAGAATATTATATTCTTGTTGAGCTGGATTGTGCCAAACGTACCCATTGACCCAACTGATCTGGCACAAAGAGCTGTTAAGTTAGTTCTCAGCCTTATTCATCTCCTCTGGCAATGTTTTTAAGTTTTACACAACAGCCTAGTCCTATCCTTGAAATGGCCCTAGACCCGTGGTATGTAAGGCCCTCAGTTGGCTAGCTTTGCTTAGATGGATGCATTGTATTTACTTTTTAGCTGTTTATGCAACATTTATGTACTAGTAACTGCCTGGGGAGGTTTTTTGATTTTCCTTTCCTCATTTATTTTTACATGGAACCTGAACATAGGGAATATGTGGTGTTTTTTAACTTGTGAAAATAGAAAAGGTCAGGCCTACTCATGGTAGACCTAAGATAGTCATATTGCACCAGGACGTAATGATTGTAAAGACACTCCAGTTGAATGCATTCAGTTGTACAACTGACTAGGTATCCCCCTTACTTTCTAATAAGTACATACATGGCTTTATTTCTCACAATATGGCCGGTAGGGATTGGCAATTTCAGTATGCCCCATGTTGTTTGTCTGTGAGTCATGAGGTGTGTTTAGTTCGCTTTCACGTTTGCACTGAACGACGTTTCCCCCAAAACGGTATGCACAGTTCAACAGCCTTTGAGGTACGTTTGGTGGGTGTGACCATCTGAAATCGTAAAACTCGTGATGCACACCATATGATAATGTGCCCCTGGGCCACCATAAGTGTTTTTCAACTGGTCATTCAGTACAGTAGTTTACATTGAATTCAATATTGCGCAAAGTTCTATCATACTGAACCCAACCGTGTCATAAGATTTTGTGATGGCTCCATCTAGTGGTTATGGGTCATCTAACTAGGTGATGGCAGTTCTGGGTAATATGTTCCTGTTCTTCATGACTTCAGTTTACTGGTAAGTTTAATGGTCTTAACAGCATATAAAGCAAATCCAATGATGAAATATGTATCTTTCTAGATGACTGATGTAAACTGAAAAATTGTCAAATCCAAATCATTACATGCAATGGTCCAATCGGGGGCAATTCAAATACACATATCACTGATTTCTTCTTCAATGGGGAATTACACAACAAAAGTGAAGATTGTAAAACAATTCTGCCAATTAATAAAACACCCAGTGTTCCCTTTTCTTAGGGTTTCTTTGTATTTTCTTGTTGACTCCAGTTGGAGAAATGTGTTTGTCAACTCCTCTAGATTAAAAATACAAGTTGTCTCATTACCACCTACAAATTCAAATGTATCACAGGAGGCCACTAAGGGGAGGACGCCTCATAACAATGGCTGCAACAGAGCGAATGGAATGGCATCAAACTCATGGATACCATGCCATTACCACAAGCCCATCTTCCCCAATTAAGGTGCCACCAACCTCCTGTGAAGTGTATATATCTTATGATTACCATCCAATGCAATTAGAAATTCATGACACACTGAGATTACAGCAATCCCCTTTTATTATACTGTACAAGAACAGAGTCAGTGTTTTACTCCTGTGGTGGTTGCTGTCCTCTGCCACGTCCAAATCCGCCTCTCTGCAACACACAATACCAGTTGGTAAGTTTTCAATCGTTGAAGATCTCAATTGACAAGTGGGCATTAGGCTACAATAAGACATGGCACCCACTATTGATTTTAAATACATTACTTACGAATTGGAACTCAGTAGCTGCACCAGCGCCTGCTTCAGCCTTCTTGTCTGCACCAGCTAAAAGGACAGAAAGTATGATCATCAGACAAGTAGAGATTCAGGTCATTTACATAAAGTTTACCATTTGCTGCAATGCCCTATCAGCCACCATGGCAAAGCAAATATTAGCATCGGCTCAGTGTTTCCATATTGGTGCATCATTATTGAACGTAATAAACAGGTGGCTTGAGTACTCACGTGGTGCAGCAGAACGTCTGTAGTTGTCTCGGTCTCCTCCTTCACGGTTAAACCTAGCTGGCCGCTCACCTCTCTCACCCTCCATACCTGAAACAGAAGGATATGTTTTACACCACTCCTCTGATCTGCACACTACTATAACACCCGCAACATTCACCACTATTCATCCATGAAGGGAACCTGCTGACTGACTACAGGAAACAGTAAACCCTGGATTACTAATGGAAGTACAATACAAAAATCACATAAATAGAATGAATAGAGTGGCCACGATCCTCTATTCTACATGACAATCATATCTGTTCAACAAAATATATTTATATCTGAACTTTGAACCCTCCTGAACAGGCCCCAGGTGACATAGACATGGTCATGATATTCAGACTACCTTTAGGCCTGGGCCGGGCGGTCTCAGGGCGCATCTGACGACGCAGAGTGGCGGGAACAATCTCTGGGGGCAGATGCAGGAAGTCCCTCAGGTACTGGATGCCCTCATTGGTCAGGTACCAGTAGAAGTGGCGCCAGGCAAACTGCTCCTTCACGTACCCAGTTGACTTCAGAGACTGCAGAGGGAGGGTCACAGTCAAGTTGAGGACAAGGGCAACAGTTAAGGACATATTCTGCTAGGGGAAAGGGGGATACCTAGTCAGTTGTACAACTCAATACCTTCAACTAAAATGTGACTAACGCATTTAACCAAACCCCTCTGAATCAGAGGAGCGAGGGGCTGCCTTAATCGACATCCACGTCTTCGGTGCCCGGGGAACAGTGGGTTAATTGCCTTACTCAGGGGCAGAGATGACAGATTTTTTACCTTGTCAGCTCAGTTACTGGCCCAACGCTCTAACCACTAGGCTACCTGCCGCCCCAGTTTATTGCGTGTCAAAGACAAATTTCCCCTTGGGGACAATAAAGTTTATCCCATCTTAGTCTCTATTTTCATTCTCCATCATGTAACACTATATGAGGCACCAGAAGAAAGTACAACATCTAACCTGCATGGCCTTCATTACGTGTAGGTTGGGCACATTCCTATCTGCCAGCTCCGGGTGCTTAGCCAGATGCACATCCTTTTTGGCCACCATCACCCCCTCCTTGAAGAGTAGCTCGTAGATGGCTATACGATTCTTCTTGGGCATCAGCATCTGGAGGGGCGGAGAAGAACATGTCCGTCACCTGTTGAACATGCTAAGCTCATGTTGCTCATGTCAACATGCATCAGCTGTGCCGTTGAGACCTCCATGAAGTGTAATAAGAATAAGGATCATACGAATGCTGCGTTCACGTGCTAGTCGGAACTCTGTCATTTCCCCATTGGTTCCTGCATGAACACCCCCCCACCCCCCCAAGGAGTCCTCCTTGCTAGCTATCAAATCACACTTTATTGGTCACATACACCTATTTAGCAGATGTTATTGCGGGTCTAGAGAAATGTTTGTATTCCTAGCTCCAAAAGTGCAGTAGTATTTAACAATTCACATCAATACACACAAATATACAAATAAAATAATGGAATAAAGAAATATTAGGAAGAGCAATGTCGGAGTGGCATTGAGTAGAATACAGAATATACATAATGAATAAAACAGTATGTAGACATGATTAAAGTGACCAGTGTTCAATTATTAAAGTGACCAGTGATTCCATGTATATTTACATAGGGCAGCAGCCTCTCAGGTGCAGCGTTGAGTAACCACTTTTTATGGTGCATCTGTAAGTTTGTGAGGGTCTATGGGGCAAAGCCAAACTTCTTCAGCCTGAGGTTGAAGAGGTGCTGTTGTGCCTCCTTCACCGCACTGTCTGTGTGGGTGGACCATTTCAGATTGTCAGTGATATGGAAGCCAAGGAACTTGAAGCTTTTTACCTTCTCCACTGCGGTCGCGTCGATGTGGGCGTGATCCCTCTGAAGTCCACAATCAGCTCCATAGTTTTCTTGACGTTGAGGGAAATATTATTTTCCTGGCACCACTCCGCCAGGGCCCTCACCTCCTCCCTGTAGGCTCATCATTGATGGTAATCAGGCCCACTACTCACACTTTGTGTCGTCTGCAAACTTGATGATTGAGTTGGAGACGTAAGTGGCCACGTAGTCATGGGTGAACAGAGAGTACAGGAGGGGGCTGAACTCGCACCCTTGTGGGGCCCAAGTGTTGAGGATCAGCGTAGTGGAAGTGACGTTTCCTACCTTCACCACCTGGGGGCAGCCCGTCAGGAAGTCCAGGACTCAGTTGCACAGGACAGGGTTCAGACCCAGGGCGCTGAGCTTAGTGATGAGTTTGAAGGACACTATGGTGTTGAAGGCTGAGCTGTAGTCAATGAACAGCATTCTCGCATAGGTATTCCTCTTGTCCAGATGGGATAGGGAAGTGTGCTGTGCGATTGCATCGTCTGTGGATCTATTGGGGCAGTATGCAAATTAAAGTGTGTCTAGGGTGACAGGTAAGGTGGAGGTGATACGATCCTTAACTTGCCTCTCAAAGCACTTCATGATGACAGAAGTGAGTGCTATGGGGTGATAGTCATTCAGTTACCTTTGCTTTATTGAGTACAGGAACAATGGTGGACATCTTGAAGCTGGTGAGAACAGCAGACTGGGACAGGGAGCAATTGAATGTGTCGTAAACACTCCAGCCAGCTTGTCTGCACATCTTCTGAGGACGCGGCTAGGGATGTCGTCTGGGCCGGCAGCTTTGTGAGGGTTAACATGCTTAAAATGTCTTACTCACGTCGGCCACAGAGAACGAGAGCCCACAGTCCTCGGGATCAGGCCGTGTCGGTGGCACAGTGTTATCCTCAAAGCAGAAGGTGTTTAGCTTGTCCGGTAGCAAGATGTCAGTGTCTGTGACGTGACTGATTTTCCCTTTGCAATCCGTGATTGTCTGGAGTCCCTGCCACATACGTCTCGTGTCTGAGCCGTTGAATTGTGACTCCACTTTGTCTCTGTACTGACGTTTTTCCTGTTTGATCGACTTACGGAGGGCGTAACTGCACTGTGTGTATTCAACCATATTACTGCATTCAACTTGCCTTCGTTAAATGCAGTGGTTCGCGCTTTCAGTTTTGATCGGGAGAAACATCGGTAGACAGTGTCCTTCTCTCCCTCCTGCCCTCAATGTCATTAACAGAACTGAGGAAAACAGTGCCCGACAAGCGGGGGCGAAGGACACTGTCTACCTGTCACCCCCAAGGCGACACTCTGTGCTAGCTTGCAAGTTAGCACACGGTGTTGCCCTCGCCTCCCCCTGCTGTGTACCGGAGAAAACCTGTGCTCGACAGGTGGGGCAAAGGACACTGTCTACCCGTCATCCACGCCTCCTGCTAGCAAAGGAGACAGAAGGCTAGGGCAATACCACAGATAGAACAATGAGCCAGATATTTCACCAGATGTATAAATGTGAAGCATCCGGTTGGCGTTTCCACTCACTTCCAAATATGGTGATGAGAGGAAGCCCAGGGGCTGGCATTTGGGAGAAGATTGAGCGAGATGGATTTTGGATAACATTCTGAAAATGTTCTCATAAATAAAACATTTGATCTCCAAACAATTACAATTTTCCAAAACTTGAATCTGTAACAAACAGAGTAGACTGCATTTTGTAGACTTTACCCTTTGCATTGTTTAGAATAACACAGAACCCAAACTGGCTGTGCGCATGCGCCATCGCGCATACATTTATTTTGTCCCCCCACACGCGATCACGACATGCAGGTTAAAATATCAAAACAAACTCTGAACCAATTACATAAATTTGGGGACAGGTCAAAAAGCATTAAACATTTATGGCAATTTAGCAAGCTAGCTTGCACTTGCTAGCGAAGTTGTCTTATTTAGCTAGCTTGCTGTTGATAGCTAATTTGTCCTGGGATATAAACATTGGGGCGGCAGGGTAGCCTACTGGTTAGAGTGTTGGATTAGTAACCGAAAGGTTGCAAGTTCAAATCCCCGAGCTGACAAGGTACAAATCTGTCGTTCTGCCCCTGAACAGGCAGTTCGTCATAGCCCGTCATTGAAAATAAGAATTTGTTCTTAACTGACTTGCCTAGTAAAATTTAGATGTTATTTTACTTGAAATACACAAGGTCCTCTACTCCGACAATTAATCCACACATAAAACGGTCAACCGAATCATTTCTAGTCATCTCTCCTCCCAGGCCTTTTCTTCTGGACTTTATATTGCGATTGGCAACTTTCATAAATTAGGTGCATTACCGTCACTGACCTCGTTCGTCTTTCAGTCACCCATGTGGGTATAACCAATGAGGAGATGGCACGTGGGTACCTGCTTCTATAAACCAATGAGGAGATGGGAGAGGCAGGACTTGCAGCGCGATCTGCTTCACACAGCTTACTTCTATTTTAGCGCTTGGCAACGCAGACGATCATTGGCGTGTGCGAGCAGTGTGGGTGCAATAATGCAATCATATAGATTTCTAAATTTATTTTGCAACGCTCACACACGTGACGCGAGCGGTGTAGTCAGCCTGTAATTGAGTTATTGCAAACGCACACTTCAGAGTAGGCGATCCCTACCAGAAATATGCAAATAAATCCTAGACCATGCGAATAGGACCTCACTAGCTCGTCTTTGGCTCTGCCCAACTCCTTGCTTGTTCTGCCCACTATGATTAATTTACTCCCATTGGAAACAACAGGCTCGGTTAGTTATTCAAATCTTTGGGCGACACCGTGTGCTACCTAGCATGCTAGTTATCTACCACAGTGTTACACCCTCCTCCAGTGTACCAGAGTCCTCCCTAGGTCTAGCTGGCTAAGATAGCAGTGTCCTTCACTCCCGCCTGCCCTCGCAGTCCTGAACAGAAATGTGTGAAAACAGTGCCCGACAGGCGGGGGCAAATTACCTTGTCTACTGGTGTACAGCTAGCTAGCTATCTTTGTCGTCCCTTCTTCTATGGGGTTTATCTGCGTCTGTCAACCAACAGTTATTGTGCATTGTCACCTACTGGAGCACATCAAGCTGAATATTGTATACAACTGTGATTTCTGTGGAATGGAGGAGACAATTTTGCATTTGTTCTTTGCCTGTATTTATAGTAGAATGTTTTGGATTGACATACATAATTTTGTTACAAAAAAAAATAGGACCGGTTGTACTATTTAATGGTTTTGATATGATTTATTTCAGAAATTCTGACATAGATAAAGATGTAGTATATTTCATTCAACTGCTAATAATACTAGGTACATTTTATATTCACAAATGCAAATTGTCTAATTAAAAACCGAACTTTTACAAACAAGTTTCAACAATATGGCACCACTAACTAAAATGAAAAACAAAAAGGCAATTAAAACTTGTTGTATTATTAATGAATATGATTTGTTTGTTTAGTATTCCTGGCAATGTAAATCGTTTGTTTGTATGCTTGTTTGCATGTGACTATTCCTCTTTTGTTTGTTGATATTTGTTAATAAATAAATGTATTAAAGTGAGCAAAAGCAAAACAAAAAAAAGCTACTGGAGCACACCTGCCTCCCGCCTGTCCTAAGATTTTAAAAAAACACAAAAAAAACGGACCAACAGAAGTATAAAAAGAGGGGTTCCTGTAAACTGGTCGCATTTATACACCTGCTGCGTTCAACCAGTTAACAAGTAGGACATTTCCAAGTTCCGACCAGCACCTGAATGCGGCATACTGCAGCTGACCTGACCCACTGCCGGCATCAAAATAATATCAAATGTCTGATTCTGGGTGTGTATCCGGAAATTCAAGACGTGTAACTAACTTGACTTAGTGAGCTACCGCTAACTAGTTGGCAGCAAACATTTCTAGCTTGGGACATCTAGCTAGCATCCAATAGACCACACAAAAGATACGAACAATATGGTAGAAAGGTTGAGGACTCGTCTGTGTCAAGGCAATTTGGCATAGTTCGCTAGCTAATTAGTGGCTAGAGCTAGCTGCTTGTTATTCGCTTTGCTAACGTTCTCAGTTGGTTAGTTAGCTAATGTTAACCCATTAGTTACTTCCTGGGTCTCTCGATAAGTGTTTAAAGGAATAAACCGGAATATACTCGAACGCTATAGTTAGCTAGTTATAAAGCCACCACAGTAATGCTAAATCGTGTTATTGTATCAGTGGAGAACACAGGGCAAGCTAGCTGCCGCCACATAGTTATCAGTCGTGAAGCTAACGTTAGCTAGAAACAGACGTTTAGGGCCAAAAAACAACATTCAAGCAGAAATAGACGTTAGACTATTTAAAGAAGCACAATTCAAACACGACTTTAATTTATGACAACGCCATTTCGTACGATGTTTGAGATAATACAGAATAATCAAAGTAGGCCGCTTTTCTACCTTGATTCTCGTTTTGAGACCGGAGCCGGAGAGACCGACGCATGCGTATTGATGTGGTATCCAGCGCAGCCGTGAGGAATTAAAACGTCCCTGATTATTCAATATCTTTTGTGCGGGTGTGCGTATACCATTTGGTTTGAGTGTTATGGTTTTCTATATTTTTTACATGTATTTTTCAGGGTACATGGTTTTCTATATTTTTGGTGACGTCACATCGTCAGCAGTCATGTTTAGTCTACAGTTCATAGGTTAATAATGTAATGTATTTAAGATATTTGCAAAAAGTAATAATGTTCTGAGTGGATGTAAATACCAGCCTGTTTCAGCTTTTGTCAAGGCAATGATTGGCTATGGTTGGATTTATCGAATCTGTATGCACAGCGCCTCAAGCTTTATTGCGCAAAATGGTATGCAGCATCATCTGGATATTTATGCAACATTCACCTTCTGCTACCATTTCTGTCAAGCAGTCTACACACAGTTTGACACATACCTCTTGATAAATCTAACATATACACCACACAGAACGCACTGGAACTGCCTTTGCAACGCAATGATGCAAGGCAAAACAGCTTTCAATTGGACATTAATGTATGCGCACTGCGCACTGTTGTAAACAACAGCTGGTGCACGAAATCTAAGGAAGTCTCTAGATTTTGCTCGCTTGAAGTAGAGTATCTCATGATAAGCTGTAGACCACACTATTTGCCAAGAGAGTTTTCATTGGGGCCTCCCGGGTGGCGCAGTGGTTAAGTGTACCAAAATGCAAATTCACTCTCGGTGTGATCGAGGCATGGATGGCTTGACAGAAATGGTAGCAGAAGGTGATTGTTGCACTTTTGTGCACATAGAACCACATGATGGGACGGTCTGTGTGCACCGTCCCCCTGTTGTAAACAACAGCTGGTGCACGAAATCTAAGGAAGTCTCTAGATTTTGCTCGCTTGAAGTAGAGTATCTCATGATAAGCTGTAGACCACACTATTTGCCAAGAGAGTTTTCATCTGGGCCTCCCGGGTGGCGCAGTGCTTAAGGGCGCTGTACTGCAGCACCAGCTGTGCCATCAGAGTCCCTGGGTTCGCGCCCAGGCTCTGTCGTAACCGGCCGCGACCAGGAGGTCTGTGGGGCGACGCAAAATTGGCCTAGCGTCGTCCGGGTTAGGGAGGGCTTGGTCGGTAGGGATGTCCTTGTCTCATCGCGCACCAGCGACTCCTGTGGCAGGCCGGGCACAGTGCGCGCTAACCAAGGTTGCCAGGTGCAAGGTGTACCCTCCAACACATTGGTGCGGCTGGCTTCCGGGTTGGATGCGCTGTGTTAAGAAGAAGTACGGCTGGTTGGGTTGTGTATCGGAGGACGCATGACTTTCAACCTTCGTCTCTCCCGAGCCCATACGGGAGTTGTAGCGATGAGACAAGATAGTAGCTACTACAACAATTGGATACCACGAAATTGGGGAGAAAAAGGGATACATTTAAAAAATGTAACACTAAACCCGCACTCCGTCAGCTGTATAACGAAATAAGCAAACAGGAAAACGCCCACCCAGAGGCAGCACTCCTAGTGGCCGGGGACTTTAATGCAGGAAGACTCAAATCAGTCTTACATTTCTTTACTTATCCACTGTTTACCTAATACCTATTTTTTACTTAAAAACTGCACTTTTGGGTAAGGGCTTGTAGGTAAGCATTTCACTGTATTTGGCGCACCTGACAAATAAACTTTGATTTGATGCTGCATACTATTTTGCGCAATACCCTATCGGTGTAATTGAGGCGTTAGTCAATTCTTAGAGAAAAACAGTAATTTAGAGTGTCATTTAATTTCAAAGCTAAAGTGGATGTCTACACTTAAAACTATCAAAATTCCATCTAGTTGTGCTATGCCCGTTGAGACATTTAAGTCATATTTAAGGGCTATTCAAAACATTTGCAATTATCAATATATCGACAATCTTGACTGCACCCATGGGCCATAGCCTCGCAGCACTCTCTATTCATAACACACCATAGCCTACAATGTGTCTATATCGAAGTAACTGTAGAACGACCAAACTGTTTCCAATCCGCACTATTATTTTCATGACAGTACTCTGATGGTGGACAATATTGAAGTATTTAATGAGGCAAATGACTTCGTTGGACCATCCCCCAATGTGCACGGGTGCTTTGCAGCTCCCCCTTGCTGCGTGCATCGTGATCTCGCAGATGCAGAGCCTCTTGCAAAAGAAGGGTCGCCTTCTGTCATTGCAAAAAGAGAACTGATAAAAATTCTGAAATATTTGGATAACACGCGAACACCCTGGTAAGTCAACCGTACAAGTTTGTCCGTTGTGGACGTTACATAGTGTCGATGGTTAGATAACGCTGTGTAGCCTACTGGCAAAGGGAAACGGATGAAGGAATCTTCCTCGCATGGTTCCCACCGTTTACATAAATTTACCTGACCAACGTCAGATAGCAATCCAGTGTTTTTTTTAAATAAAAAATAAAAATATTTTAACGACATTCTTCATAATTATGAAACGCATATACGAATGCATTGTTATTAAATGGTCAAGACCTTGATCTAGCCTAGTATGTTGTTGTTTTGTATGTTGTAAAGGGTATAATACTGCTGTTTTATGTTTTCACTTGTCATCTGGAAATGTTGGTTTGCTTTATGTCGTATTTGGCAATTGTCTTATTGCTTTAGGCTACGTGAATTATATATTTTTATTACATAATATTCTACAACAGATTGTTTCCCACCATGCAGATGTTTTCCTCTTTGATCACACAATGATAATAAATTAGCCGTTTACAGGCTATATGCTCCTGTTTTCCTTGTCAAATTGAAGCATTATGGCTAAGCCTTTTCTTATGGGTAATTGTAACAATGTAATTTAACCTGTGTATGAATAGATCGAATAAAATTAATTTAGAAGAAAGTACTGCAGGCTATCGGCCGCAGATGCTACCATCACACGTCCTTTTTGGTGGTCAAGGTTGTTAGATTGCCATTTATGCTCCCTCCTAGCACTAACAGTGAGATAAACAAGACCATGGAGGTAGCCTGGACGAATAAACAAGTTCGCAATGATGCTTCTGAATACTATTCCATAAAGCAGTCGACCAACGACGAATAGTAGTCTATGTTTATTGTTTAGTAGGCTATCAGGTCTCCCATGTGCAACATTTGTAAAATGTAATGCCAGAAAATCAGGAGGGTATGGAATACTAATGAGGGCATTCCGGTCTGACGTTATGTAATAGCCTGTCATATCACAGTGAGGAGCCATCGCTACTGTATTTGAAAGCCTTATTGTTTTTCTTGGTGGAATCTCTGCCGCTCCTCTCTCACGAATCAACAATATTATTGGCATTGATGGAATTGTATTTCCTATCAAGTGTCTCAAGCAAATACACTATGTATACAAAAGTATGTGGACACCCCTTCAAATTAGTGGATTCAGCTATTTCAGCCACACCCGTTGCTGACAGGTGTATAAAATCGAGCACACAGCCATGCAATATCCATAGACAAGCATTGGCAGTAGAATGGCCATACTAAAGAGCTCAGTGACTTCCAACAAGTCAGTTAATCAAATTCCTGCCCTGGTAGAGCTGCCCAGGTAACCTGTAAATGCTGTTATTCTGAAGTGGAAATGTCTAGGAGCAATAACGACTCAGCCACGAAGTGGTAGGCCACATAAGCTAACAGAACTGGACCGCTGAGTGCTGTAGCGAGTAACGCGTAAACATTGTCTGTCCTCGGTTGCAACACTCATTACCGAGTTCCAAACTGCTGCTGGAACCAACATCAGCACAAGAACTGTTTGTCGGGAGCTTCATGAAATGGGTTTCCATGGCCGAGCAGCCGCACACAAGTCTAAGATCACCATGCGTAATACCAAGCGTCAGCTGGAATGATGTAAAGCTCTCTGCTATTGGACGCTAGAGCAGTGGTGAATCATGCTTCACCATCTGGCAGTCTAACGGACGAATCTGGGTTTGGGGGATGCCAGGAGAACGCTACCTGCCCCAATACATAGTGCCAACTGTAAAGTTTGGTGGAGGAGGATTAATGGTCTGCGGCTGTTTTTCATGGTTCGGGCTAGGCGCCTTAGTTCCAGTGAAGGGAAATCGGAACGCTACAGCATACAATGACATTCTAGACGATTTTGTGCTTCCAACTTTGTGGCAACAGTTTGGGGAAGGCTCTTTCCTATTTCAGCATGACAATGCCCCAAAGCAAAGCGAGGTCCATACAGAAATGGTTTATCGAGATCGGTGTGGAAGAACTTGACTGCCCTGCACAGAGCCATGACCTCAACCTCATCGAACACCTTTGGGATGAATCGGAACGGCGACTGCGAACCGGGCCTAATTGCCCAACATCATTGCCCAACCTCACTAATGCGCTTGTGGCTGAATGGAAGCAAGTCCCCGCAGTTCTAACATCTAGTGGAAAGCCTTCCCAGAAGATTGGAGGCTAGCAGCAAAGGGGGGACCAACTCCATATTAATGCTATAAGAATATTTTGAAGATAAATACACAACTCAGAGGACGAGAGGACTAGGATTTACAATCAGTAGGAGTTCGTTTTCAGTTAGGATCTGTGGGATGTCAGTCATGAACTCAGAGCTACATGTGCTACGTGGGCCACGTTTTCATTGGTCTGTACATTGAGTCTGGAGTGGGATACTTTTTTTTTGGCCATTGGCCAAGTTGTCCTGCAAGGACTTCTGATTGGTCAACCCCAGACTAGGGTGGGGGGTTATAAGTGGCATCCTGTCCTTTGTTCTGTGGAGAAAAACTGAAGGACAGCGAAGACTGAACGTCTACTTTTCAGCATAGCACCTATGATTTGTCCTGCTCAAATAAATCTATTTTCTCCCCCTGATTTGCTTTGCGGTCTGTGTTATTGCCGAATAACCTCAATTGCTAACAATGCCCATGATTGATGTTCAACGAGCAGGTGTCCACATACAGGTGTCCACATACTTTTGGTCATGTAGTGTCTGTCTAAGTGCAGTCAAAACACAAGATAGACCGGTAGAATGCACATATATAAACATGTATGCAGTTTGGGGATGTTTATATCATTAGTGATTCTTCTGCACCACTAGTTATGGCTGATGAAACAACCGTGGGATGTGATGTTAAATCCTTATTCACAGCGCAAGGTCTTGTAGGAGGTAGCCTACAACTGAGAACTGGGCAATAAATAAGGGGACGTCAGGCCCTTCAGAGAAATGGGTTGTTCATGCCTCCCTCATCAGGGTGTCAACAAGGTCTACGAGGGGATCAACTGCCTCAGCATAGTTTATTGACGCAAAGGAAGGGAAGGTAGACTATACGGCCGTTTGTTCTGTCCTCCGTCACTTGGGTGGAGCTGTCCATGGTGCTATGTTGAGCTCTGCTGTCAGTGGGTTGAACCACACCCTCTGCACGTCTGTCAGCAAAGGTGCCACTGAGTGATTTGGCTGCAGAGGAGGGAGAGGATGGAGACGATGAAGTAAAGGGCATAATCCAATTGTAGTGCGGCGTAAGGAGCTGTAAGGGTTTGCTTTTTATTAGCGGACTGCATGCACTTTCCTACCTTGGAGTTGAGTCTTTCAACAGGAACTGTTCAATATCAGATGACAAAAAATAATCTTTCTTGTTGACACAAACTGAGTTTATACTTGGATTACACTTCTCTTTATTAAGGTAGTCTAGCGGTTAGAGCGATGGGTCAGTAACCGAAAGGTTGCTGGTTCAAATACCCAAGATAACAAGGTGAAAAATCTCTCTGTGCTCTTGAGCATGACACTTCACCTTCATTTGCTCCAGGGTGCTGTATTACTATGGCTGAACCTGTAAAACAACACATTTCACTGCACCTATCTGGTGTATGTGAAGAAAAAATAAATAGATCTGTACTGATTATTTTTCTTCTCTGGCTTTTTATTTAAATTATTTAACTGGGCAAGTCAGTTAAGAACAAATTCTTATTTTCAATGACAGCCTACCCCGGCCAAACCCAAACCCGGAAGACCCTGTGCCAATTGTGCGCCGCCCAATGGGACTCCCAATCATGGCCGGTTGTGATACAGACTGGAATCAAACCAGGGTCTGTAGTGACACCTCTAGCACTGAGATGCAGTGCCTTAGACCGCTGTGCCACTCGGGAGCCCAAAGGAGGAGGCCCTTGCAGTGCTAAAACACGCACTACAAGTGCCCACATAATCTCTTTGAGGAAAAGCTATTGTAAAGCTGGCACCAACATTCAAATCAAATCAAATCAAATTGTATTTGTCACATACACATGGTTAGCAGATGTTAATGCGAGTGTAGCGAAATGCTTGTGCTTCTAGTTCCGACAATGCAGTAATAACGAACAAGTAATCTAACTAACAATTCCAAAAAAAACTACTGTCTTATACACAGTGTAAGGGGATAAAGAATATGTACATAAGGATATATGAATGAGTGATGGTACAGAGCAGCATAGGCAAGATACAGTAGATGATATTGAGTACAGTATATACATATGAGATGAGTATGTAAACCAAGTGGCATAGTTAAAGTGGCTAGTGATACATGTATTACATAAGGATGCAGTCGATGATATAGAGTACAGTATCTACGTATGCATATGAGATGAATAATGTAGGGTAAGTAACATTATATAAGGTAGCATTGTTTAAAGTGGCTAGTGATATATTTACATAATTTCCCATCAATTCCCATTATTAAAGTGGCTGGAGTAGAGTCAGTGTCATTGACAGTGTGTTGGCAGTAGCCACTCAATGTTAGTGGTGGCTGTTTAACAGTCTGATGGCCTTGAGATAGAAGCTGTTTTTCAGTCTCTCGGTCCCAGCTTTGATGCACCTGTACTGACCTCGCCTTCTGGATGACAGCGGGGTGAACAGGCAGTGGCTCGGGTGGTTGATGTCCTTGATGATCTTTATGGCCTTCCTGTAGCATCGGGTGGTGTAGGTGTCCTGGAATCATTCAAAGAGGGCGTGCTGTGCATCCAAGTCTCTTAACACGAACTGTTTCCTGCCTTCACCCATTTATTTGTTCTCCCGCACAATGTCATTCTGTCACTGATCTTGGATTAGTTCAATTTCTCAGTGTCATGTCCGTGGGTCAGGATCTGCTCAAACTCCGCACTCCAACCCAAGCACTCCGTTCTGACACCATCTTTCTCTCATGGCCCTCCCACCCCTCCAGGGGTTCAGCTCCCACTCAGCCCAGTAAACGCTCTTCTCTGTCCTGGCACCCCAGTGGTGGAACAAGCTTCCCCCTGGTGCTAGGACAGTAGTCCCTGCCCACCTTCCCGAAAATCTTTAAAGAGGTAGGGTTTCAGAGGTTATCTTAAATATTCACACAGCACTTTGTTTCCGAGAACCTGTTGCAATGGATTTGTTTTGGTGCAATGACATAACTGAGATTAGAGAAGTGTGTGGTGGGCAATTAGTTAGAATTATAATATCTACATATAATATAGGCCCTACTAACCTTTGCCTGTTTTCTCTGGCTCACAGTGTTATCCACAGTAGCCTGTGTATGTGTGGGTTTTAATCACAAACATATTTGTGGGTTTTTTGAAGGTCTAATAACATGCTTCACTTGTCTTTGCTTCTGAGAGTGGTTGTGGAAGCTGCTGCTGCTTACTGCCTAAGAGTTTGTTATTAGTATTGCATTATGATTTGCGGTCATGCAACCAACAGCTCTGTCACATCACTGTGGTTATCATACAGAGAGTAATGGAATGCACTCTAATTCTGCCGCCAGTGAATGGTCTGTCAGAGGGACGGCAGTGGAAGGCAAGCTTGATCACAACAGAGGAAGCTAACCATAATGAAATAGGGCACTCTAGGTAGTTTTTAATCCTCCTCCTCTTCAGTGTTCATCTGTTTTTTTAATACATGCTGAAATATAACTGAGGATTAACAGATGGAGCTTTGCGAAACACGAAAGAAGACATTGTATTTTTGAGATGTGTCATTTGGAATTTGATATCAGATTATCAAAATTGCTGTAGAAGACAACCACTGAGTATGGTCAGTGCAACATTTTGGCAATTGTATTATCAAACACCCAGCAACACCTAAGGATCATGAAATGTTGTCTTGGGTCGGTTGGCCCATAAAATAAAAATAAGGGTTTTGGGGGGTATTTTTTAAATATCCAACTACAGGAGCCTGCTACCAATGTTCAAAATACACCAGAAAGCATAATGTCACCACAAGCAAATGCAGGTAACTGCCAAAATAAAGGAAATACCAACATAGTGTCTTAAAAGGGTGTTTGGCCACCACAAGCTGCCAGAACCGCTTCAATGCGCCTTGGCATAGATTCTACAAGTGGACCTAAACCATGCCAGGAAAATGCACCCCATAACATCTTATTTGTATCCCTCATTTACTCAAGTGTTTCCTTTATTTTGGTAGTTACCGGTTGCCTACAGTCGGGAAGGCCGCAATTTGAGAAGGGTGCAATTGCGGTTCGCAATTCGGGGCATTCCTGCATCTGCAGGAACCCCTCTTTATACTTCTATTGGTAAATGTGTACAGTGTCCTATCTACCTAGCTAGTACACAGTGTTGCCCTAGCCTCCCGTCTACTGTGCTAGCGGGAGGCGGGGACAACCGGTAGATGGTGTCCTTCGACCCTGCCTTTTGGGCACGGTTGTCTTTGGTACACATCAGGCGGGAGGCTGGGGTGACACCGTGTGCTAGCTGGCTAACTTGCGAGCTAGCAGACAGTGATGCTAACTAGCTAGTTAGCAAGCACACGGTGTCGCCCTAGCCTCCCATCTGCTGCTCTAGAGGCAGGCGGGCACTAGACTTGGGCAGTATACTGTATATACCGTATACCAGGGTATTTGGAAATAGCCACAGGATGTTTTTTCAATACAATTGAAACTATTTATTTGAAGTTTTTCAATACATTTAAATATTTTTAACTACTTTTTAAGTAAATACCTGCAGTGCAATAAATTAGGAGATAAAGCAGACCGCCTTCTTCATTTGACCTGTTACATTATGAAGCTTACCGTAGTTCCCCAGAATAGTTGAGCCAGTCGTGTTTGTTTGTAAATAGCACAACGGGAGAAAGCGGGAGCAGGTGAATCCAGCTGTGTATTGACAGGGATGGTGTTTTATATTGAAAGTCAAAAGTGTTTTTTTACTTCAAAAGAGTGATCAGGGAAGTGCAACCATAGTTTTCCTTCACAGAAAATACATTAGTGCAACACATTCATCAGAAAATAGCTTAATTTTCACCAGATGACAACAGACGTGCAATGCTATTTGGCTGGCAGCCTCACAAATAAATTAGCTTACAATGAAAAAGCAAGGTCTTTTTTGCAAAAACGATACATGGCCATCATATTTCTAATGTTTACCATAGAAAGAATGTAGCCAGCTACATTTTCTAATGTTTTAAAGTTAATCTAGCATTTTACCAGAGAAAAGTTGTCTAGCTACACCCAAGAAAAGTACTGGAGAAAAGTGGCTACACATCAGTCAGAGCACTGAATGCCCGTTCGTTCATGAATTCTCATCTGAGTGGGGAAGTGCAAATGAAGCATGAATATGTCTGATGCCTAGCAGAAATTACATTAAGATGCATTTTACATCTGCGTTTACACTTTTTCCTGTGTGAAAAATGCGGAATTCTGCATTAACACAACCCCTAAATTTTATTTGTTAGTTAATCTAAGTAAGTGGCTGAATTAATAAAGTGAAGGGACATCATATTCTGTTTGCTTTCTGTCGTGTTTGAGAAGTCAAAGCCATTTGGATAAGTTATTTGTAAAGCTGCCACGATCTTGATTTCCTTGCATTTCACACCCCCCTCTCCTTTCTTTGGCCCGTCTTCTCCTCTCCCCTCTTGTCCAAGCAGAGCAGGCAGACCCATTGCCCTAGTCGCTCCACACATACACAATGTGTAGCATACACATGCTCCAGAGCCAGTACTGTTCTTCCTATAGACAATCATGCGTCAAAACTTTGTTCATTGCACAATATCTCTCGTTCAACATTCACTTGTAAATGTCCAAACTCACAAAAAATGATATTCGGTAGCTCCTATGTATAACTTTATGAGCTGGAATGCCTGTCTTTGCAATTCGTTTATTTTTGTTTGCGCTCATTAGCATATTTAGCAGCAGCCTCTATTGAAATTCGCCATTACTTGTGGTAATTTCGCTAGCATTCTGGTAATAAACGCCCAATGGGCTTTTTTTGTGCATTTTCGGCACCCCCTTGTGTATTTAACCGGTAATACCGTTATAATTCCGGTAATATTTCTCCTAGCTAACTAGCAAGCTAGCACACAGTGTCGCCCCAGCCTCCCGCCTGTTGTGCTAGGGCCACCGGTAGACAGTGTCCGTCGCCCCACCTGTCAGCTACTGTTTTCCCACAGTTCTTTCTGTTAACAACGGTGAGGGCAGGTGTTCGGCAGGCGGGAGCGAAGGACACTGTCTACCGCTAGCTAGTGAGGAGTAAGCTAGTAAGCAGGGGAGAAAAAACTCAGATATGGAGTGGGGGGGTGGGGGTTCATGCAGGAACCAATGGAAGACCCACATGAAGGAACAATTGTGGGCTGCAGTTGCACACTATTACACAATTTGGCCAGCATGCGCTCCAAATGTACAGCTTTTTGCATAGACATATAATCCATTGAAGGGTTTTGGAACCCTTTACCCTGGCAATTTGACTATTAAACTCATGGGTACTCTAGCATTGGCTGCCAGTCCTGACTTGAATGGGAACAGCCATCTATGGATTATATTTCTATGGTTGGTTGAGGCTGTCTGTTGCCTTTTGAACATTTCAAAATACAATCGCGGGAAAACGTACAGTTTGGAAATGCCTACTGCTGAAAAGAGAAGACTAATCTGTCTGTAGAACCACTAGAACCCATTTCTTCTCAACTCCCATTTTTTTGCGAACAGCAGCACTGTTTTTCAAAGTAGCTCATCTTGAGACCCGCGCATCGCCTATGGCTTCATCTTCATCATTAGGTGAGTCAGTGTGCCACTGGAAATGTTATTTAGTAGCCAATATATATATATATATATATATATACACTACATGACAAAAGTATGTGGACACCTACTTGTCGAACATTTAATTCCAAAATCATGGTGTTGGTCCCCCCTTTGCTGCTACAACAGCCTCCACTCTTCTGGGAAGGCTTTCCACTAGATGTTGGAACATTGCTGCGGGGAATTGCTTCCATTCACCCACAAGATCATTAGGGAGGTCGGGCACTGATGTTTGACGATGAAGCCTGGCTCTCAGTCGGCGTTCCAATTCATCCCAAAGGTGTTCGATGGGGTTGAGGTCAGGGCTCTGTGTAGCCCAGTCAAGTCCTTCCACACCGATCTTGACAAATCATTTCTGTACCTCGCTTTGTGTACGCAGGCATGCTGTCATGCTGAAACAGGAAAGGGCCTTCCCAAAATTGTTGCCACAAAGTTGGAAGCGCAGTTGGAAGCATTTCAAGAAGCTCCCGACAAAAAGTTATTGTGCTGACGTTGCTTCCAGAGGTAGTTTAGAACTCGGTAGTGAGTGTTGCAAACAAAGACCAATGAATGGACTGGACTGACAGCATGTGTTATACACGTGGATGTGGGCTTCCCAAAATGGTGGACTACATGGCCTGTTTGTGACATTCAACAATCACATATATCTATGTTTTCTCTTAGCTTGGATTTGTTCAGACCAAAGGATAGATTTCCACCAGTCCAATGTCCATTGCTCATGTTTCCACTGGTCCAAAGTCTCTTCTTCTTATTGGTGTCCTTTTGTAGTTGTTTCTTTGCAGCAATTTGACCCTGAAGGAAGGCCTGATTCACGCAGTCTCCTCTGAACAGTTGATGTTGTAATGTGTCTGTTCTTTGAACTCTGTGAAGCATTTATTTGGGCTGAAATCTGAAGTGCAGTTAACTCTAATGAACTTATCCTCTGCAGCAGAGGTAACTCTGGGTGTTCCTTTCCTTTGGCGGTCCTCATGAGAGCCAGTTTCATAATTCAGCGCTTGATGTTTTTTGCGAGTGCACTTGAAGAACCTTTCAAAGTTCTTGAAATTTTCCAGATCGACTGACCTTCATGTCTTAAAGTAATGATGGACTGTCGTTTCTCTTTGCTTATTTGAGCTGTTCTTGCCATAACATGGACTTGGTCTTTTACCAAATAAGGCTATCTTCCTGGGGTGGCAGGGTAGCCTAGTGGTTAGAGTGTTGGACTAGTAACCGAAAGGTTGCAAGTTCAAATCCCCTACCTGACAAGGTACAAATCTGTCGCTCTGCCCCTGAACAGGCAGTTAACCCACTGTTCCTAGGCCGTCATTGAAAATAAGAATTTGTTCTTAACTAACTTGCCTAGTTAAATAAAGGTTAAATACATTTTTAAAATTAAATACCACCCCTACCTTGTGACAACACAAGTGATTGGCTCAAACACATTAACAAGGAAATAAATGATGGAATTTAACTTTTAACAAGGCATACCTGTTAATTGGAATGCATTCCAGGTGACTACCTCATGAAGCTGGTTGAGAGAATGCCAAGCTCTCATCAAGGCAAAGGGTGTGTCGTGTCGTGACATGACTACCATTAATGGGATGACTGTTATTTATCAAATCAATTAACTATGATTAACTTAATCATGTAACAATTAACTCATTAGTAACTTGGGGCACCACGTGAAAAGTTTGTTTAATGAGTTACCTTTTCCCGAACGAACTCAAGAATATATCAGAATATATCGTTATCATACCAGCCATCAATTAATAATTTTCTCATGTCAGTCTCATTCTGAACATAGTTGACCTCGTAAATCTACACGAACCCTAGCCTAAAAGTGGTGATTCAGCGATACACAAATAGTCTTGATCATTTATTTACTAACTAACTAAACAGTCACACAGAAATACATAAACACACAGATGTTATAGGTTATTGATTACTAATATAATGCAATGAAAAGTCCCTAGTGGACTAACCCGATATGACGGCTTGTTACACAATAAAAGGGTTGGGAAAAGAAAGAGCGGGAGAGACAGAGAGTGGGCTTATTGTACATACATGTGGAAAATACACTCATCGTAAAAATGATATTTAGCACCCTAACAACCGCTCATTCGGATTTAGAAATGCAACACATATTTACGCTTGTATGTCTTTGTCGTCTCTCTGTTGAAATCACCCGGGCCATCTATGAAAAGTATTTCGACAGATGTCTCTGGTTTGTCTACCAGAGGTCACAATGTCTTTTGTAGTTGTAGTAGGCTTCTTTGTCTCTGAGTGTTTGTTAGACTGGATCCTTCAGATGTTCCACACACGTTGGTCTTTGGGGAAATGTTATTATTTTCTCGTCTTCGGTTGAGTTTCCTAGACTATTTTACATAGACACATTCACAGTCTGCAGCTGTATATCTTCTTCACTCGTCGAGAGTTTCAGAGGGTCTTACCATTTTCTGGTGTTGTGGTTTTAAACCATTTGTCAGCCATGTAGCCACCGCTCCACACTGTCTGGTCTTTGCAACCATTTCAACGTGTGGATTGTCCTCACTTTCTCTGGTCTAATGTACATTTTGTTACGAGTCCTTTTTAAGCACCCTGGTCAAAGGGGGTGTTCCATCACACCAGAATAATGTCTGTGCTCACGTAGGCGTGGTTACTGACTAGATACAACTTTATTTGAATTACAATTTCTCATTTAGAAGGCTAAAATCACATTGCTATCTTTTCACAAATAGTTTCATATTTAATCATATAAGTTTTACAACATTTAGATGGAATTCCGATAACAAGGACGTACACACTTGCAGAGCTCCAGTTATCTTGTTATACCATCCTTAATGACATCACAAAACAACACATTACATGACATGATTATTGTTTGGATCCCCACCAACCATTCCAGATGTTTGGATTCCAAAACGAATGTTCCAATGTCCAGTCTTTTGATGTTAAAGTCTCTCTACACACAAATGATTTTGAACTCAATACTGCAGAGCAGAAGGGAGAGTTTCTGCCAGGTATTTACAATCCGGTTGTTAAGTGATAAATCTCTGGTGGGAGAGAGGAGGAGGGGGGAGTCTGGCTATCTGTCAGCCCTGTGCCGAGCTGATCTGGCACCTATGATCCTCAATCAAGAGAGAGAGAGTCATGACAGGTGGTTACTTTGCAGAATCTCAAATAAACAAATCTAATATGTCTTCACTATTATTCTACAATGTAGAAAATTGTAAAATAAAGAACAACACTTGAATGAGTAGGTGTGTTCAAACTTTTGACTGGTACTGTATATACAGCTCTGGAAAAAATTAAGAGACCACTGCAAAATTATCCATTTCTCTGGTTTTACTATTTATATACCCAAACACAAAGGTATGTGTTTGGGTAAAATTAACATTTTTGTTTTATTCTATAAACTACTGACAACATTTCTCCCAAATTCTAAATAAAATTATTGTCATTTAGAGCATTTATTTGCAGAAAAAGACAACTGGTCAAAATAACAAAAAAAGATGCAGTGTTGTCAGACCTCGAATAATGTTTAAAAAAAATAAGACACTGTGGCTTGTAGGTCTCTCCAGGTCTTGCACCCACTGTGAAATTTGGTGTAGGATTGGTGATGATCTGGGGGTGCTTATGCAAGGCTGGAATTGGGAAGATTTGTCTTTGTGAAGGACGCCTGAATCAAGCCACGTACAAGGTTGTCCAGGAAAAGAACTTGCTTCCTTCTACTCTGACAATGTTCCCCACGGATAGTTTTTTCCAGCAGGACAATGCTCCATGCCACACAGCCAGGTCAATTGTTGGGGTAGTTTCCTTGTTCCTTGTCAATCATTGGCTTATTGATGAAATCAAACAATATCTTCAAGTAAATCAATCAAACCTTTGTTCACATAATTGCAGACAGAAGTTGACAATGGAAACATAGCATGCATGTTTCAGAGTAAGTTCTGCAAAATAAAAAAGGTCAAAGTTGCTTTAATATGCGTGCAGTCAACCCCTAGTGATGTAACTGCCTACGTCAACACCTTCTACTCATGAGACCAAGCCCATGCATATACAGTTATACAAACTTGCAGGAGAAAACAATAGTCCAGTGTTTTCTAAGGGCTCAGCAGTAATTTCCATTCCTGTGTGGCTTACAGTGGAATATCTGACTTGTCTCTTATCTCTTTACTCCCCTGCAAGGTTCTGTGTCTATGTATCTCTTTTAGCCTTGAGGCGCTTTCTCACAGACACCCTGTTTTGACTGCAATGGCTCACACATCTCTCAGACCGTTTCTTATAAGAGGCAGAGACTAGAAAATAACTGTGGAACAGTATTAACCTTATAATGAATATATTGCTAATCTGTGGTCCAGGACCCTATAAATGTAGTGGGGGAGGGTCTTATAGCCCTTCCCCTTCTATTAATACAACATAAGCATAATCAATTATTAAAATACATCAATCATTTGGTGCAGCCCCTATCATGACCCCAAGGTGAACACCATCATAATCAAGGTGTAGATGGAGGACCACCAGATCAAGACCCTGTCATGGCCAGCCCAATCTCCAGACCTGAACCCCATTAAAAACCTCTGGAATGTGATCAAGAGGCAGATGGATGGTCACAAGCCATCAAACAAAGCCGAGCCGCTTGAATTTGTGCGCCAGGAATGGCATAAAGTCACCCAACATCAATGTGAAAGGCTGGTGGAGAGCATGCCAAGACGCATGAAAGCTGTGATTGAAAATCAGGGTTGTTCCACCAAATTGATTTCTGAACTCTTCCTAAGTTAAAACATTAGTATTGGGTTGTTTAAACATGAATATGAACTTATTTTCTTTGCATTATCCGAGGTCTGAACAGTACAGCACTGCATCTTTTTTGTTATTTTGACCAGTTATCATTTTCTGCAAATAAATGCTCTATATGACAATATCTTTATTTGGAATTTGGGAGAAATGTTGTCAGTAGTTTAAAGAATAAAACAAACATTTTCATTTTACCCAAACACATACCTATAAATAGTCAAATTAGAGAAACTGGTCATTTTGCACTGGTCACATAATTTTTTTTCCAGAGCTTCATATGTGAATAACTACTTTACTAAGATTTACACATGTGGGAGTAAATATTAATAAATGGTGAGCAAACTGTTTATAAAGGCCTTATAAATGTTTTATATACCCTTAAAAATAGTGTTACCACCCATCCTTTGTGCTGTGTCTGGTGGTCTGCTTTTTTGTCAAGGTGCCACACTGCCAGTTTATCTTCTCTCATGTTGAATTATGGTCAGGTCAGGTTTATTCAAATAAGACTGCAGAAAATAGAGGGCGTCTGCAACACGTCTCCCTGAACCTGTCTCTCTGTGTAGGTGACCTCCTGTAGAGGACAGCAGCTCTCTCCAAGGGAAACCTGATTTCCCATCCAGTGGAGAATGTGAGTCTTCAACCTTGTCCTCTTTGTCTCTAAGCCTTTGCATGATTTAGTACATGTTGTATATATTTAGTATGATTGTCTGTATACTTGGGGTTGCAATAGACCTGCAGTGCTCATCAGGCTTCTCAAAGGAACCACATGTTTGTTGGCTGTAGTTTGGTCTCTGAAGCATTGTTCTAATGGCCATCTGGTTCATAAATGTTTAACTAGGTAAACGCTCCCGTTGGGCTAATTAAAAGCAGCACATCACTAATATGTCATGAGGTGGTCATTCCGTTACAGGCCCAGGCTCACTGGGGGGGGGTTCTGTAAGAGGGCACTACACTCAGATTAACAGGCCATTCTATTTCCTGTCCATTCTGTTCCATCCAATGTAACCTGTGACATACAGTAAATACTTACCTATGTCCACATACCCTAGACCTCCTCTGACCAGGCCTTGGTGTCCTCTCGTCTTTAACCTTTGAACTATACATTTGGTCTCACTTGGTCTTCTTGTTTGAGTGGAGCGTCTATGGATTGCAGTTCAAGAATTATGAATTCACAAGCGCTTTCATCATCTCCCCTAAAATAGCACAAACACAGTCAAACAATAATTCAGGAATAATTACTAAGTTCCTTGTTTGATCACTTACTCCGTATGGTCTGTCAGACAACTTCCTTAGGCTGTGTTTGGTTAGCCCAGTTCTGTGGGTCTGCTCTAGTCCAGGTACCCACAGCTGTCTGAGCTGGGATGAGAGGGAGGGATGGAGCTGCTTAGAAGGAGAGTTTGAGCTACCACATTCCAAGACACTCATGTGTACTGATCTGTGTTGGTGGAAAATAGGGAGTGTGTGTGTGTGTGTGTGTGTATATTGTGATTCAGCACACGTGAAAATGTGCAATCCAACAGTGTAGAAAACTGCAAGAAGGAAAATAGTAGTCAAATTGTCCATTAGAGTCTAAATGCACACACTACATAGTCTGATGAACCTTCTTCAACCAAGACCTTTATAGTGACTGATCTGCCTGTGGCCATAAGAGCTGTTTACGTATAGAAGCATAAGATGCTTATGGACTGGTCAGTTCTCCTGTTATTGTATCTCAACTGTCAGGCATGGTCTGTCATTTCATGTTAGTGCTGCTAATATACTGCCTTGATGTACTTGAGGTTACGATTGGAGTATGTTTTGTTATACAACCAAACCCGTAGTAGACCCAGACATGGTACAATTAGCTCTGCACCTATGCATCTGCTAAACTCTCTCTGAGACAACATAAACATTGTAGTAAGCCAGTTATGAAGATGTTGTGTAAGTGTTACATGGACTAAGCTGTACATGAATGTCAGGAGGTAGACATGGTGTTAGATAGCATGTAGATTAATGTCAATCATCATTAGTGTGCTGCTGCCGTTTTATTTTCACCTTGTCTATGATAATGATAGATTAACATACATTCTGTATATAGGATTATTGTGAGAGTATCAAGGTATCTAATGTCTCTGCTTGCTTGTCATAACATCAATTTGCACCTCAGAGCAACGAACCATCCATCATGTGAGCTCTTCCACAAACACTTCTACATTTAGTCTCTATCCTCTTTTTACAGCATTCAGGTTAAGATGAATGATGAATTAAGATGGATTTTAGGCCAGGGGATCACACACACACACGCTCTGGCAGTATTTACCGTGCCTCTGAAGAATCAGTGTTCTGGGGAGCGTCAGGCAGCTAAATGGAGGGAAGGAAGAGAAAGGCTGGTGTTTGAAGAGCTCCGCTCTCAGATTCAGTATCGCCTTCCTTCTCCCCCTGCTCCTTCCATCTCTGTGCCTCGACTCTGAAAAAACTGGACCAGGGTGGAGGGACATGAGAGCCCTGTCTACATTCACCATCTCTCTCCCCATCCGATGGAAGTGGTAGAGCGGACAGCCATTCCTGATGCCTGTACAGTGCATGCTCTTCCCTTCCCCTTTAACACCCTTTACAATGTGTCAGTCTTCCCCCGCCCCTATCTCTTTCTCCTCCTCTGCTCTCCATCATTCTCTCCCCTCCTCCCATGGTTTTCTCTCTTTACCACACTCACTGTCACCAGGAGGCTTGTGGCAGAAGGCTTGTGGGTTACATAACCACTGCAGCAGCACTCTGGACACTGTTAAATCAGTGTGTGTGAGGGATGTGTGGTGTGTGTGTGTGAGAGAGAGAGAGTTGTTTGATGTACTGTATTTGGGGAATGCATGTCATTGTTGTCGGTTAGCTACGTAAACACATCAGGCATTCAGCGGTTCTTCACAGTAAATACTGCCAGAGAGTGTGTACTTGAGTGTGTGTGTACTGACACTTTATGTGTGTGTCCTGCAATTAGTGACTTTTATTTCTTGAATAAAGCAAACATCTTTGCCTACTGTGATATTTCAGTCGTGTAAAGCCTGGGGATCTACACACTCTCTCTCTCTCTCTCTCTCTGAATTGAGAAAGGGGCTTTATTGGCAAACGTATGTTTACAGCAACATGATGAAAACCATGCTGTACCATTTAACTCTGCTTAAAATGTTCATCAACGTTTTTTCTCTTCTTGAAGCTCTGTAATCAAAATGATTGCTAATGCAGTGTGTGCAGTGAGGATTTTCAAGACATAGATAAATGTGTAATATGCAGTGTGTGCGCAGGCAATTCATAAATAGAAATGCTGAGGCACTTGATAAAACAACTGCAATTCAAACCTTGCATTAAGCTCTATCAATATCTCTATTTATTTATTTTCTTGTTATTTAAACTTTATTTAACTTGGCAAGTCAGCTAAGAACAAATTCTTATTTACAATGACGGCCTACCAGAAGGCAAAAGACCTCCTGCGGGGACGGGGGCCTGGGATTACAAATACAAATAAATTATATAAAAAATATAGGACAAAACACACATCACGACAAGAGAGACAACACTACATAAAGAGAGACCTAAGACAACAACATAGCATGGCAGCAACACATGACAACACAGCATGGTAGCAGCACAACATGGCAGCAGCACAACATGGCAGTAGCACAACATGGTAGCAGCACAAAACAGGGTACAAACAACAGCACAAAGGGCAAGAAGGTAGACAACAATACATCACGCAAAGCAGCCACAACTGTCAGTAAGAGTGTCCATAATTGAGTCTTTGAATTAAGAAATTTAGATAAAACTGTCCAGTTTGAGTGTTTGTTGCAGAGAACTGAAAAGACGAGCGACCCAGCAATGTGTGTGTTTTGGGGACCTTTAACAGAATGTGACAATTAATTAAACTATGTTCAATGTAACCTTGACTTTGAGCTCTTCATGTTGTAGATATGACTTTGATCTGTGTTAAAATCAAATCAAATTGTATTAGTCACATGCGCCGAATACAACAGTGAAATGCTTACTTACAAGCCCCTAACCAACAATGCAGTTTTTAAAAAACGGATAAGAATAAGAAATGAAGTAACAAGTTGTCGCACCCTGACCAAACCAAATAGAGACATAAAAAGGCTCTCTAAGGTCAAGGTGCGACAACTTGTTACTTCATTTCTTATTCTTATCCGTTTTGTGATTTGGGGTGGGCATTCTATGTTTTTGTTTTCTATGATTTTGTATTTCTATGTTTTGGCCGGGTATGGTTCTCAATCAGGGACAGCTGTCTATTGTTGTCTCTGATTGGGAACCATACTTAGGTAGCCCTTTTCCCTCCTTTCAGTGCGAGAAGTTAACTTTGTTTGTGGCACTTAGCCCTTTAAGCTTCACGGTTGTGGCTTTCATTTATTGTTTTGTTGGCGACATTTTTAAATAAAAAGAAAATGTACGCTCACCACGCTGCACTTTGTAGAGGTCGACCGATTATGATTTTTCAACGCCGATACCGATTATTGGAGGACCCAAAAAAAAAGCCGGTACCGATTTAATCGGCCAATTTTATTTATTTATTTGTAATAATGACAATTACAACAATACTGAAAGAACACTTATTTTAACTTAATATAATACATCAATAAAATCAATTTAGCCTCAAGTAAATAATGAAACATGTTAAATTTGGTTTAAATAATGCAAAAACAAAGTGTTGGAGAAGAAAGTAAAAGTGCAATATGTGCTATGTAAGAAAGCTAACGTTTCAGTTCCTTGCTCAGAACATGTGAACATATGAAAGCTGGTGGTTCCTTTTAACATGAGTCTTCAATATTCCCAGGTAAGAAGTTTTAGGTTGTAGTTATTATAGGAATTATAGGACTATTTCCCTCTATACCATTTGTATTTCATTAACCTTTGACTATTGGATGTTCTTATAGGCACTTTAGTATTGCCAGTGTAACAGTATAGCTTCCGTCCCTCTCCTCGCTCCTCCCTGGGCTCGAACCAGGAACACAACGACAACAGCCACCCTCGAAGCAACGTTACCCCTGCAGAGCAAGGGGAACAACTACTAGAAGGCTCAGAGCAAGTGACTTTGAAACACTATTAGCGCACGCTAACTAGCTAGCCATTTCACTTCGGTTACACCAGCCTCATCTCGGGAGTTGATAGACTTGAAGTCATAAACAGCGCGATGCTTGACGCACAGCAAAGAGCTGCTGGCAAAATGCACGAAAGTGCTCTTTGAATTAATGTTTACACGCCTGCTTCTGCCTACCACCGCTCAGTCAGATTATATGCAACGCAGGACACGCTAGATAATATCTAGTAATATCATCAACCATGTGTAGTTAACTAGAGATTATGATTGATTGTTTTTTATAAAATAAGTTTAATGTTAGCTAGCAACTTACCTTGGCTTACTGCATTCGCGTAACAGGCAGTCTCCTTGTGGAGTGCAACGAGAGAGGGGCAGGTTGTTATTGCGTTGGACTAGTTAACTGTAAGGTTGCAAGATTGGATCCCCCGAGCTGACAAAGTGAAAATCTGTTGTTCTGCCCCTGAACAAGGCAGTTAACCCACCGTTCCTAGGCCATCATTGAAAATAAGAATGTGTTCTTAACTGACTTGCCTAGTTAAATAAAGGTATAAAAAAAATAAAAAATTGGCGCCCAAAAATACAGATTTCCGATTGTTATGAAAACTTGAAATCGGCCCTAATTAATCGGCCATTCCGATTAATCGGTCGAAATCTAGCACTTTGGTCCACTTCCAACGACACCCCTGACACAAGTAGTTAAAGAGCAGCAGTAAAATAACAATAACGAGACTATATACAGGAGGGTACTGGTACAGAGTTAATGTGTGGGGGCACTGGTAAGTTGAGGTAATATGTAGTTGTAGGTAGAGTTATTAAAGTGACTATGCATACATGATAACAACAGAGAGTAGCAGCAGTGTAAAGGGGGTCAATGAAAATAGTCTGGGTAGCCATTTGGTTAGGTGTTCAGGAGTCTTGTGGCTTGGGGGTAGAAGCTGTTTAGAAGCTTCTTGGACCTAGATTTGGCGCTCTCGTACCACCTGCCGTGCGTTAGCAGAGAGAACAATCTATGACTGGGTGGCTGTAGCAGAGAGAACAGTCTATGACTAGGGTGGCTGGAGTCTTTTTAGGGCCTTCCTCTGACACTGCCTGGTATGGAGGTCCTGGATGGAAGGAAGCTTGGCCGCAGTGATGTGCTGGGCCGTACGCACTACCCTTTGTAGTGCCTTGCGGTTGGAGGCCGAGCAGTTGCCATACCAGGCGGTGATGCAACCAGTCAGGATGCTCTCGATGGTGGAGCTATAGAACCTTTTGAGGATCTGAGGACCCATGCCAAATCTTTTCAGTCTCCTGAGGGGGAATAGGTTTTGTCGTACCCTCTTCATGACTGTCTTGGTGTGTTTGGACCAAGTTAGTTTGTTGGTGATGTGGAAACCAAGGAACTTGAAGCTCTCAACCTGCTCCACTGCAACCCCGTCGATAAGAATGGGGGCGTGCTCGGTCCTCTTTTTCCTGTAGTCCACAATCATCTCCTTTGTCTCAAAGCTGCTTATTTCGATACATAACCTTATAGCGAGGTTTTGGCTTTGCTGTATGGCTAGTCTACTTGGCATGACTTGTAGCATGTAGACCTTTCCTGTGGCTATTGTACTCTTCCTATAGCTGTGTTTGTTCTCAGTACCATGCTCAGGGCTGTGTTCACCCTTTGTTGATAATTTGTATTGACTGCTGATGATTTGACAGGAGTAATGAAGTATGTGGTGTGAAGGTGGGGAATGTATCACGTCCCACTGAGAACATAGATTGATTCTGCTTTATCCACGAGAGAGAGAGAGTTATTTTGGTAGAGGGACAAATCTGTCTGTGTCCCTGGAGTCTTAACAAGATCACAGAGGCCAGTACTGACCTAGCTCAACATGGCTAAGCCTGTCCCATGTAACCGGTCAGTGTCTCTGGCCTGCTGGAGCAATGACATCATCAGCTGTTCCTGCTGCACTCTAATGCAATGTTGGGTTGTATTCATTATGGCACACAGTGTAGCAAAATGCTTTAAAGCACTTGTTCAACTTAAAATGAGAACAAGCGGTGCATATTGTCCAGTTACTCCCCCGGGGAAATCCTAGCACCCTTTGTTACGGTTTCTTTTGTTTGGTGCCCAGTGAATACAATCCTGGGTTGGACTGGGAGGAAGGCATGGGAGGGAGCTGGATGTTGTGTCCGTCCACCCAGAAGCCCTGGCCCTGTAGCAAGCCCTAGGGCTATGCTAACTACCGTAGGCCACCTCTGAATCAGAGTCACTGAAATGGAATCCGTACAAATGGTGATTCATTTGTCTTCCTGTGTGAGTGTATGTGCCTCTCGTGATGACAAAGAGCAGTTGAATAAGCAGGATGGATTACACCTGCGTGCCTGAAGGCCAGGTCTGAGCAGACATTCAGTGGAATGTGAATGCAGTCGTGCTACTGTATTTGTACTGAATCTCTCTGGCTGAACTCAGTATTATCATCCTGATGGTGTGTAGCGCTGTCCTGCCCACATCCATTTGTTCATCATACTGGTTTCCCTCCTGCTCACACGAGGAGGAATGCCTCCCACGCACACATGCTGCAGTGCATTCAGATACTGCTCAATACTGCTCAGATTCTGCCTTCGTGTAGATTTGCTTCCAGTCAATGATCCAGTCCTCATTTGAAAGAGCTTCCAAAGAGCAGCCTGTGGACTTTCTCTCACTGCTGCGGTGCCTTCATTCCCTCTCTCTCTGAAAGGACATTTGATATAGCTCAGCAGTATTTCAGTCTCTTTCATCACAATATGCAGCGGGTGTGTAGTGGGGGTGGGGCAGAATGCATTGTTGTCCTCATGTGACCTTTGCCTCCCCTCACATTGCTCCAAGGGAAACACTAGCCAATGACTATAACTGTACATAATTGAGACACAGATGCCCAATTTTTGTCCTGTTTCCCCCAGTTTCATCCAGAATCATTTCAAGGAACATCTTCTGTTGTCTGGGTATAGCAGTACAAGTTTTGGGGAGAGAAAGGTTATAGGAACATCATCTGTTGTCTGGGTATAGCAGTACAGGTTTTGGGGAGAGAAAGGTTATAGGAACATCATCTGTTGTCTGGGTATAGCAGTACAGGTTTTGGGGAGAGAAAGGTGATAGGAACATCTGCTGTCTGGGTATAGCAGTACAGGTTTTGGGGAGAGAAAGGTTATAGGAACATCATCTGTTGTCTGGGTATAGCAGTACAGGTTTTGGGGAGAGAAAGGTTATAGGAACATCATATGTTGTCTGGGTATAGCAGTACAGGTTTTGGGAAGAGAAAGGTTATAGGAACATCTGCTGTCTGGGTATAGCAGTACAGGTTTTGGGGAGAGAAAGGTTATAGGAACATCATCTGTTGTCTGGGTATAGCAGTACAGGTTTTGGGGAGAGAAAGGTCATAGGAACAGTTTTACTTTGCTGCAGACTCCCTATCTGGGTGGTCACGTCAGCTCTGATCATTCCACGGCCCAGCAAACAGATTAGAACAGAGCAGAGCACAGGGCCCATGGCAGGACACGTTATGCTGATAAATACAACAATCCCCCTTCTCTATCTCGCTCACTCTCTTTATCACATTCACACTCTGCCTCTTCAAACACCCGTTTCTCACTCACTCACTCACTCACTCACTCACTCACTCACTCACACTGCTAAAGGCCTGATGTGTTTACGGAGCTAGCCTGTTCATTTTTACCAGAGTGCAGGTGCTATGCGGTTATGGACATGTGGAGGCCCTATAGGAGTTGATTGCGGAGTGGCCTGATGACACTCATCCACCTAACCACCCCTCATGTTCTCGCCTGATTAATCTGTGTAATGGCCAGCTTCCCACCCTCATCTCATCTACACTGACCCCTCCAACCTTCTGTCACGTGACAGGCTTATTGATGGTCTTGGCTGTCATGGTATCTGTGATGATGCAAGCACCGAGCACGCAGCTCTGTAGCGCTGTCTTTCTCCTGGCAACATTCAACAGCCTGTTTATTCCACCCTACCGCTGTCATGGCATCGCCCGACCCGGAGATGAATCACATCTCTCTCATGATCTATTTAGCTACCACTCTGACCCATCGGTGCTCTCTATTCCGCTCACCAACTGTCTTGCTCACAACAGCTTCCTGCGCTCTCTGCACCTGCTCCACCCAGTCTCACTTGGGACAGGCTTAGCCATGTTGAGCCTAGTCAGTATTGGGCTCTATGATCTTGTTAAGACTCCAGGGACACAGGAGGATTTGTCCCTCTGTCCCTGTTAAAAGACCTCGGTTTCTCTCTCTCTCAAAAGCCTCACTCTCTCTCTCTCTCTCTCTCTCTCTCTCTCTCTCTCTCTCTCTCTCTCTCTCTCTCCCTTTCCCTCTCTCAGAAGCCTCACACTCTCTCTCTCTCCCTTTCCCTCTCTCAGAAGCCTCACACTCTCTCTCTCTCCCTTTCCCTCTCTCAGAAGCCTCACACTCTCTCTCTCTCTCTCTCTCTCTCTCTCTCCCCCCCTCTCTCAGAAGCCTCTCTCCCCCTCTCCCTCCCTGACTCTCTCTCTCTCTCTCCCCCCCCTCTCTCAGAAGCCTCTCTCCCCCTCTCCCTCCCTGACTCTCTCTCTCTCTCTCTCAAAAGCCTCTCTCTCTCTCTCTCTCTCTCTCTCTCTCTCTCAAAAGCCCCTCTCTCGCTCTCTCTCTCTCTCTCTCTCTCTCTCAGAAGCCTCACCCTTTCCCTCTCGCTCTCTCCCTTTCTCTCCCTCTCTCTCAGAAGCCTCACTCTCCCCCTCCCTATCTTTATTTCTCTAATTTCTTCTCTCTCCCCTTGAGGAACCTTTGCCTCTCTTTCCTCCTCTCTCCTTGTGTCTTCCCTCCCAGCATCTCAATATAAGGTCCTCTCAGAGTGTTTTTTTTGTATAGCAGCCGCCATGACAGGTAGAGTGTCTCAAGAACCCAATATGTTCTAGAAAGTACACGGCAGATAGTTGCTATTGGATGCCAGACAACCACCATTATGGAATTCATATTGTTTGGATAAGAGTGAGTTTTAGATGAGCTCAGGCGTGTTTGAGTAAACTACCTACCTGGTTTGGTAATCAGCTTCCTTTCCAATCAGTGACAGAAAGGGGGATGGTGGGGTGTAAGAGAATAAAGTTAGACCCTGACTCTGAAATCTGATTACTGTAATAGGTTTACATGTGTGTTGTGGTTGTCTCTCAAGGCTTTAGAAGAGCCACAAACAGCCCTATTACGATGGTGTATCCTTTATATATTACCCCAAAAATATAAACGATATTTCATGCTGAAACCCTCAAATTAAACTAGTTGATGGTTTATATTTAGGATAATGTTTTACAGCTTTGTCATTCCATTTTTAGTATTAGAAAATCATCTTATTTAATTATTTCATATATTTTACGTGTGATAATGCCACACAGAGGGCCAGAGGTAATTACAAACACCAGTCAAAATCTGAAGTAACAAATAATAATAATAATCTATTTTATGGGTCACAGACACATATTTAGCAGATATTATTGTGGGTGTAAGGAAATGCTACTAGATTTCTTATGATAAATTACATAAAATCCTTGAAAGATACCAAAATACTGGTATTTTACTGGTAAACTTCTAAAGTTTCCAGTAATATACCCTCCCGTTGCAACCCTAGACTTGTGTGTGGCTTTTTTGCATGTACACACAATCACACACACAGAACACAGCCCTACCTCTCTCTCTCTCACACACAAATGTATGATGCCTGGCACGTTTATCTAGCTAGTCTATCAATACATAATCACACCCTGCTAGGTAGTGTAATCTCAGACTTCTTCTCTCTTTCTATCTTTGCAATGCATGTATATTCTATTGCTCCTCCTATCTTCTCCTATCCTCTTCTTTACCCTCCCTCCCCTTCTAAGCCATTCAGCTGGAACGTTGCAGGATTATCTTTCCACCATTGAGAAACACTGGCTTGTTCACACTGGGTCTGGCTAAGACGGCCCAAAACAAAGAAATTCAACAGAGGCCTCTGTTCTCTCTGTTGATGTATGCATCAACAGAAGCCAGATCTGGACTACAAAATACTCGAATAATAGTTGAAGAGGGAGTAGCCCCATGCATGGTTCCCACAAGGGCTTGTGGATATACTTTTCTGTTTGATAGGGTCCTTCAATCTGTTTTCATGGGTGCAATTAGGGTAAGCGAAAACAATTTGTGAGCCATAATGGCTTTGCCTTTTGCCGTAGTTTATTTCCTTGTTGCTGTACTGTTAGACAGATGGCAGAATGTTTATTGTACAGTGCAATATCCTGCGAGCTTTGTCTTCAAGAGAAGTCTTTGATTCATTTATTGCCCACGGCTTGGATCAAAACTTGAATATAACATTTGGCTGTATGGGAGACTGTGTTCTGGTAGTTTTTTTTATATGGACACCTAGTTTATAGTAGACGTGGTTTGATATAGGCTTATGGTTTGAAAGATTTGGGAGGGTTTCTCTGAGATACTGATGGTAAATTACTTACATCAGCTTACGGAATCAGTTCAGGTACAATAAGTGAAAAGAACCTTCTGAGTCTTGCTCTTAAACAGAAGTAGAATGGGTATCTGTTTGGATTGGCTCAATTGCCGACCTTGAAGCCACACGTAACACGAACACTATGTGCAATATATTGAAGCCTTGATATAGATACTTTCATGTTTAGATATGACACCTGTCATACTGAACATCAATTGATGAAACAATCAATTATTCTCTCTTCCTCTCTTTTTCTTGTCTCCTTCTCACCATCCATTGTGAAGGAAGGCAACTTACTGGCGGAATTGACCCAAATAACTAAGCAGCATGTCTCCCGACCCCCCCCTCACACTTCCCCTCATGTGATGATTACTTTTTTTTGTGGCACTCTACAATCCTGAGTACCAGAGCAGGAGGTAATGTAAATAAGAATGTGTTCTTAACTAACTTGCATAGTTAAATAAAGGTTCAATAAAAATAATATATAATAATTTTCATTCTGTAGTGTAGCCTAGTGACCATCTGAACCTGAGGACCTTTGTGTCCACATTATCCCTTAGTATCAACAAACATTGTGCCCAATCTATCAATGTACCCTTGACACTATAATAGTTTGAGTGGTTACAATGCATAAAAAGACTGTGACCTTTCATGTAGCTTTTCTCACAAGAGAATTTTGAAATGTTATGAGGTCTGTTTTTCCCTTGTTATTTCACATTCATGGTAATGCTGCTGAAGGTTAGGTGTGACTTAGTTAGCTTTTCAATGTCACAAGTGTGTGTACATGTATATCTTAATGTTGATAATCTAAGATACAAACTAGACACTAAAGAAAAGGTTTTATACAGTTTTTTCAGAGTATACAGTTACAGTTGAAGTCGGAAGATTACATACACATTAGCCAAATACATTTAAACTCAGTTTTTCACAATTCCTGACATTTAATCCTAGTAAAAATTCCCTGTTAGGATCACCACTTTATTTTAAGAATGTGAAATGTCAGAATAATAGCAGAGAGAATGATTTATTTCAGCTTTTTCTGTCATCACATTCCTAGTGGGTCAGAAGTTCACATACAATTAGTATTTGGTAGCATTACCTTTAAATGGTTTATCTTGGGTCAAACTTTTCGGGTAGCCTTCCACAAGTTGCCACAATAAATTGGGTGAATTTGCCTGACAGAGCTGGTGTAACTGAGTCCGCTTTGTAGGCCTCCTTGCTCGCACAAGCTTTTTCAGTTCTGCCCACAAATCTTCTATGGGATTGATGTCAGGGCTTTGTGATGGCCACTCCAAAACCTTGACTTTGTTGTCCTTAAGCCATTTTGCCACAATTCTGGAAGTATGGTTGGGGTCATTGTCCATTTGGAAGACCCATTTGCGACAAAAAAACTGATGTCTTGAGATGTTGCTTCAATATATCCTCATGAATTTCCATCCTCACCATGCCATCTATTTTGTGAAGTACACCAGTCCCTCCTGCAGAAAAGCACCCCCACAACATGATGCTGCCAACCCCGTGCTTCACTGTTGGGATGGTGTTATTCGGCTTGCAAGCCTCCCCTTTTTCCTCCAAACATAACGATAGTTGTTATGGCCAAACAGTTCTATTTTTGTTTCATCAGACCAGAGGACATTTCTCCAAAAAGTACGATCTTTGTCCCCATGTGCAGTTGCAAACCATAGTCTGCCTTTTTTATGGCGGTTTTGGAGCAGTGGCTTCTTCCTTGCTGAGCGGCCTTTCTGATTGTGTCGATATAGTACTCGTTTTACTGTGGGTATATAGATACTTTTGTACCTGTTTCCTCCAGCATCTTCACAAGGTTCTTTGCTGTTGTTCTGGGATTGATTTGCACTTTTCTCACCAAAGTACGCTCATCTCTAGGAGACAGAACGCGTCTCCTTCCCGAGTGGTATGACGGCTGCGTGGTCCCATGGTGTTTATACTTGTGTACTATTGTTTGTACAGATGAACATGGTACCTTCAGGTGTTTGGAAATGGCTCCCATGGTTGAACCAGACTTGTGGTCTACAATGTTTTTTCTGAGGTCTTGGCTGATTTATTTAGATTTTCCCATGATGTCAAGCAAAGAGGCACTGAGTTTGAAGGCAAGGCCTTGAAATACATCCACAGGTACACCTCTAATTGACTCAAATTATGTCAATTAGCCTATCAGAAGCTTCTAAAGCCATGACATAATTTTCTGGAATTTTCCAAGCTGTTTAAAGGCACAGTCAACTTAGTGTATGTAAACTTCTGACCCTCTGGAATTGTGATACAGTGAATTATAAGTGAAATAATCTGTCTGTAAACAATTGTTGGAAGAATTACTTGTGTCATGCACAAAGTAGATGTCCTAACCGACTTGCCAAAACTATAGTTTGTTAACAAGAAATATGTGGAGTGGTTAAAAAACAAGTTTTAATGATTACAACCTAAGTGTATGTAAACTTCCGACTTCAACTGTATGTTTAGGTGTGGTTTGTGTTTATCCAATATAATTTATTGTATGGATGCCTGTAAAATGGAGCATGTTTTACACAACATTTCACATTCACCCAAATGAATGAATGTTTAAAACATATTAGAAACTGTGTGGTTCGAGCCCTGAATGCTGTTTGGCTGACCACGGGTACAAAACATTTATTTTGACTGCTTTTATTCCATTAAAGACCAGTTTATAATAGCAATAAGGCACCTCGGGTGTTTGTGATATATGGCCAATATACCATACCATGGCTAAGGGCTGAAGCGTTGCGTTGTGCGTAAAAGGACAGCCCTTAGCCGTGGTATATTGGCCATATATCACACCTCCTCAGGCCTTATTGCTCAAATCTATCTTTATTCACTATAGTATAATAACCATATTATAGTGGTGTGTAGTGTAGAGCCATATGGGTTTCTTCATGAGCTCAGCTTTTCAAATCAAATCACATTTTATTGGTCACATACACATGGTTAGCAGATGTTAATGCAAGTGTAGCGAAATGCTTGTGCTTCTAGTTCCGACAGTGCAGTAATATCTAACAAGTAATCTTAACAATTTCCCAACAACTACCTAATACACACAAATCTAAAGGGGATGATTGAGAATATGTACATATAACTATATGAAGGAGTGATGGTCGAGCGGCATAGGCAAGATGCAATAGATGGTATAAAATACAGTGTATATACATATGATATGAGTAATGTAAGATATGTAAACATTATTTAAAGTGGCATTATTTAAAGTGACATTGTTTAAAGTGACTAGTGGTCAATTTATTAAAGTGGCCAGTGATTGGGTCTCAATGTAGGCAGCAGCCTCTCTGAGTTAGTGATTGCTGTTTAGCAGTCTGATGGCCTTGAGATAGAAGCTGTTTTTCAGTTACCTCGGTGGCAGCTTTGATGCACCTATACTGACCTCGCCTTCTGGATGGTAGCGGTGTGAACAGGCAGTGGCTCAGGTGGTTGTTGTCCTTGATGATCTTTTTGGCCTTCATGTTACATTGGCTACTGTAGGTGTCATGGAGGGCAGGTAGTTTGCCCCCGGTGATGCGTTGTGCAGACCCCACCACCCTCTGGAGAACCTTACGGTTGTGGGCGGAGCAGTTGCCGTACCAAGCTGTGATACAGCCCGACAGGGTGCTCTCGATTGTGCACCTGTAAAAGTTTGTCAGGCTTTTGGGTGACAAGCCAAATTTCTTCAGCCTCCTGATGTTCAGCCTCCTGTTGCGCCTTCTTCACCACAATGTCTGTGTGGATGGACCATTTCAATTTGTCTGTGATGTGTACGCCGAGGAACTTAAAACTTTCCACCTTCTCCACTGCTGTCCCTTCGATGTGGATAGTGGGGTGCTCCCTCTGCTGTTTCCTGAATCTCCTTTGTTTTGTTGATGTTGACTGAGAGGTTGCTTTCCTGACACCACACTCCCGAGTTTCCTCACCTCCTCCCTGTAGGCTGTCTCATCGTTGTTGGTAATCAAGCCCACTACTGTTGTGTCGTCTGCAAACTTGATGATTGAGTTGGAGGCGTGCATGGCCACACAGTCGTGGGTGAACAGGGAGTACAGGAGGGGGCTGAGCATGCACCCTTGTGGGGCCCAAGTGTTGAGGATCAGCGGAGTGGAGGTGATGTTTCCTACCTTCACTACCTGTGGGTGGCCCATCAGGAAGTCCAGGACCCAATTGCACAGGGCGGGGTTGAGACCCAGGGCCTCCAGCTTGATGATGAGCTTGGAGGGTACTATGGTGTTGAATGCTGAGCTGTAGTCAATGAACAGCATTCTTACATAGGTATTCTTCTTGTCCAGATGGGATAAGGCAGTGTGATGGCGATTGCATAGTATGTGGACCTGTTGGGGCGGTATGCAAACTGAAGTGGGTCTAGGGTGGCCGTTAAGGTGGAGGTGATATGATCCTTGACTAGTCTCTCAAAGCACTTCATGATGACATAAGTGAGTGCTACAGGGCGCCAGTCATTTAGTTCAGTTATCTTTGCCTTCTTGGGTACAGGAACAATGGTAGCCATCTTGAAGCATGTGGGGACAGCAGACTGGGATAGGGAGCGATTGAAAATGTCTGTAAACACACTAGCCAGCTGGTCTGTGCATGCTCTGAGGACGTGGCTAGGGATGCCGTCTGGGACAGCAGCCTTGTGAGGGTTAACACGTTTAAATGTTTTACTCACGTCAGCCACGGAGAAGGAGAGGGGGCCTTAGCCGGCTCTGGAGGATCCAGGGATCCATAGGCTAATTGGAGGGCCAGACTGACAGACAGGTAGACGGACCTATGATCTCACTGAAATGAGAATCACACCAATAATAATGGGTGGGTCATAGCTTGTGAGTGATGTCATCTAGAGAACTGGACCAGCAGGTTGAAGTGTGGAATTTCATCTCTTACTTTCTCATCGGCCAATTGACATATTGAAAAATAAGTATTGTGAGTGTTATAGTACAAACAGTGAAGTAGATTCTCACTCTCGTGTTGTCTTGGCTCCGCTGGCTGAAGCATTGTCTGTAGCATATCAAACAGATTTAATGCCTTTGCTGAGTCATGACATCTGATTATTATGCCTGATATAGATCTTATTGCCCAAAAGAATTACAGGACAATGACTCTGACAGTACACAGAGAGACCCTGAGCTCTTTCTTCACCCACGGGTCTCTGTGTATACACCTGCTCTTCAGCACAGCTGTAACCTTTACTCTGGCAAGGAAATTGTCATTTCTGGAGGCGGAGGGCAAACCGTGTGTCCTTGTTCTTTCTGCATGAGGAGTTCTCTTTTCACAGAGAATATGAAAAGAACTGGCAATATTATTTCATCGTCGAACAACAGTATTTAAAGGTCTCTCTCATAGTAAATCTGTCAGTGTGAGCCGCAGTGACTGTAAATATTGTGTTTGACAAACTGCACTGCGTTACTGTGCGGCTGATTCAGACATTACTGTACTGCAACTGCAATATAGCTGCCCTGCCTGTGCTCCTCGGTGCTCCTGCTAGTGTCACGATTCATCACACAGTACAAAATGTTCCCTGGTTCAGATTGAGATGAGTAGCCCATCATCGAGGCTTTGAGGTTACATACTGCAGAAATGTGTTCAAAGTAAACACATTGTTGAAACACTGTACCTCTCTATTGCATACTTTTTCAAGTAGCAGGCACAGCCACACAAACCACACAAATTCAGTCTTAATGCCAACTGCTCATGATTATTGTGGCGTTGTGACAGATTAAGACTGAAAAGTTTGAGCTGTTATCTATCATGTGCATATAAATTGGCCTCTGAGTTCCACCAGTCCCATCTTTCATGTGTAAAAGTCAAACTGATCACAGCACTCAACTTATGCAGGGGCAGCAGGTAGCTTAGTGGTTAGAGCGTTGGTCTTGTAACCCAAAGGTTGCAAGATCGAATCCCTAAGCTGACAAGGTAAAAGAAATCGGTTGTTCTGCCCCTGAACAAGGTAGTTAACCCACTGTTCCTAGGCTGTCATTGAAAATAAGAATTTGTTCTTAACTGATGCTGCTCCCTCTGAAGATTTACTCAACGTGGTCAGAAGGGGGAATATTCAGAGGTGGGGATTAATGGAAATATATGCACATTAATATTAATACCATTTATATGTACATGTTTTTTTGTATTGGATATATTTACCATCTCATATGGAGACAGAAACATAAACCTTTAATCTTATCATAAGTAGACATAATTGCAAATGATTAAATCCTTCCAATAGAAATTTTTAAAACAATTTAGTTACGAATTGAACTTAAATTCATTGAGTTGACTCTTCACATGGGATGATTTCACTGAACAACAAAAGTGAATATTGAATGATCCACATTGCATCTCCCAAAAACGTTTTCAACATACATCTGTAAAATGATAGTCTAGAAACTAAAGCTTTGGTTGTCTTCCTCTCAGACTTCCATGTCTTCTCCCTGGACCTCCTCAATGTCCACCTCTTGAATATCAGACTCTGAGGCCTCATCTTCACTGTCACCTTCCAACCTTGTTGAGGATGGCTCGTTGTCAGGTTCAAAAAGCCTCAAATATGCCCGGATGGCCACCAATTTTACAACCCTTGTATTGGGTCAGCCTGTTGCGTGCTTTGGTGTGTGGGTTCCCAAACAAGGACCAGTTGCGCTCTGAGGCGGCTGATGTTGGTGGGATTTGGAGGATGATGGAGGCAACAGGGGAAAGAGCCTCAGATCCACAAAGGCCCTTCCACCAGGTGGATGATGAGATATTTTGGCACGACTGCCATATTGCATCTCCATCCCAAAGCCCTTGCTTGGAAGTGTACATCGCCAGACTGCCAAGAACCTTGCCCTCATCCAGGCCAAGGTAGCAAGACACGTTAGTGATGACACCATAGGCCTGGTTGATCTCTGCACCAGACAGGATGCTCTTGCCAGCATACTTGGGGTCCAAAATGTACGCTGCGGCGTGTATGGGCTTCAGGCAGAAGTCTTCACGCTTTTTTATGTATTTCAGAACTGCAGTTTCCTCTGATTGGAGCAACAGTGAAGTGGGCAGGGCAGTACGGATTTCTTCTCTTACATCTGTAAGCAGAGTCTGAACATCAGACAGGATGGCATTGTCTCCCTCAATCCGTGCAGTGGCTACTGCTATAGGTTTCAGGAGTTTCAGGCTGCTTACCACTCTCTCACAAACTACATTATCCAGGAGGATCCTCTTAATGGGGCTGTCCATATCAGCAGACTGTGATATGGCCATTTCTTGGAGAGACTCCTTCCCTTCCAGGAGACTGTCAAACATGATGACAACACCACCCCAACAGGTGTTGCTGGGCAGCTTCAATGTGGTGCTCTTATTCTTCTCACTTTGCTTGGTGAGGTAGATTGCTGCTATAACTTGATGACCCTTCAAATACCTAACCATTTCCTTGGCTCTCTTGTATCCATTGTTTTCAGTGCCATGATGTCCATAAGGAACAGATTCAATGCATGAGCAGCACAGCCAATGGGTGTGATGTGAGAGTAGGACTCATTCACTTTAGACCAAGCAGCCTTCATGTTCGCAGCATTGTCTGTAACCAGTGCAAATACCTTCTGTGGTCCAAGGCCATTGATGACTGCCTTCAGTTAATCTGCAATGTAGAGACCGGTGTGTCTGTTGTCCCTTGTCTCTGTGCTCTTGTAGAATAGTGGTTGAGGGGTGGAGATGATGTAGTTAATTATTCCTTGCCCACGAACATTCAACCACCCACCAGAGATGATTGCAATACAGTCTGCTTTCTCTATGATTTGCTTGATCTTCACCTGAACTCTGTTGAACTCTGCATCCAGCAAATTACTAGATGAAGCATGTCTGGTTGGGGGTGTTGTATGCTGGACGAAGAACATTTCAGAAATCTCTTCCAATACACATTGCTTGTGAGCATCAGAGGTGAACCAGTTGCATACACAGCTCGAGCAAGACATTCATCAGCATTTCTCTGACTACGTTCCTCCATTGAGTCAAAAAAACGTCTGATTCCAGGAGGACCATGAGCTGTTGCTATCGATAAGGTGTCTGATTCATCATTTTCACCTCGAATAGAAGTAGAGGGACTTTTGTTTGTTGTGAGAGCTGAGGGAACTTTATGCACTTGTCCAGATGATTCCGCATTTTTGTTACATTCTTCACAATATGATTTGGCACAGTATTTGCAAATGTACACAGCTTTTCCTTCTACATTAGCTGCAGTGAAATGTTTCCACACATCAGATTGTGCCCGTGGCATTTTCCTGTAAAGATGAGGAAAAAAACTACAAATACAATGCCATGTACAGATAAATAGTTAAGCAGTTAGATTAAACAACTCCTTTGTAAGATACATGTTTTAAAATGAAACATGTATGGAAACAGGTGAATTAACACTCCTCAGTTAGCAGGCTCAAGCAAGCTAAAACCCACACGGTAGCAAAAACTAACTAGCAGAAATTGTTAACAAGTTAGAAATGATTTAAACACACTTTGCTGTAGGCTACTATTTACTTGTTAACAAAAAATCATGTATGTCGTATAAAATATATTCACCCCACCCAGTGTTGTAATCAAAAGTTACCAGAAAGCATGTAGTCCTTGGCTCAGACATTGTAGTCGTGTGGGCTCAATAGCCTCTCCTTAGTGTGCAAGATCTTGAGAATCAGCTGTACATGTGATGGAAGAGTGCACTGCACATGTGATGGAAGAATGCACTGTGCATGCGAAGGGTTGCAATTCCGTTGAATTGGGATAGTTTAACCAAAATATGCCACAAGACCTAGAATTGCCTTATGTGTATCCCAGAAAAAAAGGTAAACTTTTATAAGCAAACTTTTCTGATGAATTTAAGCAAATTTACCGGAAAGTTTCCGACCCTTTGCACCCCTAATGGTCAGACTGTTACTTAGTTCACCAGGTGATTCCATTACAGTACCAGTCAAATGTTTGGACACACCTACTCATTCAAGAGTTTTTCTTTATTTTTACTATTTTCTACATCGAATAATAATAGTGAATACATAATAGCTATGAAATAACACATATGGAATCATGTAGTAACCAAAAAAGTGTTAAACAAATCTAAATATATTTTACATTTTAGATTCTTCAAAGTAGCCACGCTTTGCCTAGATGATTGCCTTTGACAACTTTGCACACTCTTGGCATTCTCTCAACCAGCTTCACCTGGAATGTTTTTCCAACAGTCTTGAAGGAGTTAGCAGTTCTGTTATAATCTCCACCCGGCACAGCCAGAAGAGGACTGGCCACCCCACATAGCCTGGTTCCTCTCTAGGTTTCTTCCTAGGTATTGGCCTTTCTAGGGAGTTTTTCCTAGCCACCGTGCTTCTACACCTGCATTGCTTGCTGTTTGGGGTTTTAGGCTGGGTTTCTGTACAGCACTTTGAGATATCAGCTGATGTACGAAGGGCTATATAAATAAATTTGATTTGATTTGCTCGTTTTTCTTTGCCCAAGCAAGTCTTTTCTTCTTATTGGTGTCCTTTAGTAGTGCTTATTTGCAGCAATTTGACCATGAAGGCCTGATTCACACAGTCTCCTCTGAACAGTTGATGTTGAGATGTGTCTGTTCCTTGAACTCTGTGAAGCATTTATTTGGGCTGCAATTTCTGAGGCTGGTAACTCTAATGAACTTATCCTCTGCAGCAGAGGTAACTCTGGGTCTTCTTTTCCTGTGGCTGTCCTCATGAGAGCCAGTTTCATCATTGTGCTTGATGGTTTTTGAAACTGCACTTGAAGAAACTTTCTTGAAATGTTCTGTATTGACTGACCTTCATGTCTTAAAGTAATGATTGACTGTCGTTTCTCTTTGCTTATTTGAGCTATTCTTGTCATAATATGGACTTGGTATTTTACTAAATATGTCTATCTTCTGTATACCAACCCTACCTTGTCACAACACAACTGATTGGCTCAAACACATTAAGAAGGAAAGAAATTCTACAAATGAACATTTAACAAGGCACACCTGTTAATTGAAATGCATTCCAGGTGACTACCTCATTTCTATTTTATTTTAAATGTGAATTTTATTTAACACTTTTTTTGGGTTACTACATGATTCCATATGTGTTATTTCATAGTTCTGATGTCTTCGCTGTTATTCTACAATGTAGAAAGTAGTACAAATAAAGAAAAATTCTTGAATGAGTAAGTGTGTCCAAACTTTTGACTGGTACTCTATGCTAGATGGAGAAGTCAGCATAAGGCCAAACAGACATAGGTTATCACCTTTACTCCTAAAAATTCCTTTAAATGAGTCACTTTTGCGTCCCTTTGATATTTTAAGTAGAGATGTGGCACCAATATTGGTCTTTAAAAGCATGTTATATTGATTGAAGTGCCATTTAATATAGACCACAGACACAATTCAATAAAGTGCCCAAATCCAGCATATTGACATGTCCCTCTGTGCACTCTATCCACATTTCCACCATCATTGTAAAGCCCTAGTTTTGTGTTTAGTTAATGTGATTGGCGATTCATTTTAAGAAAAGAAAAACACCTGTCCATCATTTTAAGGTCAACCCTGTTACGTGAACTCTCATTTTAATATGGTGAAACTATTGCTTTGTAAATATCTAATAGTTCAATCATAGTGTAAAATCAGGTGAGCTGGTCTTTTCAGCCATTGTCTGGTGTTTTGTGGTGGAAAACTGAAGTGTGTCGAGCATATCACGTCAACCCTGTTCTCCACGGATAGACAGGCGAGAAATGTTTTAAAAATAACAGTTTTTTGTGAAGCTTGCATTCAATTGCCCCTCACTTTTGAACACAACAAGATTCCATTCCCCCTGTCACAAGGGGATTTATGGATGATTATGGATGATTTAAGATTAAATCACCAACCCTGTTGTGGTCAACCCTGTTCGGCACTAAATAGGCACTTACTATAGACATTTTTTTATTTAACAGTCAGAATGGAAAAACATGTTTTTTATTAAGTTGAACATGTGCTCGTCATAACAGAATGTTAAAACTAGGTTTAATACATTTTAAAAATCAACCAAGTTACACTACCCAAAAGGGACACATTTGTGGAATGACCTAGTAAGTGTCTTACTCTATGATAACTTCAAACCTGAGGTTTTTGCTCAATTTTTTTAATGTTTGAGGAAACATACCATAGTGTGTAGGGGCTGTTGTTGGGCTGGTACACATTCTCCCGATTCTGGCTTTAATTAGTTTCCTACCTTGTTTGGGAACCATTTAACATTATTTAATGTAGTGTATCCCTCCATGTGCTTGCTGTTTTGCGCTAGTTAGTTGTTGTGGAGACTTCCAGGCCTGAAGGAGATGCCACTAAAGAACAGTACATTGAGACAGTAAAGGAGAGCAAACTGAATTAAGTTTCAATTAGAGCTCAATACAAGAATAAACGCTAACCAGTCTGTGCTATTTTATTCTTTGTGGGGAAGAATCGACCAGCCGTCAAAGGAATAGATACAAATCGTCTCAAATCTTGGAGGAAAGCCAGGAAGCACTATATGTTTTAGAGGGAGGAAGGGTTTACAAATGAATTGGCAGTTTAATCACATTGTTAGAAGGCACCTACAGTTATATAACCTTAGATGTTTATGTGAAATCAATTAAAACAGGACTGCAATTTGTTTATTTTGGTCTCTTTTCTGATCTCTGGGTTGTGTAACTTCATGTAGACGTTTCAGAGGAAGATATAGTGAGTGTGTGTGAGTGGTGTGCGTTCCTGCCAGTCTGTCTGTGTTGGGTCTATGTGTGTGTCCATGTGTGTTAGTACAGTATGCATGTGTGTCTGTGTGCAGTGAGTATGTGTGTAATGTAGCACTCTTCCAGAAGGAACATGCCATGGGACAGGGACAGTTTATGCTGAGCTACTGTACAGTACGATACAGGGTCAGAACTCCATGATTACAGTGATCCTGTGGTTTCTGGGACATGCGTGAGGAAGATGGACCTTTCTGTTCCTTGGGGCCACAGAGCAGTGTGCATGGGGATAGAAGACCTATTTTAACTTCATTATTAGAACGGTCTCAGAGCCTCCAAAGGAAGCCTTTCATCAGTGCTGCTCACTGATTGGCTATGGAAAACATATGGTTTCTGAAAGCCCAAGTATCATATTTCATAGCATATAATAAATAATGAATGTTGCAGGATGTTCTACTGTATTGTATTTTCTACATGTATATGTATTGCAATCTCACTCTCTCCTCTCTCTCTCTCTCTCTCTCTCTCTCTCTCTCTCTCTCTCTCTCTCTCTCTCTCTCTCTCTCTCTCTCTCTCTCTCTCTCTCTCTTTCTCTTCCAGTGTGTGAGGGACCCAGCTCTGCTGCTGACACATTTAGAGTTTAGCCTGCTTTACCACAACCAGGAAAATGTCGGGGTCCTACGATGAATCTGCTGCTACTGCTGACGACGCTATGGACAGCTTTTGGGAGGTACTTCAGAAACACCATCCATACAGGTCATCTGGGCTATGAAGGGAAACCTATAGACCTTTATCAGCCATGTCACACACAACGATCCCTCTTTAGGAGACATGAGTCATAGGATCACTGGCCACCATCATCCTCTCTGGTGAAAAAGTTATTGACAACATGATACTATAGGTCACGTAATTTCATTTCTATGAGGATCAATAGAAATATGGTTGGTTAATCCAATACGTTGATGTTGTTGCACAGAAAATATCAAATTAGTGCTACGGAATTCACTATAGAGCACTATAGAGTCCCTTTTGTGTCATCGTAGGAGGAGGGTCACAGAGACCGACCGACAGAGCCTCTCAGTTAGAAGCAGCACTGAGGCAGCCATTCAGCCCACATCCACCTGCCCTAAAATCTATATACAGCCAAGAAAGCTCTGGCCACAGCATACTGAATAGCATAAGGACTCTTGTAGGGCTAGATGTTTGGTTCAAAATGAAAAACACGTCTGACAGAAAACAGCAAAAATACAAAAATGTATATTATCAATATACTGTAAACTCTTCTTAAAGGGACTTTGTTTTTGACACAGACACTGTACCCCACACCAGTCCTACCCAGCCTAGGGCCCTTCCTCGCTGAGTGGACTGAGTGGTCTTTGTCTGTGGGCTGCATTCCTGTCTCTGCCTCGTCCTGTCAGTGTCCTATCCCTGATAATCTGTCTGCCTGCATTAGAGCACAGTAAAGGATTATAGCAGTCAGTACACGAGCACACACACACACGCAGATGTGTGCGCGCACACAGAGGGGCACATACACATAGATGCGCATGTCATTACAGTGCCTTCGGGAAAGACTTGACTTTTTCCACATTTTGTTAGGTTCCAGCCTTATTCTAAAATTTATTGAATTGTTTTTTATAAACTGTATTAATAGCTACAATAATGACAAAGCAAAAACTGTTTTTATACATTTTTGCAAAAAGAATTCAATGAAATATCACATTTACATAAGTATTCAGACCGTTTACTCAGTACTTTGTTGAAGCACCTTTGGCAGCAATTACAGCCTCAAGTCTTCTTGGGTATGATGGTACAAGCTTAGGACACCTGTATTCGGGGAGTTTCTTCCATTCTTCTCTGCAGATCACACAAGGACATTCAGAGTCTTATCCCGAAGCCACTCCTGCATGGTCTTGGCTGTGTGCTTAGGGTCGTTGTCCTGTTGAAAAGTGAACCTTTGCCCCAGTCTGAGATCCTGAGTGCTCTGTAGCAGGTTTTTCAAGGATCTCTCTGTACTTTGCTCAGTTCATCTTTGCCTCGATCCTGACTAGTCTCCCAGTCCCTGCCGCTGAGTAACACCCCCACAGCATGATGCTGCCACCACCATGCTTCAATGTAGGGATGGTGCCAGGTTTCCTCCAGATGTGACACTTGGCATTCAGGCACAAAGAGTTCATTCTTGGTTTCATCAGACCAGAGAATCTTGTTTCTCATGGACTGAGAGTCCTTTAGGTGACTTTTGGCAAATTCCAAGCAGGCTGTCATGTGCATTTTACTGAGGAGTGTCTTCCGTCTGGCCATTCTACCATAAAGGCCTGATTGGTGGAGTGCTGCAGAGATGGTTGTCCTTCTGGAAGGTTCTCCCATCTCCACAGAGGAACTCTAGAGCTATGTCAAAGTGACCATTGGGTTCTTGGTCATCTCCCTGACCAAGGCCCTTCTCCCCTGATTGCTCAGTTTGGCCAGGCAGCCAGCTCTAGGAAGATTCTTGGTGGTTCCAAACTTCTTCCATTTAAGAATGATGGAGGCCACTGTGTTCTTGGGGACCTTCAATCCTGCAGAAATGTTTTGGTACACTTCCCCAGATCTGTGCCTCGACACAATCCTGTCTTGGAGCACTACGGACAATACCTTTGACATAATGGCTTGGATTTTGCTCTGACATGCACTGTCAACTGTAGGACCTTTATAAAGACAGGTGTGTGCTTTTCCTTAATCACGTCCAATCAATTGAATTTACCACAGGTGGACTCCAATTTGTAGAAACATCTCAAGGATGATCAATGGAAACAGGATGCACCTGAGCTAAATATTGAGTCTCATAGCAAAGGGTCTGAATACTTATGTAAATAAGGTACTTCTGTTTTTTTATTTTTAATCAATTTGCAAACATTTCTAAAAACCTGTTTTTGCTTTGTCATTATGGGGTATTGTGTGTATTGAGGACGTTTACAGTGGCTTGCGAAAGTATTCACCCCCTTGGCATTTTTCCTATTTTGTTGCCTTACAACCTGGAATTAAAATAGATTTTTAGGGGGGTTTGTATCATTTGATTTACACAACATGCCTGCCACTTTGTAGATGCAAAATATTTTTTGGGGTGAAATAAACAAGAAATAAGACAGAAAAACAGAAAACTTGAGCGTGCATAACCCCCCCAAAGTCAATACTTTGTAGAGACACCTTTTTGCAGCAATTACAGCTGCAATTCTCTTGGGCATGTCTCTATAAGCTTGGCACATCTAGCCACTGGGTTTTTGCCCATTATTCAAGGCAAAACTGCTCCAGCTCCTTCAAGTTGGATGGGTTCCACTGGTGTACAGAAATCTTTACATCATACCACAGATTCTCAATTGGATTGAGGTCTGGGCTTTGACCTGGCCATTCCAAGACATTTAAATGTTTCCCCATCGAGTGTTGCTTTAGCAGTATGCTTAGGGTCATTGTCTTGCTGGAAGGTGAACCTCCGTCCCAGTCTCAAATCTCTGGAAATCTGAAACAGGTTTTCCTCAAGAATTTCCCTGTACCAGTTTCTCTGTCCCTGCCGATGGAAAAACATCCCCACCGCATGATGCTGCCACCACCATGCTTCATTGTGGGGATGGTGTTCTCGGGGTGATGAGAGGTGTTGGGTTTGCGGCAGAAAGTGTTTTCCTTGATGGCCAAAAAGCTAAATCTTCCATATGTTTGGGGAGTCTCCCACATGCCTTTTGGCGAACACCAAACGTGTTTGCTTATTTCTTTCTTTAAGCAATGGCTTTTTCTGGCCACTCTTCTGTAAAGCCCAGCTCTGTGGAGTGTACGGCTTAAAGTGTTCCAATGGACAGATACTCCAATCTCACAGGTGGACTTTATTTAACTAATTATGTGACTTCTGAAGGTAATTGGTTGCACCAGATCTTGTTTAGGGGTTTCATAGCAAAGGGGGTGAATACATATGCATGCACCACTTTTCCATTTTTACTTTAAAAAATAAAAAAAATTAACAAGTTATTTTTTTAATTTCACTTCACCGATTTGGACTATTTTGTGTATGTCCATTACTTGAAATCCAAATAAAAATCCATTTAAATTACAGGTTGTAATGCAACAAAATAGGAAAAACCCAAGGGGGCTGAATACTTTTGCAAGGTACTGTATTATATTTGATTCATTTTAGAGAAACTTAACAAAATGTGGAAAAAGTCACAGCGATGGCCACACACACAAAGCCGCTGCCATTGCATAACTACACATGCACAGGCATGAGCCGCCCCCCCACCTCCCTATGTCATGCACCAGGAGCTTATGCATCCTGCAGGCACTGCAATGCCTGTGTTAAGGTGGCATCTCTTAAGGTGGTATGAGAATGATGAAAGTGAGTACAGGTGATTCTTTATTGTTACTCCAGGGTATTAGTAGATAATTTATCATTTCCATCACTACACCACAGTTAAACAATTTATTTGATCTATTTTATCTCCATTTCTTATTTGACTCTCTCTCTCTCTCTCTCTCTCTCTCTCTCTCTCTCTCTCTCTCTTATTTTACAGTTTATGTTGGCCCGTCAGATTAGTTATTTCCACCTAAAGATATCTTAGTGCTCTTAGAGATTTGGCATATTGAGTATTGCACTTGACTGCATCCTCATCTTCAATCATTGATATGTAGGGAAGCCTTGTGTTTTGCTCTTGTACCTCATATGTCTACCCTCCTCTGACCATTCTCAGGTGGGAAACTACAAGCGCGCCGTTAAGCGGATTGACGACGGCCACCGGCTCTGCAATGACCTCATGGGCTGCCTTCAGGAACGTGCCAAGATTGAGAAGGCCTATGGTGACCAGCTGACCGCCTGGTCCAAGAGATGGAGACAGCTGATCGAGAAAGGCCAGTATTGGGATTGTCTGTTTGGCATCTGTTTTGAGGTCTTCATCCCATGTTAAATTCCTTTGATTTAACTCACTGCTCAGTTCCACCTGTCCCGATTTGTATTGTGAGTGTTTTCTGTAAGATGAGGAGGCTTAACTTGTTCAAACTGGAATGGCTCATAAGAGCAGGAGCGTGAGACAGCTTGATGTACAAGTAGCGTGAGACGGCTTGATGTACAAGTACACCCCCTGGAAAGGACGCTAGTCTATCGCAGGGTCTTACCCCCAATTATCTCCTTAATACTAAAGGCCAAACAGAGATTTATTGGATCCCATTTCTTCAGTCTTTGGTATGACTCGGTTGGGGATCAAACTTCCAATCTTTCAACCTCAGGGCGGACACTCTGACCACAAGGCCACTGAGATGGTCACGTTCACATTTTCAATAATTTTTTCTGCCACCTATATGTTTTGATTGAATGTCCCCCTGTATTCTCTAACCCCAGGACCCCAGTATGGCACCGTGGAGAGGGCGTGGCTGGGTGTGATGACCGAGGCTGAGAAGGTGAGTGAGCTGCACCAGGAGGTGAAGAACGGCCTGCTCAACGAAGACCTGGAGAAGGTCAAGAACTGGCAGAAGGAGGCCTACCACAAGCAGATGATCGGAGGCTTCAAGGAGGCCAAAGAGGCCGACGAGGGCTTCAAGAAGGCCCAGAAACCATGGGCCAAGAAGCTCAAAGAGGTAAGTGGACAGAAAGTTTTAGGGAAGGGGATCTGTTGTATCCTCCTTATTGCAACATCATGTGTACTTACATGGCTAACATGAATATCAGTTACTTTTAGAGTGATTTGGAAAACCAATTTATTATTAAATACAAAGTGTACAATACAGTGAATGTATGAATGTGGGTAGCTATTTGACGCGCTTGGCTGTCTTCATGACTGACCTCTGACTACAACTGGTTGATTCGTCTATTTGGTTGTGCATCAGTCTGTCTGGCTGCAAAGGTACTGCATGGGAGTAGGATGGGTGACGCACACATTACACAGCTGTCATTGGACTGGGACTCGCTGGAGTCAAATCAAATCAAATCAAATTTTATTTGTCACATGCGTCAAATACAACAGTGAAATGCATACTTACAAGCCCTTAACCAACAAGGCAGTTTTCAGAAAATACCCAAAAAATAAGTAAGAGATAAGAATAACATATAATTAAAGAGCAGCAGTAAATAACAATAGCGGGGCTATATACAAGGGGTACTGGTCCAGAGTCAATGTGCGGGGGCACCTGTGTCGAGGTAATTGAGGTAATATGTACATTTAGGTAGAGTTATTAAAGTGACTATGCATAGCTAATAACAGAGAGTAGCAGCAGCGTAAAAGGGGTTTGGGGGGGTAATGCAAATAGTCTGGATAGCCATTTGTTTAGCTGTTCAGGAGTCTTATGGTTTGGGGGTAGAAGCTGTTTAGAAGCCTCTTCGACCTAGACTTGGCACTCTGGTACCGCTTGCCGTACGGTAGCAGAGAGAACAGTCTATGACTAGGGTGGCTAGAGTCTTTGACAATTTGTAGGGCCTTCCTCTGACACCGCCTGGTATAGAGGTCCTGGATGGCTGGGAGCTTGGCCCCGGTGATGTACTGGGCCGTACGCACTACCCTCTGTAGTGCCTTGCGGTCGGAGGCCGAGCAGTTGCCTGGTATTGCCATACCAGGCGGTGATGCGACCAGTCATGCTCTCGATGGTGCAGGATGCTCTCGATGGTGCAGCTGTAAAACCTTTTGAGGATCTGAGGACCCATGCCAAATCTTTTCAGTCTCCTGAATAGGTTTTGTCGTGCCCTCTTCACGACTGTCTTGGTGTGCTTGGACCATGTTAGTTTGTTGGTGATGTGGACGCCAAGGAACTTGAAGCTTTCAACCTGCTCCACTACAGCCCCGTCAATGAGAATGGGGGTGTGCTCGGTCCTCCTTTTCCTGTAGTCCACAATCATCTCCTTTGACTTGATCACATTGAGGGAGTGGTTGTTGTCCTTGCACCACATGGCCAGGTCTCTGACCTCCTCCCTATAGGCTGTCTCATCGTTGTCAGTGATCAGGCCTACCACTGTTGCGGCAGGGTAGCCTAATGGTTAGAGCGTTGGACTAGTAACTGGAAGGTTGCAAGTTCAAACCCCCGAGCTGACAAGGTACAAATCTGTCGTTCTGCCCCTGAACAGGCAGTTAACCCACTGTTCCTAGGCCATCATTGAAAATAAGAATGTGTTCTTAACTGACTTGCCTGGTTAAATAAAGGTAAAATAAATAAATAAATAAAAATCAGCAAACTTAATGAAGGTGTTGGAGTCGTGCCTGGCCGTGCAGTCATGAGTGAACAGGGAGTACAGTAGGGGACTGAGCACGGACTACTGAGGGGCCCTGTGTTGAGGATCAGCGTGGCGGATGTATTGTTACCTACCCTTACCACCTGGGGGCGGCCAGTCAGGAAGTCCAGGATCCAGTTTGAGAGGGAGGTGTTTAGTCCCGGTCCTTAGCTTAGTGATGAGCTTTGAGGGCACTATGGTGTTGAACGCTGAACTGTAGTCAATGAATAGCATTCTCACATAGGTGTTCGTTTTGTCCAGGTGTGAAAGGGAGGGGTGGAGTGCAATAGAGATTGCATCATCTTTGGATCTGTTTGAGCTGTATGCAAATTGGAGTGGGTCTAGGGTTTCTGGGATAATGGTGTTGATGTGAGCCATTACCAGCCTTTCTAAGCATTTCATGGCTCCAGACGTGAGTGCTATGGGTCGGTAGTCATTTAGGAAGGTAACCAAATCCAAATCCAATCAAATTTTATTGGTCACATACACATGGTTAGCAGATGTTAATGCGAGTGTAGCGAAATACTTGTGCTTCTAGTTCCGACAGTGCAGTAATATCTAACAAGTAATCAAACAATTTCCCAACAACTACCTAATATACACAAATCTAAAGGGGTGAATGAGATATGTACATATAAATATATGGATGAGCGATGGCCGAGTGGCATAGGCAAGGTGCAACAAAATACGTATATACATACATATGATATGAGTAATGTAAGATATGTAAACATTATTAAAGTGCCTTTATTTAAAGTTGCATTGTTTAAAGTGACTAGTGATCCATTTATTATGGATCTGAGTTAGTGATTGCTGTTTAGCAGTCTGATGGCCTTGAGATAGAAGCTGTTTTTCAGTCTCTCGGTCCCAGCTTTGATGCACCTGTACTGACCTCGCCTTCTGGATGGTAGCGGTGTGAACAGGCAGTGGCTTGGGTGGTTGTTGTCCATGATGATCTTTTTGGACTTCCTGTGACATCAAGTGCTGTAGGTGTCATGGAGGGCAGGTAGATTGTCCCCAGTGATGCATTGTGCAGACCGCACCACCCTCTGGAGAGCCTTGCAGTTGAGGGGGGTGCAGTTTCCGTACTCTTCCGACACGATGCTCTCGATTGTGCATCTGTAAAAGTTTATCAAGGTTTTGGGTGAAGAGGCAAATTTCTTCAGCCTCCTGTTGCGCCTTCTTCACCAAACTGTCTGTGTGGGTGGACCATTTCAGTTTGTCTGTGATGTGTACGCCGAGGAACGTAAAACTTTCCACCTTCACCACTGCTGTCCCTTCGATGTGGATAGGGAGATGCTCCCTCTGCTGTTTCCTGAAGTCCACGATCATCATCTTATTTTGTTGACGTTGAGTGAGAGGTTGTTTTCCTGACACCACACTCCGAGTGCCCTCACCTCCTCCCTGTACCCAAGTGTTATTGGGCACAGGAACTATGGTGGTCTGCTTGAGACATGTTGGTATTACAGACTTAGACAGGGAGAGGTTGAAAATGTACAGTTGGTCTGCGCATGCTCGGAGTACACGTCCTGGTAATCCGTCTGGCCCTGCGGCCTTGTGAATGTTGACCTGTTTAAAGCTCTTACTCACATCGGCTACGGAGAGCGTGATCACACAGTCGTCCGGAACAGCTGATGCTCTCATGCATGTTTCAGTGTTACTTGCCTTGAAGTGAACATAGAAGTTATTTAGCTCGTCTGGTAAGCTCATGTCACTGGGCAGCTCTCGGCTGTGCTTCCCTTTGTGGACTGTTATAGTTTGCAAGCCCTGCCACATCCGACGATTGTCGGAGCCGGTGTAGTACGATTCGATTTTAGTCCTGTATTGATGCTTTGCCTGTTTGATGGTTCGTTGGAGGGCAAAGCGGGATTTCTTATAAGCTTCCGGGTTAGCCTCCTGCTCCTTTACCCTTTAGCTCAGTGTGAATGTTGCCTGTAATCCATGGCTTCTGGTTGGGGTATGTACGTACAGTCACTGTGGGAACGACATCCTCAACGCACTTATTGATAAAGCCAGTGACTGATGTGGTGTACTCCTCAATGTCATCGGAAGAATCCCGGAACATATTCAAGTCTGTGCTAGCCTAAGTAGCGTTTAGGCCATCTTTAAAATATTTGTCATTTGAGCTACATCTGAGTCAGCACACAAGCTGCTCTGCCAAATAGCTAGGTACTATAGCTACAGGTGTTTATGTGTTAGTTCTGTTTTGTGTAGTATAATGAGTCTTGCTGAGTCACTCATCCAAGCTGACCATCAGAGAATAACATTGCCCTTTCAACAATAACTAAATTAAGTCACCTGCATGCTTACATTTATTAGCATTTAACAATGTATCTATTGAGATACTAAGATTGTATACGTGCTTCCACAGATGGAGACTGCTAAGAAAACGTACCACATGGCGTGTAAGGAGGAGAAACTGGCCGCCACCCGAGAGGCAGACGGGAAGACACAGGCCTCCGTCACAACTGATCAGCAGAAGAAACTCCACGAGAAAACAGACAAGTGCAAACATGACATGCAGAAGGTGAGACAGAGGCCCGACAAATGGAAAAAAGGACATGACTACCTTTTTTGTACAAATGTATGAAAATGTAAGACTTCGAGCAAAATTTATGCCATAGAATTTGACGTTATATCTAACATGTCGTGACTTGACTTTAACATTAATCTGAAGACTATTATTTATCTAATTAATGAACTATGTTTAATTGTTAACCAGTTAAATGAATAATGTAACAATTAACTCATTAGGATCTGGGACACCACGAGAGCGGTTCTTTAAAGATTTACCATCTCCCGAATTAAACCCTAAAAGGTTTTTACCTATCACATCTATAAACAGTCAACTTATTAATAATAAACTCGTATCATATCATCATTCTGAACAGTTGTAACCTCCTGGCATCTGCAAAAACATGAGCCTTACTTATGATTTAGTACTACACAAATTGGTTTAATTATTTATTTACTAGCTAATTAAATGGGAACACAGGATAAACACTGGTTATTGACTGGGGACTTAATACGTTGAAAACAGGTCCCTAGCGGAATGATAACAACATGGCTGCTTGTTAAAGAAGAGATGGAGAGGGTGAGAGAGAGGCACAGAGACACTTAACATTGGTACGTTCAGAAACAACTTTCACCTACAGTAACCATATACTTTGCACACGAACCGCCGCCCGCTTTGAGTGAGAAATCATGAATGTATTTACGTGAAATGCCTGGGTCCGCCGGGGTTCTCTCGGTGAACAGGACAGCCTTGGAAAGGGGGGTTGGCCCTTTTGCAGCACTCTTGTAAGGCTCTGTCTGAAATGGTTTGAACAAGTCTTCTACTGTTGTCTTCTACTGTTGTCTTTCTTTGTAGTTTTTCGTATCCGGTGACTTGTCATGTAGTGCTGAACAGAACTACAGAGTTGATTTTCCTTCCATTCCCTCTTGAAGATGCTTCTTTGAAGATAGGCTAGCTTGAGCAGAGTAACAGGATGGTCCTACTTAAATTCGCTTTCGAAGATGCTTTACTTAGGTCAGCTAATCAGCCGTACCAGTGATTGTCAGGCAGGGGAGTTTATCTTCTCCACCTCATGTTGAGATTCAAAGTTCAAACCATTTTAAATGTGCAGCTGTGCGCTCCACATTTTTTCTGGTCTAATGTGTTCTTAACCCATCATTTATACCTTTTGCTCAAATTGAGTAGTTCGGGTAGGCTGACACACTCTCTGGCCTCACTTCGGGGCGGTGACTACTCACAGTACAAAGTTATGGAAAACAATTATCTCTTATAGCTCTTCAATTCACTTCCCTCTCTTAACAAACACTTTCATCATTTTTCCTATTACATGCACAAAGCATAGTGGGTAACTTGGGTGGGTATACTTTCTAAGTTAAAGTACTTCCTTTATAATATTTTTAATGACATCACAAAATAACAAACAAAATGACATTAGTGTTCTATAGATCGCCTCTGACCATTCCCCACATTCTACATTAGAAATATTTTTCCAGTATTTGCTTTTCAACGTATTCGAGTTTCAGCTGGAAAAAGGTCTGTTGAGACAAAGCACATTCCTTTAGTGAATTTGGAGAGCGCAAGCCTGGATCTTCTCCTTTGATTTACAACAAGACATGAGTTGTTCATCCCCACTAGTTCTTTCCTTCCCCCTCTACAGGTGAAAGGGGATCTGATTGAAGTTATTCATTGCAAACCTGATATGACCTATTTGGATTCTCGTGGATAGTCAGGACAAACATTTACATTAACATTTTAGTCATTTAGCAAACGGTCTTATCCAGAGCAACTTACAGTTGGTGCATTCACCTTAAGATAGCTAGGTGAGACAACCACAACCAAACAGGTGACAATTCCATTTTGACTAGTGTCATTACAACTGTTTTAAAATACAGTCGGAAGTTTACATACACTTAGGTTGGAGTCATTAAAACTCGTTTTTCAACCACTCCACAAATTTCTTGTTAATAACAAACTATTTTTGGCAAGTCGGTTAGGACATCTACTTTGTGCATGACACAAGTAATTTTTCCAACAATTGTTTACAGACAGATTATTTCACTTATAATTCACTGTATCACAAATCCAGTGGGTCAGAAGTTTACATACACTAAGTTGACTGTGCCTTTAAACAGCTTGGAAAATTCCAGAAATGATGTCATGGCTTTAGAAGCTTCTGATAGGCTAATTGGAGGTGTACCTGTGGAGGTTTACCTGTGGATGTATTTCAAGGCCTACCTTCAAACCCAGTGCCTCTTTGCTTGACATCATGGGAAAATCAAAAGAAATCAGCCAAGACCTCAGAAAGAAAATTGTAGACCTCCACAAGTCTGGTTCATCCTTGGAAGCAATTTCCAAACGCCTGAAGGTACCATGTTCATCTGTACAAACAATAGTACGCAAGTATAAACACCATGAGACCACCCATTAGCAATATCGCTCAGGAAGGAGATGCGTTCTGTCTCATAGAGATGAACGTACTTTGGTGCGAAAAGTGCAAATCAATCCCAGAACAACAGCAAAGGACCTTGTGAAGATGCTGGAGGAAACATGTACAAAAGTATCTATTTCCACAGTAACGAGCCTTATATCGACATAACCTGAAAGGCCGCTCAGCAAGGAAGAAGCCACTGCTCTAAAACCGCCATAAAAAAACAGACTATGGTTTGCAACTACACATGGGGACAAAGATCGTACTTTTTGGAGAAATGTCCTTTGGTCTGATTAAACAAAAATAGAACTGTTTGGCCATAATGACCATCATTATGTTTGGAGGAAAAAGGGGGAGGCTTGCAAGCCAAAGAACACCATCTCAACCGTGAAGCACGGGGGTGGCAGCATCATGTTGTGGGCATGCTTTGCTGCAGGAGGGACTGGTGCACTTCACAAAATAGATGGCATCATGAGGGAGGACAATTATGTGGATATATTGAAGCAACATCTCAAGACATCAGTCAGGAGGTTAAAGCTTGGTCGCAAATGGATCTTCCAAATGGACAATGACCCCAAGCATACTTCCAAAGTTGTGGCAAAATGGTTTAAAGACAACCAGGTCAAGGTATTGGAGTGGCCATCACAAAGCCCTGACCTCAATCCTATAGAAAATTTGTGGGCAGAACTGAAAAAGCGTGTGCGAGCAAGGAGGCCTACAAACCTGACTTACTTACACCAGCTCTGTCAGGAGGCATGGGCCAAAATTCACCCAATGTATTGTGGGAAGCTTGTGGAAGGCTACCCGAAATGTTTGACCCAAGTGAAACAATTTAAAGGCAATGCTACCAAATACTAACTGAGTGTATGTAAACTTCTGACCCACTGGGAATGTGATGAAAGAAATAAAAGCTGAAATAAATCATTCTCTCTACTATTATTTGACATTTCACATTCTTAAAATAAAGTGGTGATCCTAACTGACCTAAAATGTTTACTTTTTAAATGTCAGGTATTGTGAAAAACTGAGTTGAAATGTATTTGGCTAAGGTGTATGTAAACTTCCGACTTCGACTGTATATGTAGTGGTATTAACACTGTGGTGAGTGCGTGTGCTATTGCAGTATACTACGTACATCATATCTCAAACAGACTGATCATTATTATTAGTTTCTGTTTCTGTTAGTGGCTCAAGTGAAATAAAGCTGTGAAAAACAGAATCAATGCAGGACTATTTAAGACGACTTGTTGAGATTACAGTGGTGAACACACAGGACGTAATCCAGCAGGGTGGATCTCCGACTCTATTCATGGAGCCCTGGTGATGACAAGAGCAGATTACTCTGGGCCAGGGAGAGTGAGATGCTTACAGTATACACACCTACGGTGTACGGATGCAGGTTGCTTGGTATTCAACCCAGAGTGCAAAACGTCTAGTTGTAATGACGTCAAAATGACATCATTATCTGTCAGAGCTGATGCTGTCCTTATCATCCCCTAGGCTAAGGAGAAGTATGAGAAGTCTCTGTCGGAGTTGAGTGCGGTCACTCCCCCATACCAGGAGAGCATGGAGCAAGTGTTTGACCAGTGCCAGCAGCATGAGGTCAAGAGACTCACCTTCCTTAAAGAGATCCTGCTGGACATTAAACGCCACCTCAATCTCACTGAGAACCAAAGGTCAGTGACTGGTGTTATCCTCTATCGTCCCATACATACTACAGCCCATCCTTTATTACATAACCTACATCAACCTATCCTCCCACATGGCCTTTGAATGAAAGGGTTATTGAGGAAAACTTTTCAGTTAGTACAGGATCAGACCTGTGTTTAAATACTATTTAGGGTATTTCAATACTTTTAAAGACATTTTGATGTAAAAAAAAATTGATTTTTTTATTGGAAAATTAACATGGTTGAATATTGGAATGTATTTGGAAATACACTCGGAAAAGTATTGGCGCGTATTTGGAAATACTCAGACACAGGAAAGTGTATTTTCAAATGCAGATATTTAATTACTCAATGCATTCAAAACCCTTTATTCGTAGGGGTATTTGAAATAATGTATTTGGAAATACATGAAGTACATCTTCTTGGCTATTTATATAAAGTTATTTGAAATTACTTTAAAATACTTCAAATAGAAGTAGCTGATTTGGCCACATTATTTGAAAATACTCAAATAAACAGAAAATAAGTATTTAAATGACAAATACTTAAATACTCATGTGTTTTAACCCAGGCTTGTACAGATGTTGTACATACAGTGCATTCGGAAAGTATTCAGACCCCTTGCCTTTTTCCACATTTTTAACATTTTGTTACGTTACAGCCTTATTCTAAAATTGATTAAATGAATGTTTTACTCATCAATCTACGCACAATTCCCCATAATGACGAACCAAAAACAGGTTTTTGAACATTTTTGCAAAAAAATTTCACCCTTTTCTATGAGACCCGAAATTGAGCTCAGGTGCATCCTGTTTGCATTGATCATCATTGATATATTTCTACAACTTGATTGGAGTCCACCTGTGGTAAATTCTACAACATTGAAGGATTCTAAGAACACAGTGGCCTCCATCATTCTTAAATGGAAGGAGTTTGGAAACACCAAGACACTTACTAGCGCTGGCCGCACGGCCAAACTGAGCAATCTGAGGAGAAGGGCCTTGTTCAGGGTGGTGACCAAGAACCTAATGGTCACTCTGACAGAGCTCCAGAAGGATAAACATCTCTGCAGCACTCCACCAATCAGGCCTTTTATGGTAGACTGGCCAGACGGAAGCCAGCCCTCAGTAGAAGGCACATGACAGCCCGCTTGGAGTTTGCCAAAAGTTACTTAAAGACTCTCAGACCATGAGAAACAAGATTCTCTGGTCTGATGAAACCAAGATTGAACTCTTTGGCCTGGACTAAACCTAGGACCATCCCTACAATGAGGCATGGTGGTGGCAGCATCATGCTGTGGGGATGTTTTTCAGTGGAAGGGACTAGGAGACTAGTCAGGATCAAGGGAAAGATGAATGGAGCAGAGTACAGAGAGGTCCTTGATGAAAACCTGCTCCAGAGCGCTCAGGACTTCAGACTGGAGCAAGGTTCACCTTCCAACAGGACAACGACCCTAAGCACACAGCCAAGACAACGCAGGAGTGGCTTTGGGAGAAGTTTCTGAATGTCCAGAGCCCGGACATGAACCCGATCGAACATCTCTGGAGAGACCTGAAAATAGCTGTGCAGCGACGCTCCCCATCCAACCTGACAGAGCTTGAGAGGATCTGCAGAAAAGAATGGGAGAAACTCCCCAAATACAGGTGTGCCAGGTTTGTACTGTCATACCCAAGAAGACTTGGGTAATGGCTGTAATCACTGCCAAAGGTGCTTCAACAAAGTACTGAGTAAAGGGTCTGAATACTTGTGTAAATGTAATATTTCAGTTTTTGCTTTGTCATTATGGGGTATTGTCTATAGATGGATGAGGGGAAAAAACTATTTCATCCATTTTAGAATAAGGCTGTAACGTAACAAAATGTGGAAAAAGTCAAGGGTGTCTGAATACTTTCCAAATGCATTGTATAATGAAATTGGTATCATCTACACAACAGCAAATCTGCCTTGAAAAACAATTCAACATTTGTGTTGATAATACAGTCAAAATACCTTAATTACAGCATTAATCTCTTTAAGTGCTTATCTGCATTATTTTTAGTTATTAGTTGAGTCTATGGATTATTTTAAACATCACATTCAGAGGAAATCTACTCCCAATGTGCTTGATTTATGTTGTCGCTTTCATTACAGTTAGTTTCAAATAGATAAATCTCAATGATGCAGTTAATTACATTTCAGACAAATTGCATCATGTCAGAGTGAATGCTTGTCATATTCTTGGCTGTGAATCAAATTGCGTGTGATACAAAGCCAGGTTCCATGGTGATTGGAATAAGGAGTTCATTCAAGCTGTTTCCTGGGCGTTTGGTCTTGATTTATGATTAGTATGGAGGATGAGTGTAGGCTTTTATAGTGTGGTATGGAGTACTAAGTACACTGGCCTTTTGGACGACAGTATTGGTGATAACCCATAAATCAACCATAGACAGGGTTATGGTATGCCAACAACTACAAACCCAGGCCTCAGCTTCCACCAACACACTCATGCAAATACAGACAGCTTGTCTCAGTGACAGCTGTAAAAGCAGAAACATCACTTGTATGTGTTTGGAAGAATTCGAATCGTCCATTTGATTGTCCATTATAGCATCTTACGCCTACATTTTTTGCAATATCACCCAGGAAATGTCATCATCTGTAGGGCTTGACTGTCAGTTATTCTGTGTTTTTGTCTCCACCTTATGGTGGAAAAATGCCATCTGTCGGGACTCCACCTCATATCTCACTACTCCAATGTGAATGCAAATGTGTTGTCTATATTCTGTGTAGCCTCACCTCGTGCTATGAATGGGCCTGAATTACCTTGTCTTTGAACCATTCCACTCTGTTGTTCTGAGTGCTGGCCCTTCATAAACAACTAGAAACCCTCCAGGAAAACAGTACCATCAGCGCTGGACAGTTTGCACTGGCAGCCCTACTGTATTATTGTCCCTTAAACAGGCCCCCTCTCTCTCTGCGTGTTACAATGTGCTCTCTGTCTTCTCCCCAGCTATGGCACGGTATACAGAGAACTGGAGCGCACCATCCTGGCTGCCAACACACAGGAGGACCTGCAGTGGTTCAGCAACCACCATGGCCCTGGCATGCATATGAACTGGCCCATGTTTGAGGTACTGTGCGGTACTCTGCATTACTTCAACATAGTTGTCTGTTCAGGAATATTTACAACAACATGTAGGCTAACAAAGGTTCAGCTATTCATAGACATTTCTCCCCAGATAAAAGTATGCATTTTTAATAACCCCGTTCAGTAAATTGGCTTTCAGTTGGAAGATTGTTGATTTACTGAATGATTTAAAAAGGAAAAGTTAAATGCCATTGGCCAGATCTGAGTTTCTGCTTCAGTGTAGACGTATTTATCATCTGCTCTGCCTTCCAGGACTATAACCCAGATGCCACTGCTGTTGTTAAGAGGGAGAAGGTGCAGAAGCCGGCTGGGGCCCCACCGACCCCCAGCACTGACCATGTCGCACCGCCTGGAGACCGCGGCAGGTGAGAGGATCACTCCACTGGTGAAACTGCTACTGACAAAAAACACACACACACACACAAAATTACATGCCAGGGTTAATCAATATCTCCCATGATGCCATACCATTTGTTTTTCTGTATTCCTTCAATTGATCAGCATCAGCGCTGATCATGTGGCACTGCCTGGTGACCGTGGCAGGTGAGAGGACCACAACACTGATCAAACACTACACACACCATCTACTGCCACATACCATCTACTGCCACACCGGGACCTACCCTAGTCAAACCATTTAAATGTCATCAAACACGCGGGATCTAACATGCCTTTTTTTACAGTCTCTATTTAATTAACTGGATATATATTGATTATATAGATGTCTTTCATTTACTCTGTTAATTACTGTTGCTCTAGTCTACAGTAGTCATGTTTGTATTATCTATGAAATTCTCCCGATCAAACCCATGTATCTTCCAAACCCTTCTGTTGCAGTGTGAGCAGCTATGAAAAGAACCAGGCCTACTCCACTGATTGGTCCGATGATGAGGCGCCTGCAGCTCATTCAGGCGGTGAGACCAATGGGGGTGGGAATGAAAACTCCTTTGAGGAAGACTCTAGCAGCGCCGGAAAAGGGGGTGCTGGGACCGGGACCGCGTCTGGGGTCCGGGTGCGTGCTCTGTATGATTATGACGGACAGGAACAAGATGAGCTCACCTTCAAAGCTGGTAAGCAACGACAACACTTCACCATCTTTGATGTCTCTAGATTTGGCTACGATGTATTTCCAGTTTAACCCTATTCTTGGCCCTATGATTTGAGTCCAACAGTGCAGTTTACCTCAACTATCAGTGCCAGATGGCTTATTATGGCCAAGCTGACTTGATAGGGGGGTGGAGATGAGGTTACGGGAAATGACCTGCCTTATCTGTGCATTCCATTCCAAAGTCACTTTATTCCCAGAGGAAGATTGTAGTGGTTAGTCAATAATGGCCACATTCTACTTCCTCCAATTACAGGCACCTGCTAGTCATTAGCAATCGTCTTCTGACTGTCCCTATATTAGAGGGTGTTAGTAGGGCCTTCCTAACAACATGATGCACATCCTGCCTGATCTTTGCTAATAGGGATGTGATAAAGGAAACAACAAAGATGTCCAAATGTACTATTGACCCTAATGTTGTTCAGTCATGGAAAGAGCATGGAATGCAAGTTGATTAAGGAGATGTTCTTCACAGGTGATGAACTGACCAAGACTGAGGATGAAGATGACCAAGGCTGGTGTCGAGGTCGCCTGGATACAGGCCGAGAGGGACTGTACCCGGCCAATTACGTCGAGGAGATTTAATGACCCCAGAGGAGGAGGGTATGCCATTGGAGGCAGCTCGGACTGTCCCATCCAATGGCACTGCACAGAGCCAGAGACTTATGAACAACACATCCCTTGCCCAACAGATGCGCCAAGCAGTCTTGACTAAATATAATCTTAGTAACGTAAGAAAAGACAATATATCAATATTATATTCATCCAGTATTTGAGGTGGGGAGGACTTAAACACTAAAACAGGTGCAGCATTTATTCCAGTCTACACAAACTCAAACATAACATTGAGCCAATGCAGGGACACATTTTGCATATCTGTGCTGTGTTTGATATAAAGATCATGCAGCTGATGTAAAATACATTTGCACTACATTCTCCTATAACAGTGTGACAATAATGTAACCAATTATACCTACCTACCCGTTTAACCAGAACAAGCTACTCAGCCTGCATTGTGTGTATATGGCGCCATTTTGTGTAGCATTTTCAATGCTATGTGTTCAGTCCTCATGTTTACATTGGGAATGCTGTGTATTGTTAAAAGTACCACAAAATGTATCATAGATTTTATTTTTTGTGATTTGGTCTAATCCCTTTTACCAGTGTGTGCATTGCTACACTAAGTGTTTATCTCAGAATGTGCTATGCAACAGGCTTTCCCTAAACCTCCAAGCCATATTAAGGCTACAAGATGCAACAAATCCGCTGATATGAAAACCAATGCAGAGGATCAGAGTTCACCATTAGACACAGAAACAGCATTGGAATAGCACCACAAACTTGTGTCTGACTTCATAACCGGAAGTGGAGTTGGTGTATATACCTTTTTCTCTCTTCCCATCACCACCCTTGAATCATAACATCTCATTTCAATTCATTGCAGGGTATATCTACAATACCTGTTAATTGCAGGGTATATCTACAATACCTGTTCATTTCAATTCATTGGGGGTATTATCTAGAATACCTGTGAGGGGAATTGTGTATTTTTGGGGTCAGTGGGCATGATATTATCACCAGTTTGCTTTTATTTGAACTGTCAGTGGTAACTAGAAAGGTTTGATTGTTCAGGTGACGTAATCAGGCATATTAACTGTAAATGTAGTTGTTTTAAGGATATAAAATGAAAATGTGGACATGAATGTAGTTGTAGGGGCCTGGATGGAGACATGCTGTTTTTAACTAGACATGTTGTATTCCACTGTCATGGAGAACCCTACAAGGCAAAAAGCACTGATGAACCCATTCTCCTAGGGGCCCAATTCTGACTTAGGAGTGTACGCCCTTTCCTACACATGCCTTTCCTACTGCACTTCTCAGTAGTTGGTATTCAGACTTACCTTATGAAGGTGCATAACATTCTTTGCAGGCGTGGTTCCCTTGTGCGTGCTGAATGCATTTAATTAAACAGCTAATAAACCCTCCCACTTGCTGGCCAACAGATTTTCTCTGGGATTTTTCATTCAATAGGGTTTTCAGTACATTTATCTTAAGCCATCCCTTTAAATACGGTGAACCTTTCATTAGAACTTTGACGACAGACTAGAATACATCTAGAGAACGGGTTCCAAATATAGGGATCAATGAAAGAAAGCCATCTAAATATATGCATATTCATCTCCGTTTCAGCACCAGCTGGTAGATTTAAAAATTATCTGATCTTGTAGATTATGTAGGCAAATTTTAAGGGTTAGGAAAGTATGTATAACTCATAAAAAACTGGTTTGGAAAGCCTTTATGCATGAAATATATTGATGAATAAAAAATAGAGTGGTTTGAATTATCCTGAAAGTTATCATATTCAAATTTAATCCATGAATTAGTGGAAGGTGTATGAGGGTTGAACAATAATCTAGTCCTAATCATGGAACTGTTGGACAACGATGGTCCAGTCGTTGTGAACCGTGCGCCAGGCTCCAGGTTAAACCTGCTACTGAGTTCCAGAATGATTCAAATATGCTATGCTATTCAAATATGTCCCAAATTATTGCACAACGTTAGCCTAATATGATCCACTAATGCTAGCAACCCTCAGCAACAACTACACAGAGGTGACAGAGGAAAGAAAGGTAAACAGAATAGAATAGAAGGATGCAAAATGTAAGCTACAATAAAAAAAAAATACTGACACTAAAGTGACTGTTTTATAAATGTATGTGGGTATTACTGACGGTGGCTCCCGATATTGGCAAATATTTAACATGATTCAAATGGTAAAATAAAAAGGAGAAAAACCTGGGTATATAATTAAAACATTCAAATGTACAAACATCAACTAGCCAGGTTCAGCCCTACAGAAGCCCAAATCTTGGGTCTCCAAATTTCATCCACGCAAATGATGAGGGCACACAATTAAAATTCGAAATAATGGCAAAGTTATTTATGGCCTATTTCACTGCGAAAAAGAGGCCGCAGTACATGTCATGTTGATATGATTTTCAGTTTGCTTCCATATGACTGGTTTCACATTCGTCTCCTGGTATCATAAGGAAAAATCATCTCAAACAATTGCTATGTGTATTTATAATCCCCTTCTCCAAACAGATTACTCATTTACCTAGCTCTTATCAATAGCTCTTATCAATTGAAACATTGCAGTGCATGGATAATGCTGTTATTTCTATATAAGAAAAAAATGGATGCTTTTCCATTTGGAACCGGCAGATTCACTACAGTGTCAAGGTAGTGGAATTATTAGGGAATTAGGTCACGGTCAGAATACGGCGTGTCTGTAGACAAACCTCCGTCACGCCTTCGTTTCTTAGATCTCTACCCCGAACGAATAGCAGGTGAATAGCATGCTATTCGCATGCTTAAATTCAAAGTCAGTACAAGCATAGATATAACAGTTCATTAAAAGGGACTATGTTCCATTTACACCGCTTAACTCGGGTCGGAATCGGCCCCCTACTGAGCCAAAGAATGACCGAAATCTGAAATACATAAAACTCTTTCCTCATGCAATAACTCAACTATCACATAACCCTGTCATGCAACTAACTGCTACCTGTTGTCTCAGTATTTATTTGCTCATTCAATAGTTGATCCACAGGGGGGAAGACAAGAGCATACCACAGTGACTACAGTATATCAGAAATCATTTCTTTGACAGAAGTAATTAACTCTACTTTAGATTGCTCATGGTAGTATACTTCACATGCTCACACACTCAGCCCCTGCTTTAAATGCACATACTGTATATACAGAAAATATTACAGTACTTGCTGACAAATCTAGTTTATCAGATGTTTATCCGATTCAAATATTTTTGCCAATGGTGGGCTATCTAAATCAGGCATGCAATAATGTTGTGAGAGCAGAAAGCTTTGCACAGAACAGGGGTCATGAACATGAGGTTAAACCGCCTCAAGTTTGATGTCATAGAACATTATTATATTGGCAAGATTTGGTTATAGCTTCAGAGGAGATTTCACCAGGTCTTGGTATCACTGTTGAGAGAACACATCACCAGCTCACAAGTTATGTATCTTAGTGTAAACTGCCCAGCAAAAATAACTAATATCATCAAATGATCTTATAGCCTTTACACACACACACACACACACCTCGGGTAGATATTTTTTGGGAAACAAAAATCTTTTATCATTCAGCGTGTATGAGTTGTGTAATTGTAAATAAAATAATAATAAAAAAATGCAAGTGATCAAATACTAAGACAAAATGTAGTATCATACATGCAAATGTGTTACAACAAAATAACAGCAATGGAAAGCATATTAAGTAATAGGTACCATATCGTATGAATTGCATCGCAATGGAATTGTCAATGTACCATATAAGAGCGTGATGTTACCCCACGCTGTGAGATTTGTATATGATGATGTAATTTAAGGATTCTATTCTATTGTAACTGTACAACTGTGTTGAGTTGGAAAGGAAACCTAACTACATTGAGCCAGTAAAAACGGTGTATATGTAAATGCTTTTTTAATGTTGATTTCTCTCTTCCTTATGCACAACAAGGGGGACACGGCTCATGTCGTGAAACCCCTGTATTAGCAGACGTGTGTATGTTTATAGTTAGTGATGTAATTTGATCTCCTAACTGGTGTAGTGCCTGTTCATCTTAATGTAACACAAGGTTAATTTAAATATGCATAAAGATCATTATGATTATGATAATAAGGATGATATTCTGAATCAAAGTTGTTGTGATGGTGTCAATATTACAATATTGGTTTGAAAGGGGAAAACAAGTTTGTTGAGAATACAAACAAAATGTTTTGTGTCCTGTGTGTGTTTTTTGGATGGATTTTGACTGTGCATTATGGGTTATGATATGCTATGATTGTAGTCTTAGGGTACTTGATGAAAAAAGGCTGCTTTGTTTTAAACACATTCTTACACATTGTCATTATAAATATTCAATATTATATTCCAACATTTGTATGTATCCAATCACTAAATCTCTGACACAGGTGTTGGACTCTACATACAGTTCCTAGCACTTGAAATGTGGCAGTGGTATTGAAATGCTTATATTACAGTAGTTCACTCTATTCACTAATTCCTATTAGACTGTATTCTTCTGCCAGGGAATGGGCACCGGAGTCTAATCATTTCAATTCAATGAGATCTGTGATATTACAAATTTACATCAGGATCATAATTGGCCCTACTGTATGGGGTAAACAGCTGTGACTGTGACCTATGAAGTGGCCTTAACATCGGACTGCTACTAGAGATCAGCAGTGAACATATTCAATCCATTCTATAGTACATTATATACTCACCATAGCTTAGTCCACTGTAGTTTCCAAAGCAAGCATCAGAGAACTAATTATGTAAAATGTAACATTTGTAAGTGCTATGGGTTGTAAAGGAGGGACATGTTGAAATGTAAATGGCACTAAAAAGAGCAACCATTACAAATGAAGAAATAAATAGTAGCTGATGTACTGGTGATTAAGAGAAAAACTATACAAACATGGAATTGACATTTGTGAAAATGAAATATTGGACAATTAATATTACAATTATTTCAACAATATTGGAAATGTAAAACATTACATATCTAATGCAATGTGACAATAACTTCCCATATGCAATCAGGTTACACATAAGAATATTGAAATTAGGCAGGAGTGCACAATGCAGGAGGCAGTCTATGCAGTGCATTGTTAATGCTGGAGCTAAAACAGCAGTTAGAGGCTTCTTTTCAGTTAGTTGTCACCAGTCATCACCACTCGTGTTCTCCTCTTCTGGCTGGCTGCTCAACAGCTGCTTCATACAGGGTGGACAAACTGATAGACCAGTCTCTGGGACACATCAGGCTTGCGGATGATGCCCTTCTTGTAGTACTGCCGGATAGAGCGACTCAGCTTGTCGTAGTTCATAGCTGGACGGTTCTTTCTGAGGCCCCATAACCTGGCTACATAAGCCGAGTTTTCGATTTTGAAGATACCTGATGATTCGAAGGAAAAATCAAATGCAAGAGATGGAACATTTAACTTTTTTCAGCAACCAATGGACAATAAGCCCCAAATGTTGAATAACCCAAGTCAGTTCACATGGCCAAATGTTCTCACCCTTACAGTGTACATTTTAGGACACCCTCAGCTTTACAGCCCCCATCCAGTCTTTTTATTTTAGCTTTTAAATCATCACTATATTTCTAATAAATTACTGTGTGTGTCTATTTCATAAAAATAAGCTTTTGCCATTGAAATGCTCAGTCTGATCCTGTGGGCGTGTTTATAGGAATTTAAATATATTTACATACACTGCCCTGATTGGCACATCGGACCGTCTTGAATCTAGAGCCTACCCTTTCAAAGTAGGAGGAATCATATGCGAAATAAAAGATGACTGGTCATTGGTCAGCATAATCCGATCAGATTGTGATGTCATGATCTGGGCCAAAAACTCTATCCCACCTGAACAGGCTGAAATTTCAGGCTAAAATGTACACCATATACCTGTCTGCACTCCCCCCTCTTTCCCCTGCCCACTAACCTTTCTCCTTGTTGAGCCAGCGGATGCAGCGTCCATAGTTGTGTGGCTTGAGGAGCAGCTGTCTAAGGAACTGCCACAGGTGGATGGGCTGGCTTGAGCAGGATGAGTCAGCCTCTGGACACGTCTCCTCAGCACTATGTAACTTGGTATCTCCTGGTGTGCAGCACTCCTTCATGCACGCAGCTGTGACAAAAACAACATTGAACAGGATTACGCATTTGTTATCTCAACATGAGACTAAGAAAATATCTGAAACTACAATACAATCTATATAGTGAATGAGCCAAGTACTCATTTGGCTTGTGGCTATTAAACATTCAATAATTTTCTATGGAATTACGCACACCATAAATGAAATATATGCCATATTATAATATAAGTGTACAAAACATTAAGAACACCTGCTCTTTCCATGCCATAGACTGACCAGGTGAATCCAGGTGAAAGCTATGATCCCTTATTGATGTCACTTGTTAAGTCCACTTCAATCAGTGTAGATAAAGGGGAGGAGACAGGTTAAATAAGTATTTTTAAGCCTTGATACAATTGAAACATGGATTGTGAATGTGTGCCACTCAGAGGGTGTGTCTTTGAACGGGGTATGGTAGTAGGTGCCAGGTGCACCAGTTTCAGTGTGTCAAGAACTGCAATGCTGCTGGGTTTTTCACACTCAACAGTTTCCCATGTGTATCAGGAATGGCCCACCACCCAAAGGACATCCAGCCAACTTGACACAAGTGTGGGAAGCATTGGAGTCAACATGGGCCAGCATCCCTGTGGAACGTTTTCAACACCTTGTAGAGTCAATGCCCCAGCAAATTGAGGCTGTTCTGAGGTCCAAAGAGGATGCAACTCAATATTAGGAAGGTGTTCCTAATGTTGTGTACACTCAGTGTATATATACCACAGTCTGATTAACAGATCCGTTCAAGGTTGTCAGTTACCTGATCTCCAGATGTCCAGGTGAGCAAACAGCAGGTCTCCACATTGCATTGAGCGCTGCCTGAAGTCCTCCTCTGTCATGGAGCACAGGTCCTTCCCACTGAGCTCCTGGAACACCTTTCCCACCTGGGGTAGTCTGTACAGGTGCTCTGTCCACAGCAGCCACTTCTGGACGTTCCCACAGTTCCACTCCATGGGTTCTGCAGAGGCGATGAGGTACATTGTACTGTATGCAATTTCTGAACTGATATTTGTCTTCCCTATGACAAGTAGTGAGTGAGTGAGCATGTGAAATGAGGCGTGTGAAATTATGAATTGTCAACAGAGGCATTTGCACAGGGCGGAGAGGCCCCAGACACTTCTGTCATTGGGCTTAGCCCAGCGTCAGTGGTATTAAAGTTTCAAGTTTCAGAGATTATTCAAGTTTTGAAGTTTATTCGCCACGTGCACAGCATACAACAGGTGTAAAACAGTACAGTAAAATCCTTACCTTGAGAGCTCTTTCCCAACAATGCAGTGATAATAATAATAATAATAATAATAATAATATATTATTAGCATAGAAGTCTTATTTATTAGCATAGAAGTCGCAATGTCGCATAAAAAAGGGCACCCTACAGTGAATGGTGACCTTTACTGTTTTGTTTGCTTTCCTTATAAGAAAGATCTGACAGTGGATAATGGGGTGTTTCAACTGTGAGACTTTTCTCAGTGCTCTTTTATCCTTATTCTAGTCATTCTACTGACAGTGACAGATCACATGTTTAACTGTGGTGAACATGACAGACCCTGAGACTGATAGAGACATGAGGTCTATCCCTTTTGGAGACTATTCAGACCCCTTGACTTTTTTCACATTTTGGTAGGTTACAGCCTTATCCTAAAATTGATTCAATTGTTTTTTAAATCTGTGTTAATCTACCCACAATGCTCAATAATAACAAAGCAAAAACAGTAACAACAAAACACGTAAATATCACATTTACATAAGTATTCAGACCCTTTACTCAATACTTTGTTGAAGCACCTTTGGCAGCGATTACAGCCTCAAGTCTTCTTGGGTATGACGCTACAAGCTTGGCACACCTGTATGTTGGGAGTTCGGGAGTTTCTCCCATTATTCTCTGCAGATCCTCTCAATCTGTCAGGTTGGATGGGGAGCATTGCTGCACAGTTATTTTCAGGTCTTTCCAGAGATGTTCGATCAGGTTCAAGTCCGGGCTCTGGCTGGGCCACTCGAGGACATTCAGAGACTTGTCACGAAGCCACTACTGTGTTGTCTTGGCTGTGTGCTTGTCCTGTCTGGGTTGTTGTCCTGTTGGAAGGTGAACCTTCACAACAGTCTGAGGTCCTGAGTGCTCTGGAGCAGGTTTTCATCAAGGATCTCTCTCCGTTCATCTTTGCCTCGATCCTGACTACTCTCCCAGTCCCTGCAACTGAAAAACATCCCCAAAGCATGATGCTGCCACCACCATGCTTCACTGAAACAATCGGGTTCTTGGTCACTTTCCTGACCAAGGCCCATCTCCCCCGATTGCTCAGTTTGGCTGGGCGGCCAGCTCTGGGAAGAGTCTTGGTGGTTCCAAACTTCTTCCATTTTAGAATGATGGAGGCCACTGTGTTCTTGGGGACCTTCAATGCTGCATAGTTTATTTGGTACCCTTCCCCAGATATGTGCCTCGACACAATCCTGTCTCAGAGCTCTACAGACAATTCCTTTGACATCATGGTTTTTGCTCTGACATGCACTGTCAACTGTGGGACCTTATATAGACAGGTGTGTGCCTTTCCAAATCATGTCCAATCAATTGATCTCATAGCGAAGGGTCGGAATACTCATGTAAAGAAGGTATTTCTGTTTTTTATTTTTAATACATTTGCAAAAACCTTTTTTCACTTTGTCATTATGGTGGTATTGTGTGTAGATTTCTGAGGATTGACATTTTTTAAATCCATTTTAGAATAAGGCTGTAACGTAACAAAACATGTAAAAAGTCAAGGGGTCTGAATACTTTCCGAAGGCACTGTATGAAACAGTAGCATAGTTTACAGCACAGTAATAACAGTAATAATAACCGTAATACCATGGTAACAATATGGTAACAAATTACAGGCACACAATATCTTGGTAGTTAAACAGTTTTCCTTACCTGAGGTAATGTTGAGCAGCTTGCAGGCGGTCTCTATGTCCTTCATTACTTCTCCCAATACAATGCTCTGAACCTGCTCCAGACAGCGTTCTTCCACCTGTCCCTCTAGCCCAGAGGGGACCTCCAATCCCAGGCCCACCCCCAGGCCCTGGCTGTCGATGACAGGGCACTGCTCCAAGGGCTTACAGGGGGGCTCAAGGGGTGCTGCCTCTTTCTTCTTCAACAGCCACAAGCTGTCTTCAGTGAGGAGCATGTCAGAACAGGGCAGGAACACCCCTTGCAGGCTGCGTTCAGGAGCGGTGTGTTTAGGCACACTTATCAGTCCACGGGGCGGCTTGGTGTCTTCCTCCTCCCAGGCCCTCAGACCAGACACACTGTAGGGGTAGTCATTGAAACTCATCAGGGGAAGGGGCACTGTGCTCCCCACGCGGTCACAGCCTGGACTCCCCATAGCTTCAACAGTACTGGAGATCAGAAAGGAAGACTTTCATCAGGCATGTTATATAAAGGGATTTATACTGGATACACAAAAAGACCCTTTCCCGAAAGGTCTCAAAACAATAGCGAACTTGATGGCAAACTGTTCACATATCGACATAGCAAATGTCAGGTGTAAGAAAAGTTTTTTTTTTATCATGTCTGGTGAAAAAAATCATCTGTCATCCATGAGTGACACTTTCTAATTACAATTTTCTAGTCACTTTGTTTGACTGGCTTATTTTCCTTTTCAATTCACATGGCAAGCTTTTCCCTCAGACAGTGTTGTCTTAATGCTTCATAAAAACCATATCCAAATGTCAAAATATGAAACAGTAGTAATCCGAAAGCAAACATGACATTTCATTAATGTTGTTTGTTCTGTTGGTACTTTCTTTGAAATTTTGAATTAACCAATCTATTTTCATAAAAACAACACTTCATTATGTAGAGTAGCACGTTTGAGTACGGTGTGTAAGAATTTCAAAGGGAATGCTTTTTGCATTCATACTTTAAGTGCTTCGCGGAGCAGAAGTGAGGGAAGTTGTCAAGGAAGTGAGTTTGTGTTCTACTGTCAACCTATCATGTCAGTGCGGAGCTATAAGGAGCCCTGTACATTGTTACAAAATTTGGGAGGTGCACAGCGATGCAGTAAGTAGCTCAATTTGGCCTCTTCGTGCCTCCGAGGCTCCGATAACGTCACATCCTCCACATGGAGCCTGAGACCACACTTACAGATCAAGCATAAATGGGCTTTACCCTAACGCTACAAGTGACAAACAGTTCGTTTGATAGTTGGTTCTGTGAGATTATACAACGGGTGGGTCTAATCCTGAATGCTGTTGGTTAAAAATGCATTCCAGATGGTGTCTATTCCACAAATTACCACTGGCTAAATCTATGATGTTAAAATGCCTATTTACTCTGTTCCATCTGACTGCGCAATCCACTGTCTCATCAGCCCAGACAGGCAATTTATAAAGTTGATCTCCACTATAAAAAGCATCTAGACATTATCTCACATTTCTTTTTGACTAACATTTAGTTTCCAACAGTGGAGATTTGTATAAACCTTACTGTCTGACATTTGCAACATTGTTTCAATATTCAACTTCGATCTACAGCTGTCCCATAGTAATGAAAGTGTCTTAACCAGACAGACAGGCAGACAGCTTTTCGCAGACAGTCAAAATCACGAATCTGCTGGCATAATCTTTATGGATGTCAATAGAAAACAGGTCAAACTAAACGAAATGCAACCCGTTTGCAGTCTTTCCAGCTTTAGTTTGAAGTGATTGTGTTAGCTGTGTTGTTGGCAAGGTCCTCTGAACAACAGTGTCCTGAGGAGAGTGCACATTTTCTATGCCAGACGAAATCGCACCTCATTACCTCATTATGGATGTATCCAAATAAATGTCACTAGAAAACAGCTTAAACAAACGCAAATGCAGCTACTTTGCTGTTATTCTGACTGCACCGTTTGACGTGACTGTAAATTAGCCGTAGTTGCCCAGCTAGCAATAAGAACATTGACAATATAACGACGGACTGGGTCACGTCCAGATACAGAACAAAAATATTTAAGACCGGGTCGCGTCTCTGGCAACCGAACCGAAAGAACAAACGACCAGCCGGCTTGGCTAGCAACCTTAGATTTGTGTCGGTACTATATATCGTGGAAGGATGAAATAGTATGAATAAATTCATTAAAATAATGTTTTTGATGAAAATACGTCAATTGTTATTTACATTTTTAGCAGACACTCTTATCCAGATTAATTAGGGTTAAGTGCGTTGTTCAAGGACACATCAACAGATTTTTCACATAGTCAGCTCTGGAAATTGAACCAGCAACCTTTCGGATACTGACCCAGCGTCGTTTACCGATAGGCTACCGTTTTATGATAGTGATAATGCCTCGTCTCGGGCCTAACAACACCCGTGCCAATATACCCTCCAAACACCGGCTTCTCAGACCTTATCACTTAAACATAAGGTAACAGACGTAATGTCAAGACTGGGTGCTAATGCATTAAATTAAACTACATGTGAGTATACTGGCATCCAGTCTATCCATTATAATCACTGGGTTAAGAGGTGATAATCTAGGATGAAGTAAGTAGCATTGTCCCATTAAAAGTTAGAATCCTTAATTGAAACAATAACAAAGTGGTCACCTGCCCTCTGTTTTGGTTGTTTTTTTAAACTGAGGGATGGGCCTGGAGGAATGTAACCACTTTCAAACTCATAGACAGAGCTATGGATGCAAGGACTGACCATCCGTGATATCAAAATAACAATGTTAACCATGTTTTGAGGCTATACAGCACTTGTTTACCTTTACATTGTTTACAAACATTTGATTAAAACAAGCTGATATTTTGGGTTCTGATGGGGTAAACTGAGACATTTCTAAGTTATATTCTTCAAGAATCAATGGGAATACAGTGCATTCGGAAAGTATTTAGACTCCTTGACTTTTTCCACATTTTGTTGTTACAGCCTCATTCTAAAATGGATGAAATACATTTTTGTCCTCATCAGTCTACACACAATGCCCCATAATGACAAAGTGAAAACAGATTTTTAGAAATGTTTACAAATTTATAAAGAATTTAAAACAGAAATACCTTATTTGCATAAGTATTCAAACCCTTTGCTATGAGACTTGAAATTGAGCTCAGGCGCATCCCTTTTCCATTGATCATCCTTGAGATGTTTCTACAACTTGATTGGAGTCCATCTGTTGTACATTCAATTGATTGCACATGATTTGGAAAGTCACACACCTGTCTATACAAGGCCCCACAGTTGACAGTGCATGTCAGAGCAAAAACCAAGCCATGAGGTCAAAGGAATTGTCCTTAGAGCACCGAGACAGGATTGTGTCAAGGCACAGATCTGGGGAAGGGTACCAAAACCTTCCAGAAGGACAACCATCTCTGCAGTACTCCACCAATCAGGCCTTTATGGTAGATTGGCCAGATGGAAGCCACTCCTCAGTAAAAGGCACATGACAGCCCACTTGGAGTTTGCCAAAAGGCACCTTAAGACTCTCAAACCATGAGAAACAAGATTCTCTGGTCTGATGAAATCAAGATTAAGTGTCACATCTGGAGGAAACCTGGAAGGTTCACCTTCCAACAGGACAACGACCCGATCAGACATCTCTGGAGAGACCCGAAAATAGCATTGCATCGACGCTCCCCATCCAACCTGACAGAGATTGAGAGGATCTGCAGAGATGAATGAGAGAAACTCCCCAAATACAGGTGTGCCAAGTTCGTAGCATCATACCAAAGAAGACTCAAGGCTGTAATCGCTGCCAATGGTGCAAAGTACTGAGTAAATGGTCTGAATACTGATATAAATGTGATATTTCAGTTTTTTTTTATTTTATACATTTGCAAAACTTTCTAAAACCTGTTTTTGTATAGTCATTATGGAGTTTTGTGTGTAGATTGATGAGGATTTTTTTTTTGTATCTATTCTAGAATAAAGCTGTAATGTAACAAATGTGAAAAAAGTCAAGGGGTCTGAATACTTTCTGAAGGCACTGTATATCAGTTATTTTCAATCACTTTGGCACATTTTTCAGATGTAAGTGGTGTATTTTCAAAACTACAAAACTCTAAACTGATTCACTTGTAATGTCCCCATTCTTATGTTCAGAACTCTTGATTAGAGTTCATAAAAATAACATGCAACTGATAGACATGGTCGCCTGGTTCCTGGCTTCTAAGCAACTTTGCAGTATTATTTTGTGTGTGTGTGTGTTATTTCTCACATTATATTCACAATTCACAATCATACATTCCATTGTAGATTTTGCTTTATTTTTTGGATCATTGTCTTGCTGGAAGACAAATCTCCGTCCCAGTCTCAGGTCTTTTGCAGACTCCATCAGGTTTTCTTCCAGAATGGTCCTGTATTTGGCTCCATCCATCTTCCCATCAATTTTAACCATCTTCCCTGTCCCTGCTGAAGAAAAGCAGGCCCAAACCATGATTCTGCCACCACCATGTTTGACGGGGGATGGGGTGTTCAGGGTGATGAGCTGTGTTGCTTTTACGCCAAACATAACGTTTTGCATTGTTGCCAAAAAGTTCAATTTTGGTTTCATCTGACCAGAGCACCTTCTTCCACATGTTTGGTGTGTCTCCCAGGTGGCTTGTGGCAAACTTTAAACAACACTTTTTATGGATATCTTTAAGAAATGGCTTTCTTCTTGCCACTCTTCCATAAAGGCCAGATTTGTGCAATATACGACTGACTGTTGTCCTATGGACAGAGTCTCCCACCTCAGCTGTAGATCTCTGCAGTTCATCCAGAGTGATCATGGGCCTCTTGGCTGCATGTCTGATCAGTCTTCTCCTTGTATGAGCTGAAAGTTTAGAGGGACGGCCAGGTCTTGGTAGATTTGCAGTGGTCTGATACTCCTTCCATTTCAATATTATCGCTTGCACAGTGCTCCTTGGGATGTTTAAAGCTTGGGAAATCTTTTTGTATCCAAATCCGGCTTTAAACTTCTTCACAACAGTATCTCGGACCTGCCTGGTGTGTTCCTTGTTCTTCATGATGCTCTCTGCGCTTTTAACGGACCTCTGAGACTATCACAGTGCAGGTGCATTTATACGGAGACTTGATTACATACAGGTGGATTGTATTTATCATCATTAGTCATTTAGGTCAACATTGGATCATTCAGAGATCCTCACTGAACTTCTAGAGAGAGTTTGCTGCACTGAAAGTAAAGGGGCTGAATAATTTTGCACGCCCAATTTTTCAGTTTTTGATTTGTTAAAAAAGTTTGAAATATCCAATAAATGTCGTTCCACTTCATGATTGTGTCCCACTTTTTGTTGATTCTTCACAAAAACATACAGTTTTATATCTTTATGTTTGAAGCCTGAAATGTGGCAAAAGGTCGCAAAGTTCAAGGGGGCCGAATACTTTCGCAAGGCACTGTATGTGTAGCAAGGTGCTGTGTATTCCATTTCTGCCCTATGCAACATTGTAGAAGATCACCTTTCTAAGTAAACTGATAACAGCATCGCATGTCTCTCTCCTTGGCAAAATGAATCAGCTCACAGTGTATCAATAATACTCAGATGATGAGTGGAATATATTGTTATATACAACCCAGGTATTATAGCAGTGCATTGTACAACACACTATAATTCCAAATGGTAGCACATAGTGCCTCTTTCCACTTTGAAATATTGAAGCACACTGGCTGATGGAGGACGATGATGTAGTATTTACAGCCACATCCATATATGATTTGGTTTTACTTTCCAACATAAATGGATTTCAATTGATTCATTTATGATGTAAAAATATAGAATTGTACAGTGTTCAGCACTTATTTTTTTGTTGGTACTTTAACCCCTTTCCCCCCAAATTTCGTGATATCCAATTACAGTCTTGTCCCATCGCTGCATCTCCCCTACGGACTTGGGTGAGGCGAAGGTCGAGAGCCATTCGTCCTCTGAAACACAACCCTGCCAAGCCGCACTGCTTCTTGACACACTGCTCGCTTAACTCAGAAAGCAGCCGCACCAATGTGTTGGAGGAAACACCATCCAACTGGCAACCGAAGTTAGCTTGCAGGCACCCGGCCCACCACAAGGAGTTGCTAGAGCGCGATGGGACAAGGAAATCCCGGCCGGCCAAACCCTCCTCTAACCCGGACAATGCTGGGCCAATTGTATGCTGCTTCATGGGTCTCCCGGTCACTACCGGCTGTGTCACAGCCTGGGATCGAACCCAGGATGTAGTGACGTCTCAAGCACTGCTATGTAGTTCCTTAGACCGCTGCGCCACTCGGGAGGAAATTGATATGCGATTTTGATTCAGCAGTTAGCAGTTTTGAGCAGATTGATAAAGTGATAGTTAAATGTATTGTCAACAAATTAAAAGAAAATCATACAAAAATGTGAATGTTGTATTTTGAAAAGCAGGTATGAACAGGTATCCAAATTGAAAGAGATTTGGTGCACATGAGCCATTTTGATGACCTGTTTAGATTTTTGTACTTAGAGTTGTGAAAATTTACCACATACAGTACTTGCACCAAAATCATTGAAAAAAAACATGTCATTAATATACAGTAAGTTCATTTATATAAATGTCCACAATGTCATGCAATACTGTATCCATGACAGCTGAATCAGCACTTATAGACTGGGGCCCTGGGGTGTTTGGCTGGTTGCTCAGGTACTGGTGGACACTGACAGGGTTAAGTTTTTTTAGGTCAACAAAACGTATTTGAGGTTAATTGCAAAATGAAAGTATCTGCCCTCACAGCATATTAGACAAAAGGTGGACAATAAATAACCCAGCCCATATCCACGGTGTGAGTAACAGCTGAGGTGGAGGTGGCATTGTATCCTCTGACGTGCTGGTTTAAGCGCAACAGCTCATAATACTGTGCTGGCCGTATTCACATAGTATAGAATGATCCAGCAAATAGGAGGGCTCAGATGAAAAACTGTACATACATTCAATATTGAGACTGTTGAGAAGTGCTGTGTCTCTGTGCACTAGAACCAGAATGTATGTATGACATGTGCTGTATCTTGCTATTGGCACTAAGGTGTATAAATGGCAGTATAGTGCCGTTGTGTGATGAAGTGGGAAATGCGTTTAGGTTTTTATTACATTTAGTGCTTGAGGGGTTTTGGCTGATTGCTTATCATTTCCAATAGTAAGTGTAACATAATTGGTGAGTTATTACAGGGAAGTTAAAATAGCCGGAGGACCAAATACTGTAAAGTGGGGGCCTTCTATGGATAATGAAAATAGTTCCATTTCTCTGTTTTCCTGGTGGGTATGTGTGCGTGTGACTATTGTATACACGTGAATTAATACTTCTTTAGAACAAAGCACTGAGTTCAAAATTACACCTTGATAGATAACCATTTCTAAAGTGATATCAGAGGCATTCAGTCGATATGAAAGATATTTGGTCATGTATTACTCATTGCATTCCCCTACACATTAAACAAAGGGAGGGCTACTTTAAATTCACGCCTATTTCTTTATCTCGATACTTTACTAGCATTAAAAAATAATTTCTCAGTGTGTGTGTGTGTGTGTGTGTGCATCTGTGTGTGTGTGCATCTGTGTGTGTGTGTGTGTGCATCTGTGTGTGTGTGTGTGTGTGTGTGTGTGTGTGTGTCATCTAAAACTCCAAACAAAGTTCAGGCACACAGTCATTAGAAGAGGGTGGTGAAACTCTCATTACACCTGTTGAACTGGTTTGGTGTCCCTTGGGGCCTGCTTACTAAAACTGAAAAACATTGCAGGTGTGTGATTAACCTGTGCGTACTAAAAAGCAGTTTGGTGCACTTTCCATGGATGCAAGGAAAAACAAAGAAATGTCAATGTATCAAAAGGAAACAGATCACGTGAACTTTATATCCGAGGTGCATGAAAATGCCACAAGAAAGAGAATCACCTCTGATATTGCAAAAAAATCAGAGTGAATTTGTAATTGCCAAAAACATTAACAGAGTGAAAAACTGAATACAGTGTTTCCTTCAAACATACTTCATCAGTGTCTTGATGACACTTTGTCCAGTACAACTGTGACCCCTTCTGTAAAGAGTGGCATGGTAGATACAACACTCCGACAGTTCACTGCTACAGTGTAAATCCCTGTCTGAAAGTCTTCCTATCAAACTGGTTCCATGGTATGTCATCCTCAATAATATAACTCATAGTAATCATACTGATCAACATCTCCATCATCCCCACCTTGCATAGTTCAAGACAGTCTACCACTTAATTCTAAAAAGAATCCACCTCAATATCTTTCCCAAACACAGGCGTGTCCGTAGACATACCTGGTCAGAGGAGCAGGCTGCTGATGGTGTTTGAGCTGGTAGACTGTCACTCTGGATATCTGTCTTCACGTCTGTCAATGGACTTCTTGTACAGGTGCCGAAGAGTTCCACAGTGAGTCACCATGCAGATGGGCAGAAGCTCAAGTCCCAAGCTCCTCTGGTGGTGGATGAGTTTAATATGTAGGCTCTCTTCTAGTGGTCTTCTCTGGTTGGCTGTTTCAGTCGTCAGGTTGTAACAGATGATTGTGGCCCTCAGGTCATGAGGCAGTGATGTGTCAGAGAGAGAGAGGGGGATTAGGCAGGATACCTGGAGCCGTGTCTCAAACACTATCAGGTGGTCGGAGTGCTTTTTTTCTGCTCTGACAGTTGAGAGAGTCCTCAGCTGGCCTGCTTGGTGGGGTTAGAGGCGAGGTTGTTGGTCATCATGGCCAGCCAGCCTTATCTGTGATGAAGTTCTCACTATACTGACAAATTCATGCCAGAGGGTGCGCGCGTAGGAATGCTTGCTTCAAATTGACTTCAGGTCATATTTATAAGGAGCTATTTTCACCTAGGTAAACAGTATGATGAATGTGGTTCTACCTAGCTACAGGTGTATGAGCAACTCCGTGACGACATCCCTAACTTCCCGCCTCTCTTAAGAAGAGTGGCAGTTAACTCTTTGCTGTCAGCCATGGCTTCTCATTGTAAAAGGATGAGTTTCCTAAATGTGTTCCCTTCAGTATTTTGATGTAATCTATACAATGTTTGTGATTTGTGAATAAAACAACATCCCATTGGCGTGAGGGAATTTTCTAAGATTTCTTATCACTCAAAGATTTACATAATGAACCAGGCTGCATTGTGTAAGCCAGGTAACACCACATTTGCCTACCAAATTAGAAATTCCAAGCTTTCTACTTTTGTGATTTTAAGGGAAGTTGATTTAAAAAAAGGAAGAGTCGCACGCTCTCTATATACAATCGACCACATATTTTCCATGGTTCTGAAGTCCGTAGACTCAAACATTTTGATTTTGTGGCCAATTAACAATTTCTTTGTGGATTTTGTTGTGTGCTTGGGTTTATTGTCTTGCTGGAAGATCCACTAGGGGCCAAGTTTTAGCCTTCTGGCATAGGCAACCAGATTTTGGGCTAAAATATCCTGGTACTGGGTTCATTATGCCATTGACTAAGTGCCCCAGCACCAGTGGAAGCAAAACAGCCCCATAACATCAAAGATCCACCACCATATTTTACAGTAGGTATAGGTACCGAGTCAAAATGTGCATTGCCAAAGGGCTCTATTTTCAACAAATGTACTTGGATTGGAACCGGTGCTTTGGTCAAATGACACTAAATTCTACAAATTTTGCCAAGGGTCAAAGAGAACAATTTGCAGTTTTATAGCAAATATCATGCTCTTCTACACATTTTGAAATGAGGCTGAGACAAACTGTTGCTGTTTTAGAGGTAGACTCAGCTAAATCACGTTGCAACGAGCAGCACCGCAAATATTGAGATGAGCAAGATGTAAGACTTTGCTCTCACACAGTTACACACAGTATCTGCGCATGCAGACTGGTACAGGACCAAAACAGGGGAGAAGTTAAGCCTTGTGCTTCAACAATCTTAGTTGTTACTTTCTGCATCTACTTCATATCGCTGAGTCTACCTTTAAAGCACATTTCCTGCAATTCAACACATTTTCATGGGGAAGACAGAAAAATGTGCTGTTTAATAGCTAATTTCACGCTATTCTACACATTTTACATAAGTATTCAGCCCATTTCTCTAGGCAAACCTACATTAGTTCAGGAGTAAAATGTGGCTTAACAAATCACTTAATAAGTTACAATTACTCACTCTGTGTGAAATAATAGGGGTTGACATGATTTTTTTTATGAATAACCCTTCCTCTGCCCCCCATACATACAACATCTGTAAGGTCAGTCAGTCAAGTATTGAATTTCAAGCTAAGATTCAACTGCAAAGACCAGGGAGCTTTTCAAAATATCATAAAGAAGGGCAGTAATTGGTAAATGGGTAACAATAACAAATCAGGCATTGAATATCTATTTAAGCGTGGTCCAATGAATAATTAAGCTGTGGATTATATATTAAACCATCCAGACACATCAAAGATACAGTCGTCCCTTTGAACTGAGCTGCAGGACAGGAATGAAATGTTACCATGAGGTCAACAAGAAAGGTGGAGGTGTACACTACCAGTCAAAAGATTTAGAACACCTACTCATTCAAGGGTTTTTCTTTATTTTTACTATTTTCAACATTGTAGAATAATAGTAAAGAAATCAAAACTATGAAATAACACATATGGAATCATGTAGTAACCAAAAAAGTGTTAAACAAGTCAAAATATATTCAATATTTGAGATTCTTTAAATAGCCACCCTTTGCCTTGATGACAGCTTTGAACACTCGTGGCATTCTCTCAACCAGCTTCACCTGGAATGCTTTTCCAAGTCTTGAACGAGTTCCCACAAATGCTGAGCACTTGTTGGCTGCTTTTCCTTTACTGTGCGGTCTGACTCATCCCAAACAATCTCAATTTGGTTGAGATCGAGTGATTGTGGAGGCCAGGTCATCTGATGTAGTACTCCATCACTCTCCTTCTTGGTAAAATAGCCCTTATACAGCCTGGAGGTGTGTTGGGTCATTGTCCTGTTGAAAAACAAATGATAGCCCCACTAAGCCCAAACCAGATGGGTTGGCGTATTACTGCAGAATGCTGTGGTAACCATGCTGGTTGTGTGCCTTGAATTCTAAATAAATCACAGACAATGTCACCAGCTGTTACACTCGTCGTCGGAATGAGGAGACCAAGGTGCAGCGTGGTAGGCGGACATCATAAGTTTATTAAATGAACACCAAAAACAAGAAAGAATAAACGACACGTAAAGTTTTGTAGCGCTAACACAGCAACTAACCAAAAACAAGATCCCACAAACTAAGGTGGCAAAAAAGGCTGCCTAAGTATGATTCCCAATCAGAGACAACGATAGCCTCTGATTGGGAACCATACCCGGCCAGCAAAGAAATAGAAAAACTAGAATGCCCACCCAAATCACACGCCGCCCTAACCAAATAGAGAATAAAAAGGTTCTCTAAGGTCAGGGCGTGACACCAGCAAAGCATCCCCACACCATAACACCTCCTACTCCATTTTTTACGGTGGGAAATACACATGCGGAGATCATCTGTTCACCCACATCGCGTCTCACAAGGACATGTCAGTTGGAACCAAAAATGTCAAATTTGGACTCCAGACCAAAGGACAAATTTCCACCAGTCTAATGTCCATTGCTCATGTTTCTTGGCCCAAGCAAGTCTCTCCTTCATATTGGTGTCCTTTAGTAGTGGTTCCTTTGCAGCAATACGACCATGAATGCCTGATTCTCCTCTGAACAGTTGATGTTGAGATGTGTCTATTACTTGAACTCTGTGAAGCATTTATTTGGGCTGCAAATTCTGAGGCTGGTAACTCTAATGAAGTTATCCTCTGCAGCAGAGGTAACTCTGGGTCTTCCATATCTGTGGCGGTCCTCATGAGAGCCAGTTTTGTGAGTGCACTTGAAGAAACTTTAAAAGATCTTGATATTTTCTGAATTGACTGACCTTCATGTCTTAAAGTAATGATGGACTGTCATTTCTCTTTGCTTATTTGAGCTGTTCTTGCCATAATATGGACTTGGTCTATTACCAAATAGGGCTAACTTCTGTATACCCCCCTACCTTGTCACAACACAACTGATTTGCTCAAACATATTAGGAAGGAAAGAAATTCCACAAATTAACTTTTAAGAAGGCACACCTGTTAATTGAAATGTATTCCAGGTGACTACCTCATGAATCTGGTTGAGAGAATGCCAAGAGTGCAAAGCTGTCATCAAGGCAAATGGTGGCTATTTTAAGAGTCTCAAATATAAAAAATATTTTGATTTGTTTAACAATTTTTTGGTCACTACATGATTCCATATGTGTGATTTCATAGTGTTGATGTGTTCACTTTTATTCTACAATGTAGGAAATAGTTCAAATAAAGAAAAACCCTTGAATGAGTAGGTGTTCTAAAACTTTTGACCGGTAGTGCATGTTTCATGATTGACTACTCATGAAGTGAGTAGTCATTTAGTTCTCCCGATCTGGAATACCTCACCATAAAAGGCAGACCGCATTACCTCCCGAGACATTTTTTTTAGTCTTCGTCACGGCCATGTATATTCTCACCCATGCCGACATCACGATGGCTCTCAAGGAACTACTGTACACTGGACTTTATGCAAACTGGAAACCATATATCCAGAGGCCGCATTTGTTGTAGCTGGGGACTTTAATAAAGGAAATCTGAGGAAAACGCAACCAAAGTTCTATCAACACATCTCCTGCGCTACTTGCTCATTGAGTACTCTTTACCATTTCTACTCCCCCTTCCAGGATGGCTACAAGGTCCTCTCCCGCCCTCCCTAAGGTAATTCAGATCACGCCTCCAATTTGCTCCTCCCCTCCTATACTTAAACAGGAAGAACCTGTGGTAAGGACTGTTCAACGTTGGTCTGACCAATCTGAATTTATGCTTCAAGATTGTTTTGATCATGTGGACTGGGAACATTTCCAGGTTGTCTCCGAGAATTATATCGACGTATACACTGACTCTGTGACTGAGTTCCTCAGGAAGTGCATAGACGATGTTGTTCCCATTGTGAAAATGAGAATTTATCCAAACCAAAAACCGTGCATAGATGGCAGCCTTCGCGTGGAACTGAAAGTTTCACCACGGCAAGGTGACTGGGAACATGCCTACCGCCCCAATAGATCCATAGACGATGCAATCGCACTGCACATTGCCCTATCCCATCTGGACAAGAGGAATACCTATGTAAGAATTCTGTTCATCAACTTCAGCTCAGCCTTCAACACCATAGTGTCCTTCAAACTCATCACTAAGCTTGGGCCCTGGGTCTGAACCCTGACCTGTGCAACTGGGTCCTGGACTTCTTGATGGGCCAACCCTAGTTGGTGAAGGTATGCAACCTCACCTCCACCAAGCTGATCCTTAACACCTGGGCCCCACAAGGCTGCGGGGATATGTGGTACGCCAGTGCCCAGTACCAGGACATTTAAGATAAAAAACCTGGTTCTTCTATCAAGGCAATAACCCAAAACACACATCAAAATCCACAAAGACATGGATCAACATTTTGCCATGGCCATCTCAGTGTCTGGACTTGAAACCCATTGAAAAGCTGTGGTTTGAACTGAAGAGACCAATCCATAAGCGCAAACGAAGGATATCAAGGATCTGGAAGGATTTTGTATGGAGGAATGGTCTAAGATCCCTCCCAATGTTTTTTTCAACTCATAAAAGCCTCAGTGCGGTTATCCTCACAAGGTGAGGTTTTGAAAGGTATTGAAAACAGAGGTGTCAATCATTTTGACCCCTACCGTGTTGCATTTTTTTTGGTTTTACTTTCTCTGAACAATTGTATTAGTATAAAAATAATATAATTTCCCATTTTTTTGCACACCGTGTAGCTCAGTAATTGTATTTTACACAGTCATTTTTTTCATCTTTATCAAGGGTGTCAATTAATTCTGACCCCACCATATACAGCACAATTCTCCATTAAATCATTTGAACCACAATTTTTGTGGTAATACTGCAATCAGTAGGTTGTATGTTTGGATTGAGCAGATATTCCCATATATTTTCGATAGCTTCATATGTGACATAACTCCTCCGTTTCTATTTGTAATATCATTAACAAAATTAAATTTTCAATTAGTTGGAAATTAGAAGTTGTAATCTGTATTAAGGCAAAAAGTCAATTTCTGAACGAAGGATGAGCCTTTCTTAATAATCTACTGGAGAACCATTTTGGGTTTAAGTATAATTTATGTAGTTTGTGAAGTTTTTAGTGAGAGAGCTTTAAAGCTTAAATATTTTATAATTAATAGCCCCCCAAACTCATATTCATTATGTAAATAGGAATGTTTAATTTTGTCTGGCTTTACATTCCAAATAAAATGAATACATTTTTGTTCATATGAATTTAAAAAATGAGTCGTCTGGAGTAGGCAGTGCCATTAGTAAGTAAGTAAACTGTGATAGGACCAAAGAGTTAATTCATGTTATTTTTTACATAAATAGAAAAGTATTTACCTCTCCATGGTTGCAGAATCGTATCTATTTTTGCTAACTTTATATTGAAATTGATTGTGGTAAGTTAATTTATATTTTTTGAGATGTGAATTCCAAGTATGTCTACTTCACCATCTGCCCATTTTATTGGTAAACTACAAGGTAGTGTAAACACTGTGTTTTTTAAGGATCCAATACGTAATACAGTACACTTGTCATAATTACATTTTAGTCCAGAAAGGCTAGAAAAGTGATCAAGATCTTCAATGAGACTGTGCAGGGATCCAGATTGTGGACTTAAGAAAAAACTTGAGTCATTGGCATACATTTCTAACCCCTTGATGTTCTTGTTGGATATCATTTTAATAGCTAGCATTTCAATGGCCATAATAAATAGATATGGAGACAACGGACAGCCTTGTCTTAAAAGCTCAATACTTTCTGAGAAGTAACCATTATTTACTATTTTACATCTGGGGTTGCTGTACATAACTTTAACCCATTGTATAAGAGATTCACCGAAATGAACGTAATCCAGGCATTATATATAAATTCTAGTCGTACTTTATAAAACGCCATTTCAAAATCTGCTATGAAGACCAGGCCTGGAATCTTTGATGTTTCATAATGTTCAATTGTTTCAAGTAATTGTTAGTATATTATCTCCAATATAATAACTAAAAAGCAGCATTCCCCAAGAGAGGATGACTTTCACTTTAGCAGTGATAAATTCATGAACTTCTTTGAGGAAAAGATTATGATTATTAGAAAGCAAATTACGGACTCCTCTTTAAACCTGCGTATTCCTCCAAACCTCAGTTGTCCTGAGTCTGCACAACTCTGCCAGGACCTAGGATCAAGAGAGACGCTCAAGTGTTTTAGTACTATATCTCTTGACACAATGATGAAAATAATCATGGCCTCTAAACCTTCAAGCTGCATACTGGACCCTATTCCAACTAAACTACTGAAAGAGCTGCTTCCTGTGCTTGGCCCTCCTATGTTGAACATAATAAACGGCTCTCTATCCACTGGATGTGTACCAAACTCACTAAAAGTGGCAGTAATAAAGCCTCTCTTGAAAAAGCCAAACCTTGACCCAGAAAATATAAAAAACTATCGGCCTATATCGAATCTTCCATTCCTCTCAAAAATTTTAGAGAAGGCTGTTGCGCAGCAACTCACTGCCTTCCTGAAGACAAACAATGTATACGAAATGCTTCAGTCTGGTTTTAGACCCCATCATAGCACTGAGACGGCACTTGTGAAGGTGGTAAATGACATTTGAATGGCATCGGACCGAGGCTCTGCATCTGTCCTCGTGCTCCTAGACCTTAGTGCTGCTTTTGATACCATCGATCACCACATTCTTTTGGAGAGATTGGAAACCCAAATTGGTCTACACGGACATGTTCTGGCCTGGTTTAGATCTTATCTGTCGGAAAGATATCAGTTTGTCTCTGTGAATGGTTTGTCCTCTGACAAATCAACTGTAAATTTCGGTGTTCCTCAAGGTTCCGTTTTAGGACCACTATTGTTTTCACTATATATTTTACCTCTTGGGGATGTTATTCGAAAACATAATGTAAACTTTCACTGCTATGCGGATGACACACAGCTGTACATTTCAATGAAACATGGTGAAGCCCCAAAATTGCCCTCGCTAGAAGCATGTGTTTCAGACATAAGGAAGTGGATGGCTGCAAACTTTTTACTATTAAACTCGGACAAAACAGAGATGCTTGTTCTAGGTCCCAAGAAACAAAGAGATCTTCTGTTGAATCTGACAATTAATCTTAATGGTTGTACAGTCGTCTCAAATAAAACTGTGAAGGACCTCGGCGTTACTCTGGACCCTGATCTCTCTTTTGAAGAACATATCAAGACCATTTCGAGGACAGCTTTTTTCCATCTACGTAACATTGCAAAAATCGGAAACTTTCTGTCCAAAAATGATGCCGAAAAATTAATCCATGCTTTTGTCACTTCTAGGTTAGACTACTGCAATGCTCTATTTTCCGGCTACCCGGATAAAGCACTAAATAAACTTCAGTTAGTGCTAAATACGGCTGCTAGAATCCTGACTAGAACCAAAAAAATTGATCATATTACTCCAGTGCTAGCCTCTCTACACTGGCTTCCTGTCAAAGCAAGGGCTGATTTCAAGGTTTTACTGCTAACCTACAAAGCATTACATGGGCTTGCTCCTACCTATCTCTCTGATTTGGTCCTGCCGTACATACCTATACGTACGCTACGGTCACAAGACGCAGGCCTCCTAATTGTCCCTAGAATTTCTAAGCAAACAGCTGGAGGCAGGGCTTTCTCCTATAGAGCTCCATTTTTATGGAACGGTCTGCCTACCCATGTCAGAGACGCAAACTCGGTCTCAACCTTTAAGTCTTTACTGAAGACTCATCTCTTCAGTGGGTCATATGATTGAGTGTAGTCTGGCCCAGGAGTGGGAAGGTGAACGGAAAGGCTCTGGAGCAACGAACCGCCCTTGCTGTCTCTGCCTGGCCGGTTCCCCTCTTTCCACTGGGATTCTCTGCCTCTAACCCTATTACAGGGGCTGAGTCACTGGCTTGCTGGGGCTCTCTCATGCCGTCCCTGGAGGGGGTGCGTCACCTGAGTGGGTTGATTCACTGTTGTGGTCATCCTGTCTGGGTTGGCGCCCCCCCCCCCTTGGGTTGTGCCGTGGCGGAGATCTTTGTGGGCTATACTCAGCCTTGTCTCAGGATGGTAAGTTGGTGGTTGAAGATATCCCTCTAGTGGTGTGGGGGCTGTGCTTTGGCAAAGTGGGTGGGGTTATATCCTTCCTGTTTGGCCCTGTCCGGGGGTGTCCTCGGATGGGGCCACAGTGTCTCCTGACCCCTCCTGTCTCAGCCTCCAGTATTTATGCTGCAGTAGTTTATGTGTCGGGGGGCTGGGGTCAGTTTGTTATATCTGGAGTACTTCTCCTGTCCTATTCGGTGTCCTGTGTGAATCTAAGTGTGCATTCTCTAATTCTCTCCTTCTCTCTTTCTTTCTCTCTCTCGGAGGACCTGAGCCCTAGGACCATGCCCCAGGACTACCTGACATGATGACTCCTTGCTGTCCCCAGTCCACCTGGCCATGCTGCTGTTCCAGTTTCAACTGACCTGAGCCCTAGGACCATGCCCCAGGACTACCTGACATGATGACTCCTTGCTGTCCCCAGTCTACCTGGCCATGCTGCTGCTCCAGTTTCAACTTCCACCTGACTGTGCTGCTGCTCTAGTTTCAACTGTTCTGCCTTATTATTATTCGACCATGCTGGTCATTTATGAACATTGAACATCTTGGCCATGTTCTGTTATAATCTCCACCCGGCACAGCCAGAAGAGGACTGGCCACCCCACATAGCCTGGTTCCTCTCTAGGTTTCTTCCTAGGTATTGGCCTTTCTAGGGAGTTTTTCCTAGCCACCGTGCTTCTACACCTGCATTGCTTGCTGTTTGGGGTTTTAGGCTGGGTTTCTGTACAGCACTTTGAGATATCAGCTGATGTACGAAGGGCTATATAAATAAATTTGATTTGATTTGATTTGAATATATCATTCATGTAAAAAACCTATCAGATCAGGATGAGCAATATCCGGTAAAACCATTTTTATTCTATGTGCTATACATTTCGTCAGGATTTTCGCATCCCAACATTGAAGTGTAAGAGGCCTCCAGTTTTTGGACTGGATCTTTATACTTACCACCTGGGTCCTGTTTAAGTAGTAATGAAAGGGTGGTTTTTGATTGTATCAACTCGCCACCCAGAGATTTTACTTGCGACATATAGTTAAATACACTAAAGAGGAACAATGGTTATATATTGAAGATGCACATGCTGATCCTCAGAATCTTTTCATGTGTCTATTTTCAAAGGATAAAGCTAAGAACATTAACAATTTCATACTAAAGAACACTATAACAATATGGAAGAAAATGAAACATATTCTACTAGAACTAATATCACTCCCTAAAAACACAACCTTATGGAACAATCCTTGGATGGCTTTTCAGAATTCACAGATAAATTGGTCTAAATGGAAACTAAAGGCATAGAAACTTTAAATGACTTGGTAATAGAATATACATGTATTTCCATGACAGAGATAAAAAGCAATTTTGGATTGACCAATGTAGATATTTTCAAAGAACCTACATGCAACTTAAAAGTTTAATATCAAGAAATTTTGATTTTTAAATCTTTTGGACATCAGAGCAATCTTGAGAGAATCCTATTTGAGTCATAAATTCATATTCATATGATAGGTAAGATATACAAAACCTTGCAGAGCCTATCCAACTGACAGTCGCTTAGGAAAAAATATAAACTATTGGAACCAAGACTTAAAAAGAACTGATATTGGAACAAGATTGAGGGAATGTTGGAACATAACTAACGAAATTACAGTTAACAAAAATGCACGCTTAATCCAGTATAAACTAACGTAAATAATGTATTTCACACAAGACAAAAATAACAAATTGTACAGCACGTCTTAAGTGTAAAACTAACAATGACTCAATAATATATGCCTTCAGAGAATGCTATGAAGTCCAAAAGTTATGGGAGGAGTTAGAAAGTTGGCTGTCAGGTGTATTACAATGTAAATGTACTTTTAATCTGTCTGTTTGCTTATTTCAAGACATGGCATATAAGGGTGCAGTGAGATGGGTTGGATGATACTTTCTTTGTCAATCACCTTGAAAAAATATATACTTAAAAACTGGGAATCAACCAATCCTCCATCGTTAACACAATGCAAAGGTTAAATGCATATTTTCTAAATCAGGGGTATCAATCTTAATCAGAGCAAGTGCCATATTGAAAAAACACAACGGAATTCCCAGGCCAGATATATCCTATTCTGTTCGTTTTTATTAGAAAAAATGTGGCCCTTTTTAATGTCCACTTATGTCCATAGGATGCTGTATATAGCATTTTCTACATATTAAAACAAAAGAAGAGATAAATGATATTTGTCCAGCCTTTGCTGCTATGCTTGCAAATTTGTATAGTATGCTAATCAAAAAGCATTCAATAACACAAATGTAGGTAGGTTGTTGTAACATTAAACTTAAAACATGTTTTAATTTTTTTTTGCACTGCATGGATCACCAGTGCAGATGAATGCAGCATTTCTGTATGGCGCACTCAAAATGTCTTGTAGTTGATAAACCTGCCTAAGCTACTGCTTACATTTTGCTGTAATAGGCCTACATGTTTTTATTTATTTTTATTTGACTAGGGCAAGTCAAATTCTTATTTTCACACAGTGGGTTAACTGCCTGTTCAGGGGTAGAACGACAGATTTGTACCTTGTCAGCTCGGGGGTTTTGAACATGCAACCTTCCGGTTACTAGTCCAACGCTCTAACCACTAGGCTACCTTGCCGCAACAGCCTGATAACTGACAACTTTTGCAAGTTTTGTTTTTCGGTTATTCAATGTCAATCTTTAAAAACCGAAGCCAGACTGCAACAATTTAGTACCCTAGTTAGGACTATGGCATGTGTCTGTCTGTATACGTTCCCTCTGCTGCGCGATAAACTGGACACACGATAGCGGCAGTGCAATTAAAGTTGAATTCACCAATGCAAGGGCACCAGGCTGTAATTTCACAGTGGTGGAAAAAGTACCCATTGTCAACATTGAGTGAAGGTAAGAATACATTAATAGAAAATGACTCGAGTAAACGTGAAAGTCATCCAGTAAAATACTAATTGTGTAAAAGTCTAAAAGTATTTTGTTTTAAATATACTTAAGCATCAAAAGTAAATGTAATTGATAAAATACACTGAAGTATCTAAAGTAAAAGTATAAATAATTTCAAATGTCTTATATTATGCAAACCAGACGGCACCATTTTCTATTTATTTTATTTACAGATAGCCAAGGGCATACTCCAACATTCAGACATAATTTATAGCATTACATGCTTCATTCAAAGGCCCTTTTCTCAAAAGTGAGTTTACAAGTGTATCAACTTTCAAAGAAGAATGACTTTCCCTTTGTAGCTCTGAGTAAAAAATACATTGTTTTCTTTAGGAATGTAGCAAAGTAAAAGTAGTCAAAAACATAAATAGTAAAGTACAGATACCCCAAAAACTACTTAAGTAGTACTTTACTTAAGTACTTTACACCACTGTAATTTCCTAATTACTCAACTGTTGACTAATTTATACTTGCTAGTGTGTCCTATTGTCCTTTATTAGTAATTTATACCCGCGTGGGGTGTGAATTCTTTATCTTGTAACCTTTTGACAACCAAGATTACATTTTCTGTAGGCTACAGTAATGACCGTTGGAACCACTAGCAGGCTCATGTGTGGGTGTGGGTCTGTGAGGAGAGGTGTGTGTTGGTAATGTACTGCAGTTTATCGTGCAGCAAGTTGGCAGTGCTTGCTGTGACTTGTAGTGATGCGCATCGCGGACTGTATGTAAGCGAGCCTAAATTAGTTGACAACCCAAATCATTGCGCGGGCAAATAGAAACGTGCCACAGACCGGATTCTCTCCGCTGGCCTTGTGTTTGACACATGATCTAAATGTTGAAAGTGCGTGGGCAATGGAGAGAAACAAAATGGTGCAGTTTGATGCCAGGTAGTGGAGAGTGTTGCAGGTGCGAAGTTGTGGATATCTGTGTGCTTTTGTATGTTGTCATTTGTATGCGTATGCTTTGATTAAAAAATAAAATCTTACAAAAAAGAGAAAGTTGCTCTCCATCCAGGTTCACAACAACGCGCCCTCTCCTCTATCACAGGGCCGGCGACCCGGCGTTATGGGGGGGCAGGCCCGCCCACCCTACCGTACCGCCATGCCCGTCTAAATAAAATATTGAAATACTGATCATTTATTTGACCGAGACGCTGGCCGACAGAAAGATGCATCAATCTCAGTTAAAGCATCCAAGCGAGCGAAACAGTACCCCCCTGTCTCAGTATGTTTAGACCATGTATCTGATGCTGTCTGGACCAAAAGAGTATGGCATGTCATACGATTTCTGGCCAGACAGCTTAAAATACATGCGCTACACATAGAGGGGCGCTGTTTCGCTCGCTCGGATGACTTCTCCGGTGATATAGTTTCAGCAGAGAGGAAGAGGCTAAGCGAGAGTGCTCACTGGCGGCAAAATAAATCCATAATAAACCCAGTGCTTTTCTATGGAAATAATTTGCTGATCTAAATTTGTCGCCTGCTTCTCATCTTTGGGACGAAGACTCCCATTGTTATGGTGGAGACATAAGCATCTCGTCATTATATACAGCTCTCTGGTGTCAGCCTTTTGCGAATTGTAAAGGAAAGTTGGCAGATGCTGGATTGCCCTAAAGTAAATGGATTCGCCAAATGTATATAATTACTAATTTCTAACAACAAAATCATTTAAAATACTTCACCAGGGAGCACGACTTAGCCACAGAGTATCATTAGCTTCTTAAAAAAAACATCATATCACAAGTGTGTAGGCCTATGCCTATTTGGGAAGCCCGCAATTTGGGTAGTGCAATGTCTGATTTCCGATTGTCTTAACTCATCACGTAGACTACATAACTAATAACTCTGAGGGTCCGGAATAGGCTAGTTGATACAATGTTGCAAGTTCCATAGGCCGGGATTTTACACCATGTTGCACGTCACTAGCAATAGCTCAAATCAAGAGAGATAGAAAGGGAAGCAGACAGGCGTGGTAGAGAGATGAATGTGATTGAAAGAATCAATATTTTCTACTGTTTTTATTTTGTCGGCACTATGCCTATGTGTTTTACTTAGTTGAAAATATAAGTTATCGGCCTACTGCTGCATTGGCCTATAGGCTATCTCTGAGTTCTATGCTCTCTTTTCTTTAGCTTGCTAATAAATGACAGTGTATTAATGTGTCCATATGGCTGGTGCTCTCACCATAGTTGAATTTGAACTTTTAGATTATTAAAAGTTTACTTCAGATTTATACAATTGACATGGATGGACCTCGAATACTGACTTGTATCACAGATGAACGCACTGAGAGAAGTAGGGGGAGAAAGTCAATTGCTGGTTTTGAAAATAGAAGACTCATTTCCATTAGAACTAAATTCTATTATATTCTATGATTCACATTTTAGCCCAAGAGTCTGCTCATCGGAAAACTTCCTTTTCACTGAATGTTTACACTAGCAAGTAACAAAACAATTGGACAGTTAAACTGCAACATAATTCCTGGGTAATGTAAGCCAATCCTTTGCATAATTGTTTTGTGTGTGTTCAAGTACACTTCATCTGAACTCTGGCGGTGCCAGGTAACCTAATCTGTTTAACAAAAATATGGTGACCAACTGGATCAACTTGAGTGGAAAACCTTTTGAAACAGAGTAAAACAGGGAGGTCAGGGAGTTCCAATAAGAACACACACTTTAATTTCCCATTGAGGAACATTTTAACGTTGTACCCTACTGAACAGTACCCTGGGTTTTTCACTGAGCCAGTCAATTGTAGGCCTGTCATGAAATAATACCAACCCCCACATGCATGCTTACAATACACTATTAGAAAAAGGTGCTCAGTAGAGGCATACAGGGTTCTTCGGTTTGTCCACATAAGGGAACAATTTTTGGTGCTGGGTAGAACCCTTTGCAGAGGGGTCTATCTAGAACCCTCTATGTAGTGTAATTTAAAGAACCCCCTGTATATGGTTTTTCCTAGAACCTTCTATGAAGGGTTCTACCGAGAACCCTTTAATCTCTGGAGGGTTCTTTCAAGAATCCTCTATGAATAGATCCGCCAGACTTATTAGACTTTAAAATGTCATTATTTATGCCAATACATTACATATATCATAAGGCCTTTCTTTGAGGGCCTAGTTATACCGTAACACAATGGTGTTAGGAATCTCCTGGTTTACAGGCCATATCAGGCCTGCAAGTCACATTATGCAGCCCAGAGTTAGAATATCCAACAAGTGGAATTGCTGATCAACCGCAGCCTGCATTCAGAATGACTGCCAGGGTAGGGTAAATTGAACAGTGAGACAACCTCAATCATATAAACTGGAACAACCATATCAGTAACGGGTGCAATAAATCCAATTACTAACAGATTGGATTAGTTTAGAAAACGGTATGCTATTTATCTTTGTGTAGCATACAATTAATCAACCAATCAATGTACACAGATATTACAGTAAAACAAACAATTCTGAAAATCTCCCTTCAATAGAGCATGTTACATATGGTTCTATGTAGAACCCTTCTTGCCTTCCAAAGAATCATCTAAGAACCCTTTCTTCCAAAAACAGTTATTTTGATGTTAAAGGTTCTAGGTAGAACCCTTTGCCTTACAAAGAACCCGTCTTCCAAAAGGGGTTCTTCTTCTATCTAATTACGATCTTGTCTCATCTCTGCAACTCCCCAACGGGCTCGGGGGAGGAGAATGTCAAGTCATGCGTCCCCCTGAAACATGACCCGCCAAACCGCGCTCCTTAACACCGGCCCGCTCAACCCGGAAGCCAGCCGCACCAATGTGTTGGAGGAAACACCGTTCAACTGACGACCGAAGTCAGCCTGCAGGTGCCCGGCCCGCCATAAGGAGTTTGCTAGAGCGCGATGAGCCAAGTAAAGCCCCTCCCGGCCAAACCCTCTCCTAACTCGGATGACGCTAGTGCGCCGCACTATGGGACTCCCGGTCACAACACAGCCTGGGATCGAAACCGGGTCTGTAGTGATGCCTCAAGCATTGCGATGTGTCTTAGACCACTGCGCCACTCGGAAGGCCCAAAAAGGGTTCTTCTGATGAAAATGGTTCTTGGTAGAACCCTAAACCCCTGTAAATAACAATTATTTTCTAAGAGTGGAGGATAAAATCCATTTGAATTAAATCACTTTTGACAAAAACAACTTTGATTGCATACCTCACCATACCATGAGTGTCTTCATCACTGGAAAAGATAAACGGTTGAGATTTATATAATTTAAAAGCTTACAAACAGGGTTGTCAAACTATTTGATCATTTCTTGAAAAATACCATTTAGAATATATACACTACCGTTCAAAATTTTGGGGTCATTTAGAAATGTCCTTGTTTTTGAAAGAAAAGCTTTTTTTTTGTCCATTAAAATAACATCAAATTGGTTAAAAAAAATACGTGTAGACATTGTTCATGTTGGAAATGACTATTGTAGCTGGAAACGGCAGATTTTTTATGGAATATCTACATAGGCGTACAGAGGCCCATTATCAGCAACCATTAGCTAATCCAAGTTTATAATTTTAAAAGGCTAATTGATCATTAGAAAACCCTTTTGCAAATATGTTAGCACAGCTGAAAACTGTTGTTCTGATTAAAGAAGCAATACAACTGGCCTTCTTTAGACTAGTTGAGTATCTGGAGCATCAGCATTTGTGGGTTCAATAACAGGCTACAAAATGGCCAGAAACAAATAACTTTCTTCTGAAACTCGTCAGTCTATTCTTGTTCTGAGAAATGAAGGCTATTCCATGCGAGAAATTGCCAAGAAACTGAAGATCTGGTACAACGCTGTGTACTACTCCCTTCACAGAACAGCCCAAACTGTCTCTAACCAGAATAGAAAGAGTAGGAGGCCCCGGTGCACAACTGAGCAAGAGGACAAGTACATTAGAGTGTCTAGTTTGAGAAAGAGATGCCTCACAAGTCCTCAACAGGCAGCTTCATTAAATATGTAAAGATAACTTTACTCAACCATATGAAAGCAGATTTAATTAAATGGGACAATCTTCCCATAAATCTTACAGGTATAATAAACTTCTTCAGAATGACATGGCTCCGAAGTTATTATATTTATTCTCCTTATTATATTTATTCCCGGTAATAGCGGTAATAGCCATGCCATTCTTTAAAGAAGCATACTTGGTCATAAAATACTTTATATGAGCAAATAAAAGTCATACAATAAAAAGGAATATTTTTATTATTTTTTAAACAATCTTCATATATATATTTTTTTACCCCCTTTTTCGTGGTATTCAATTGTTAGTAGTTACTGTCTGGTCTCATCGCTACAACTCCCGTACGGGCTCGGGAAGGTCGAGAGCCATGCGTCCTCCAAAACACACCCCAACCAAGCCGCACTGCTTCTTAACACAGCGTGCATCCAACACGGAAGCCAGCCGCACCAATGTGTCGGAGGAAACACAGTGCAGTGCACCTGGCGACCTTGGTTAACGTGCAATGCGCCCGGCCCACCACAGTTTTCGCTGGTGCGCGATGAGACAAGGATATCCCTACCGGCCAAACCCAGACGACGGACGCTAAGCCAATTGTGCGTTGCCCCACGGACCTCCCGGTCGCGACAGAGCCTGGGTGCGAACCCAGAGTCTCTGGTTGCACAGCTAGCGCTGCGATGTGATGCAGTGCCCTAGACACTGCGCCACCCGGGAGGCCCTAGGATTTCTCAGTTTGGCTGGGCGGTCAGCTGTAGGAAGAGTCTTGGTGGTTCCAAACTTCTTCCATTTTAGAATGATGGAGGCCACTGTGTTCTTGGGGACCTTCAATACTGCATAATTTTTTTGGTAACCTTCCCCAGATCTGTGCCTCGACACAATCCTGTCTCTGAGCTCTATGGACAATTCCTTCGACCTCATGGCTTGGTTTTTGCTCTGACACGTACTGTCAACTGTGGGACCTCATACATCCAAATCATGTCCAATCAATTGAATTTACCACGAATTTACCAAGAAACATCTCAAGGATGATCAATGGAAAAAGGATGCACCTGAGCCCAATTTCGAGTTTCATAGCAAAGGGTCTGAATACTTATGCAATTTTTTTTATTTTTATACATTTGCAAAAAAAAAAAACTGTTTTGTTTTATCATTATGAGGTATTGTGTGTAGATTGCTGAGAAAAACGTTTTATTTAATCCATTTTAGAATAAGGCTTTAACGTTACGAAATGTGGAGAAAGTCAAGTGGTCTGAAAACTTTCCGAAGGCACTGCACTTAAAAAAATAGTATATTTTAATTATATCCACTAAATATATTTAAATATACTTTAAAAAAAAGATTTATAATATGCTGTTCCTCATTTAGCTTTTTCAATTGTTTTGATGTTCATTTGCCAACTGAATAATCGTGTACTTTTAACTAAACCATGTTTTATGTTAATTTATCACATTAATGTGAACAACTAAAGTGCTAAATGCGACTGGTGCACAGTTATAGATTTATTTAATTTAAAATTGCCACTTCAGCCACAACTGTTTTGTAAATAGCCTGTTGTAACATTGGCTGAGAGGATGTCTTCATCAATCATTGTAACCTTGGTGTCACGTTCTGACCTTTATTTCCTTTGTTTTGTATTTATTTAGTATGGTCAGGGCGTGAGTTGGGTGGGCAGTCTATGTTTGTTTTTCTATAATTTGGTACTTCTATGTTTCGGCCTAGTATGGTTCTCAATCAGAGGCAGGTGTCATTAGTTGTCTCTGATTGAGAATCATACTTAGGTAGCCTGGGTTTCACTGTGTGTTTGTGGGTGATTGTTCCTGTCTCTGTGTTTTGCACCAGATAGGGCTGTTTAGGGTTTCACACGTTTCTTGTTTTTGTAATCAGTTGTTCATGTTTACGTATTAAAAGAACCATGGACACTTACCACGCCGCATATTGGTCCTCTGATCCTTTTCGCCTCTCCTCTTCGGAAGAAGAGGAGGAAATCCTTGACACTTGGCTAATTACAATAGCCAATGTGGTATTACTGAGTAGAAGTATATTTGTAAAAGTATACCTGTACACCGTATTCATAAGGAATATGCAGGAATTCTAATTCTAATATCCTTCCTGTTTGGCCCTGTCCGGGGGTGTCCTCGGATGGGGCCACAGTGTCTCCTGGCCCCTCCTGTCTCAGCCTCCGGTATTTATGCTGCAGTAGTTTATGTGTCGGGGGGCTAGGGTCAGTTTGTTATATCTGGAGTACTTCTCCTGTCCTATTCGGTGTCCTGTGTGAATCTAAGTGTACGTTCTCTAATTCTCTCCTTCTCTCTTTCTTTCTCTCTCTCGGAGGACCTGAGCCCTAGGACCATGCCCCAGGACTACCTGACATGATGACTCCTTGCTGTCCCCAGTCCACCTGGCCGTGCTGCTGCTCCAGTTTCAACTGTTCTGCCTTATTATTATTCGACCATGCTGGTCATTTATGAACATTTGAACATCTTGGCCATGTTCTGTTATAATCTCCACCCGGCACAGCCAGAAGAGGACTGGCCACCCCACATAGCCTGGTTCCTCTCTAGGTTTCTTCCTAGGTTTTGGCCTTTCTAGGGAGTTTTTCCTAGCCACCGTGCTTCTACACCTGCATTGCTTGCTGTTTGGTTTGATTTGATTTTGATTTGATTAATTAAAATACCATTTAATTGATCAGGCTAGTATACTAATAATATAATGACGTTGATGGGTCAACTACATGAAACTTACATTTATACGAAACATCAATTTAAGTATAATTCTAATTTAAGAGAAATATACATTAAAAGTACCTAAAGTGTATTCAGGGGTGAAGGATAGCTGAAGCTGCTGGTAGATGGATTCAATTTTAGACTGAAATAAATGTAAAGTCCAGAAACGTATTGCAGAGCTTAAGAGAGCCAGTGAGGAGGGCGAGGAAAAACAGAAGCAATTTGCTGCCAGAAACAACTCACAAGATATAGATCAGGGAATTTTCTAAATGTGAAACCCACTTCCTTGAAACACATTAACTGAAACTGTCTTTGTTGCGTCCAAGATGATTAATTGCATGCCTTTTCCATTGTCTGATATGGCTGCTGGCCAAACTGTGTTTGCTCATGACAACAGTTTGCAGTGAACTGTTTTAAATCCCCCCATTTCATGTTAAAGAGCTATCTCACCAGGATCAAATGGCACTAGGCAATGCAGCCTTCCACAGGGAAGTAAACATGCAAATTCACCGCTTTCCCCATCTGTAAGTCTTCCTGCAACTTCTAGTAATCTTCCATCTACCAGCATCATGTCAGTCAAATCTAATTACATAGCTGTCAAGAGTTAAACTGTCTAAGTATCAGGATATGATTTTATTTGGAAAGAGGGTCAACTTTGGGTGTAATAATTTTGAAGGCGAGAGATGATGAGAAGTCTCGGCACAGCTATCGAACAGTCTGGTGAGGAACTAACTAACTAACCAATCAGGGTTAGGGGTAAGTTACAGTCAGTGTTCTTGATTATCATGCATGCCCAAAGCCAGGGGACAAAGGTACAATACAAGAGACTAAAGCTTAGCCCCATGTGAATCACAATTACCAATTCATCAGGACTATGGATGTGTGAGGACCTGACTGAAATAAACATTTATGAGATGTTGAAGGATCTGTCACTGAAATGGTGATATGCCTTATTTAAACGCTCACGGAACTTGTGTAACATCAACATAGTAAGAGAACGAGTGCAAATGTTTGCTTAAACAAAAGAGCAATGTGTGTGCAGTTCTATTGACATATTCTAAAGAGCTACCATCTACCAACACAGTCAGATGAATCATCTTGGAATAGTAAGTTGACAGACACATCTAACATTTGAGTGTTGGTTTGACACCAATTACAGATTTCCCCTTGGTTACCAATACCAATGAAAATATATTTAAAAAACAACTAAACCTGTCATGGAATTTGTTGATGCATATTCAATGGGCCCCACCTTATAACATCATACACTTTCTTTTTCTAATATATTTGAATTGAATAGTTGAAAGTGCAGAAGAGTAACAGCGCTGTTATACTTCTATTTTATACCCCAGATTGAACACCTCTTTCACAGACACAGACCCACCCACTCAAACCTTGATTCACCTACTATTACAGAATATCAGTCACTTATCTTGTCTTCAAACTAAGGGACAAATGTTATTTGTCACATGCGCCGAATACAACAAGTAGAAATACGAATACAACCTTACCGTGAAATGCAGTTCAAGAAATAGAGTTAAGGAAATATTTACTAAATAAACTAAAGTATAAAATGTAATTTAAAGTAACACAAAAAAATTACAATACAGAGGCTATATACAGGGGGTACCGGTACCGAGTCAATGTGCAGGGGTACAGGTTAATCAAAGTAATTTGTACATTTACGTAGGGGTAAGGTGACTATGCATAAATAATAAACAGTGAGTAGCAGCAGTGTTAAATCAGGGAGGGGGGTTAATGTATGTAGTCCGGGTGGCCATTTGATTAATTGTTTTATGGCTTGGGGGTAGAAGCTGTTAAGGAGCTTTTTGGACCTAGACTTGGTGCTTCGGTACCGCTTGCCATGCAGTAGCAGAGAGAACAGTCTATGGCTTGGGTGGCTGGAGTCTATGCCCATTTTTTGGGCCTTCCTCTGACACCACCTAGTATATAGGTCATGGATGGCAGGAAGCTTTGCCCCCTCTGTAGCGCCTTACGATCGGATGCCGAGCAGTTGCCATACCAGGCGGTGATGCAACTCGATGGTGCAGCTGTATAACTTTTTGAGGATCTGGGGACCCATGCTAAATCTTTTCAGTCTCCTGAGGGAGAAAAGTTGTTGTTGTGCCCTCTTCACGACTGTCTTTGTGTGTTTGCACTATGATAGTTTGTTGGTGATATGGACACCAAGGAACTTGAAACCCGCTCCACTACAACCCCATTGATGTGAATTATGTACAAAATGGTTTAGACGATAAGCTCCTGTATAGTTGGAATTGCTATCCGTTATCGTGTGCAAGCCCTGCCACATACGACAAGCATCGTAGCCGGTGTAATAGGATTCCACCTTCCTCCTATATTGTAATTTTTCATGTTTGATGTTTCGTCGTAGGTCTTAGCGGGATTTCTTGTATGCGTCCATGTCTGTGTTCCATTCATTGTAAGCGGTAGCTCTAACCTTTAGCCCCGTGCGGATGTTGCCTGTCATGCATGGTTTTTGGTTGGGATACATTATCGTCACTGTGGGGTCGACATCGTTTATGCACTTATGAAGCCTGGGACTGTAAACTCCTCAATGTTATCGAATCCCGGAACATATCCCAGCCTGTACTAGCGAAACAGTCTTGTAGCTTCGCGTCTACTTGGTCCGACCACTTCCGTATTGGTACTTCCTGTTTGATTGTAAACAGGAAGCAGGAAAATGGAGTAATGGTAAGATTTGCCAAAGATAGGACTTTGTATGTGTTTCTGTGGGTAGAATAAAAATGGTCTAGAGTTTTAGCGCCCCTAGTGGCGCAGGAGACGTGTCGGTAGATGTGAGGTAGGACGGTTTTAAGTCACCCTGTGTTAAAGTCTCCGCCCACCAGAAACGCCACCTCTGGGTAAGCGGTTTCTTATTTGTTTATGGGCCCATACAGTTTGCTGAGTGCCAGAGTAGTGTTGGCCTTTGGAGGAATGTAGACAGCTGTGATAATTACAGATGAGAACTCTCTTGGTAGATAAAAAGGTCTGCATCTTACCGGGTGTTAATCCACTTCACTTAGTGTAGTTCAATAACCAAAATATATATTTTTTCAACCTCAAGGTGTCCATCATAGCTGACATCCCATTCTTACTGCAGAAATCTTTGAAATAGATAAGACTTTTTTGAAAATGTGGTCACATAAAAAACAGATTTTACCATCATCCTGTTACCAAACTTTACATCTGCATTGTTCTTCGAGTAAATGTGTTTTTGTTACATTTTCAGTGGAAATTGTTAAAAGTAGTCCTTGTGCATAGAGTTGGATGGTTTGTTTAACTTTACAGGGTTTTTGTTTGGCATACTTTTAATGTAAACAAATTCTTGTTACTGTAGAATTGCCCACTGGCCAAGTACTTACTTTCGGCCCTAGGAGTTTAACACTTATTCAGACTGAAGAGTGATGGAGCAAAAACCTTGCTCTGCTATTAAAATTTTTACTGTAGGAGTGTTGGGCTCAAAGAGACAATTCTGTTTAAATTGTCCTGCTTGGAGGGGGGCAACTCTCAGGCGAGGGTCGTGTGTTACCTCCGGAGGTAGCGTTCGAGATGTGAGAACATTTGCAGCTTTACATTACAGTAATAAAACTCATCTCAGAATTTGTTTAATACCTCTCGAGAATCTCCTGAAATGTTTTAGTCTACTGTATGTGGAGGCTATCCCCCTCTTTTTTAGTCAGAGCTTTTCACTATCCCATACCTTAGACATAGGCCCATTTAGCTTTACCTTCTAATAATTACTTTTATACCCTTGTCTAACTGGATATTTATTGGCTATTCATAAGATTTTTAGTATTTTAATTGAATCATGCCAAAAATGTTGATCAATGCCACATGAGATACAATCACCCACCCAGACTGATGGCTGGAATTCATTTATGAATGAACCCCTGTTAAATTTGGTGCAAAGTAATCAGTTATATAATGTATAATGTTGTGGGAACCTGAACAATGATTTGGATTTGGAGAGCTTATTGACATGAGTAGAAGAAAAGTTAGTTAATGAAAGCAAGTTATTCATTCTTAAGTTGCTTGCTTAGTAAATGTTACAGGCATCCATTTCCACTACCTGTACATAATAAATACATGTTTTTTGTGTCTTGAGTGCATGATTAAATCTGATCCGTTTAAAAAATTTAATCTGGAGAGAAATGTATTACTGCAGTGACTGCAAAACTAGTGAACGTAAGATAATGTAAAAAATAAAGACCATGGCGAAAACAGCCAGCATTTGGTTTTCAGTGATAATTTAATTATACAAAGGTTCATTCAAACATACAGAAAAAGGGCTTTCAATTCTTTGCTCTGACTTTGTCTCATAAATGTGCTGCTGTAGAACTCTAGCACCAAGTCATCCATTCACCACTCTGACCCCTGAAAACTTCAAAGAAAGAAAAATCTACCATACCAAAAAAAAGCAAACGTATCACTCATTACATACATGACATCCAATTGTAAATGAAAAAGATAAAAATGGGGATGTGTCCCAAATGGTATTGTACCCTATTCCCTATATAGTAAGGGAACTATAAAAGGGAATTGGGGGGGGATTTGAGACGCAACCAGGGAGATTAGAGGGCAGTGTATTCATTTGTTTTTAAGACGAGGAGAAACGTTTGTCATTACCATGCTTCATAAAGTTTCAAGAGCACATGCAATTGATCCAAGATATTTCCAAATGCTGTTACCTAGGCAGATCAACCATGACAAGAGGTGTGGTTCTGGACAATGATACTGCTGTGACATTTTCATAGTACATAGTCATCCCTGTGGGGTAAATGAGTGTGCTGCTGTTTATTGTCCTACTCCCCCCTATGTAAAGTGAATATTTGAAAAAGGTCATCTCGGTAGCCAGGTTGTCAAAGTCTTCACTAGTTGCAGATGGAAATATAACAAATACAAGATAAAAAGTCATGTAGCCTTCCAGGCATGAAACTGAAGCATAAAGACAACTGGCCATAGTAAAATAAGCGATAGTTAACTACTCAGTGCATAGAGATTAGCTAGTGCAAGTAACTTAAAAGGTCTTGAACAGTCAAAATCATGTTTTTCATGAAATTGAATGATATTAGGATGAAACCAGATCAAAGTATGATGACCAAAGTATGAAAAATGACTTGCTTTTACAATGATAAAGTTTGATCATAAAGTTACTGGTCCGCTCCCCCATGTCAAACACTTGGATTCATTATTAAGAGGACATCACTTTAACTCTAATTTTAATACACTAATGGTAACATGATACTGTCTTACCTAATTTAAATAGGTACCACCTTCTAACCAACAACGGCAAAAGTGTGTTTGGAGGGGCTTAGTTTATATAGCTACTCTAATGGTGCCAACATTTTACTGTAGGGTGTCAGCAAATATAATTAAAAGTCTACCCTAATCATCTGTGGAAAAGACACATGTTTCCCCATTCATCTGTGTCTGGTGTTACTGGCTAGCTAGGTCTTCACCAAGCATGGAACAAAATAGGGGGAAGGGTCATTTAAAACGCCAAAGCAGTTGTCAAGCCAACACATCCGTCAGTGCTGCTGTGAACCCCATCACAAGAGACATGCCAAAACAAATATCATTGATGCAATTTCAATGTGGTTCGATTTGCTTTATGTATTACCAAGTTAGCTTGAGATAATTGTATTGCAACGCCACTCACTGCATCCAAGTCGCTTGACATAGGCATTGAAAAGAGCTGTCAGTCAAGGCTAGTTGTCAGTCATGAATAAAAACACCCTGCCCACTTAGCCTGTCTTTTCAAACTTCCTGGTAGTTAGCCATGAGAGAAAAAGTACTTTTCAGAATAACTGTTCAGAACCCTTCACACATTCTTCACATAGACTCTTGAGGGACTAATGAATTGACTGCTGGTACAAACAAATATTTTAACAAACGAGTTGTTTAACATTTTAATGTCTGAGCAAGAGGAGACTAAATTGTGAATTCAGAATTTTCTCTCAACAGTTTATTCCAAAGCCCAGGATCATTAGCAAAACATTAATCAAGCTGTGCCTTATTCAAAGCAAATGTATAAGATCTTTGGGCAAAATAAGCAAAGATGCTTCAAAACAACATAGCTCTACATTCTGCAAATACATTCAACTCAAGACAATTAAAAGCCAGAAACGTCATGGCTTTGCAACATGTGGACTTTTGCAATCTTACAGAACAAATGAAAACAAATTGAACCTACAGGGTGCTGATACAAATCTACTTTCCATGTATTGACCCTGATATAGAGGATCCTTTGAGTAAATGTTAGTTAATGTTTTTTTTGTGTTTTTTTTACAGGACTGGGCAACTCCAATTTTGATAAAGACCTCCCTCTAGTGGATGGATATACTGTAGCTCAACTTTCAGAGTAACATAATCAAAGTGAAGCTACAGCAAATAGTGAACAGGAAATGCATGTGAATGAGCTGTTCTTCATTTGATGTTACCAGAAAACATCAACAACATTACATGCATATCAGGCTGCTGAATTTGTGGAATTACTCTCCTGTCCCTGAAAAGTATACACTGTGAAAATAGGATAAAAAAGTAAGAAGAGAACAGATTATATATTTTTAAGTCAGTTTAGGAACTAGAGGATCAGTACGCAAAATAAATGGCTTTTCCTCCCTAGTCTGTCTCTTTCAGGTTGCACAACACACGCAAACACACACACCCACGCAAACAGACACACACTACTCCTTTCATCACGGTAGTCTCAAATGCATTCAGACACGACAACTAAAATCAAAAAATAAAGATCAGAAAAAAAACTTCTCATCGCTTTTAAAAAGATTTGTAGCACTCTCATTTTTAACTTAGCATTCACACATGCATACACTGGATGTGGGATGTTGTTGGTTGAGTCGTATGCTGGGACAGAACAGAGCAGCTATGTCTTCTGGTTTCTGTTTGTTTTGTGGTAAAGTGGAGGTGGGACTTTGCATAAGTGTTTATATGAATCTCAGGATACTCCACCAGCCACAGGTAATCCTCCATCATTAGTTGATGTGAATCCAGGAACACAGTGCTGCCTGGCTGTGACGATGTTTCCCATGTCTTAGGACTGCCCAAAAGGATAGGGTCCGTGAATACCCTGTGGGGGGAAATAAAGAAACATCTTGTGGATATAGAAAAATATTAATAAATACAAAGTTTTGGTTATACTGATGAACTATAGAATAATAAACATTGAAGTGTATCCCTAAGAAGTTTATTGTTGCTCCATATAGGCCTTACCTGGCTGTAAGTCACTACTGATAGGTTGCTTTGGAGACCGTTTGTTGCTATATTCACAGAGTTTTGTGACAGTCCATTTTGCTCTTGCTGCATTTGGTCCGGGCCACCCTCCCAGGTGTCCGCGGGGTCCTTGAGACCGCTGTCGTCACGGTGACTGTTTTCGTTGCTACCGGCGTGTTTCTGTGGCGAGGCGAAGGGGTTGTAGTCTCCCTCCACGTTGCGGGCAGGCTGGGTGTTAAACTCGGCCTGGAAGGAAGACAGCTGCTGCGTCACACCCAGGAGGCCTCCCACCTCCACGCTGAGGATCACCCAGATCATATCTACAGTGGGGAGAGAAGAATGTTAACACTCCACCGGGGAAAAGGTTTTAGAAAACTACACCTAGTAGAAGCATTAGACCTTCAATGTATTCAAGTGATGAAAGCATTGCCTTTGGTGGATTCAACATTAGACTGCGGTAACACGTTACATCAAAGTATACTTTCTAGAGGATGTGAAAAAGGTTTGAGTGGTTTAAACAAATACATTTATAGGTGGTTTATTAAATCGGTGCTAAACAGTTATAACAGTTGACTGCTAAATAAAGTTTCTCACCCCCATAGAAGAGTCCTGTGGCTGTGCTCATCCTCCACTGGCCCTGGTACATGCCAGGAGCCGCTGGGCTACGCATCTGCACACTGACATCAGCCATCTCCTGGGGGTCTAATGATCGCACCATCACCATGTTCACATGACCAAATTGGTCCCCTCCAACATACTTCAGACATACCCCGGGGGGCCATGACTCTGCTCCTGTGAGAGACAAACAAACAAATTACACATGATGAAATTGATAAACCATTACCTCAATTGCCAGCCGCAGTAACGATCAGTAGCTTGTTAGGTTGTGATTTTAGTCACAGCTCCTAAAGGGTCTTTTCACTTCAACAAACCTGTGTTCTGTATCCTCCACGTCTTAGTGAATGGCGTGTCAGGGGGAACAGACTCCCCCTCACCGATCGTCACATCCCCAACAAAAGACATGCATGGTGCATTGATGTTGGGGCTTTCAAAGTCATAGTAGGCTCCGATGGCTGCTTGTAAGTTCCTATGAGAGATGTAAAAATGGGGGAAAGAAATGGATATCAGTTAGTAGAACTCAACTACCCCCGTTTTGGTGCAAAGGGTGGAGGTTGAAAAGAGGGGGAAATCAAGCAAAAATATCATATTTAAAATAAAGGAAGGCTTGTTTGAAGAAAACTTAACCCGTTACACACATACCCCTATACGGCTTGAAACTGGCAGATTTGGGCACATAAGTGCCTGAATTCAGCCTGGTCTCAGAGACTAGACGTAACATAGTAAACCCGGTACACTAAAAGTATACTGGACAAAAATATAAAACGCAACAATTTCAATGATTTTACTGAGTTACAGTTCATAAGGAAATCAGTCAATTGAAACAAATTCATTAGGCCTTGATCTATGGATTTCACATGACTGGGAATACAGATATGTATCTGTTGGTCACAGATAAAATAAAAAAACACAAAAAAAAAAGAAGGGCGTGGATCTGAAAAACAGTTTGTATTTGGTGTGACCACCATTTGCCTCATGCAGCGAGACACATTTCCTTCACATAGAGTTGATCAGGCTGTTGATTGTGGCCTGTGGAATGTTGTCCCACTCCTCTTCAATGGCTAGAAGGCCAACATCCCGTAGTCGCCTCTTCACTGTTGACGTCGAGACTGGTGTTTTGCGGGTACTATATAATGAAGCTACCAGTTGAGGACTTTTGAGGCGTCTGTTTCTCAAACTAGACTCCCTAATGTACTTGTCCTCTTGCTCAGTTGTGCACCGGGGCCTCCCACTCCTTTTTCTATTCTGGTTTGAGACAGTTTGCGCTGTTCTGTGAAGGGAGTAGTACAGTGTTGTATGAGATCTTCAGTTTCTTGGCAATTTCTCGCATGGAATAGCCTTCATTTCTCAGAACAAGAATAGACTGACGAGTTTCAGAAGAAAGTTCTTTGTTTCTGTCCATTTTGAGCCTGTAATCGAACCCACAAATGTCGATGCTCCAGATACTCAACTAGTCAAAAGAAGGCCAGTTTTATCGCTTCTTTAAATCAGAACAACAGTTTTCAGCTGTGCTAATTGCAAAAGGGTTTTCTAATGACCAATTAGCCTTTTAAAATGATAAACTTGGATTAGCTAACAACGTGCCATTGAAACACAAAACCCTTTTGCTGATAGGCGTAGAGGCCCACTATGTAGATATAAAAAAAAAAAAGACATTTTAAAATAATTCAGCCGTATCCAACTACAATAGTAATTTACACAACATTAACAATGTCTACACTGCATTTCTAATCAATTTGATGTTTTTTTTTGTCCATTAGAATAAGTTATTTTCTTTCAAAAACAAGGACATTTCTAACTGACCCCAAACTTTTGAGCGGTAGTGTACGTTGTGCAAATTCGCAACATATCTACAACAAATTAATACAAACCATAGGGAACATCTATCTATCTATCTATATATATATATATATTTTTTAAATCTAATTTCTTCGCTTCAGGCCCCCTCATACTCGGCTCAAGGCCAAAAACATCTGTTTGTTTAAGCAAGGGATATTGGCCTTTTTCATCAATTTACACACAATACCCCATAATGACAAAGCAAAAACAATGTAATTTTTTAAATATATATATATATAAATAAATGTCTCCAACCAACAAGTGTTTCAACCACTCCATACATTTCTTGTTAACAAACTAGTTTTGGGAAGTCGGTTAGGACATCTACTTTGTGTATGACACAAGTCATTTTTCCAACAATTGTTGACAGACAGATTATTTCACTGTATCACAATACCAGTGGGTCAGAAGTTTACATACACTAAGTTGACTGTGCCTTTAAACAGCTTGGAAAATGCCAGAAAATGATATCAGAAGCTTCTAAAGCCGTGACAAATTATGTCAATTAGAGGTGTACCTGTGGATGTATTTCAAGGCCTACCTTCAAACGCAGTGCCTCTTTGCTTGACATCATGGGAAAATCAAAAGAAATCAGCCAAGACCTCAGAAAAAAAAATGTAGACCTCCACAAGTCTGGTTCATCCTTGGGAGCAATTTCCAAATGCCTGAAGGTATCACGTTTATCTGTACAAAAATAGTACGCAAGTATAAACACCATGGGACCACGCAGCCATCATACCGCTCAGGATGGAGACGTGTTCTGTCTCAAAGAGATGAACGTACTTTGGTGCGAAAAGTGGAAATCAATCCCAGAACAACAGCAAAGAACCATGCGAAGATGCTGGAGGAAACAGGTACAAAGTATCTATATCCACAGTAAAACGAGTCCTATATCGACATAACCTGAAAGGCCGCTCAGGCCATAAAAAAGCCAGACTACGGTTTGCAACTGCACATGGGGACAAAGATCCTAGTTTTTTGGAGAAATGTCCTTTGGTCTGATGAAACAAAAATAAAATTGTTTGGCCATAATGACCATCGTTATGTTTGGAGGAAAAGGGGGTGGCTTGCAAGCCGAAGAACACCATCCCAACCGTGAAGGGGGTGGCAGCATCATGTTGTGGGGGGTGCTTTGCTGCAGGAGGGACTTGGTGGACTTCACAAAATGAATGGCTTCATGAGGAAGGAAAATGTTGAGGATATTTTGAAGCAACATCTCAAGACATCAGTCAGGAAGTTAAAGCTTGGTCTCAAATGGGTCTTCCAAATGGACAATGACCCCAAGCATACTTCCAAAGTTGTGGCAAATGGCTTAAGGACAACAATGTATTGGAGGGGCCATCACAAAGCCCTGATCTTAATCCCATAGAACATTTTTGGCTAGAACTGAAAAAGTGTGCATGAGCAAGGAGGCCTACAAACCTGACTCAGTTACACCAGCTCTGTCAGGGGGAATGAGCCAAAATTCCCCCAATTTATTGTGGGAAGCTACCTGAAAGATTTTGACCCAAGTTAAACAATTTAAAAGGAAATTAATATGTAAACATCTGACCCACTGGGAATGTGATGAAAGAACTAAAAGCTGAAATAAATCATTTTCTCTACTAATATTGACATTTCACCTTCTTAAAAATAAAGTGGTGATCCTAACTGACCTAAAACAGGGAATTTTTACTGGGATTAAATGTATTTGGTTAAGGTGTATGTAAACCTCTGAATTCAACTGTGTGTGTGTGTGTGTGTGTGTGTATATATATATATAAAAAAACACATCATATTTACATAAGTGTTCAGAACCGTTACTCAGTACATTGTTGAAGCACCTTTGGTAGCGATTACAGCCGAGTCTTTTGGGGTTTGACGCTACAAGCTTGGCGCACCTGTATTTGGAGAGGTTCTCCCATTCTTCTCTGCAGATCCTCTCAAGTTCTGTCAGGTTGGATGGTGAGCGTCGCTGCACAGCTATTTTCAGGTCTGTCCAGAGATGTTCGATCGGGTTCAAGTCCGGGCTCTAGCTGGGCCACTCAAGGACATTTAGAGACTTGTCCTGAAGTCACTCTTGCATTGTCTTGGCTGTGTGCTTAGGTTCAATTTCCTGTTGAAAGGTGAACCTTCGCCCCAGTCTGAGGTCCTGAGAGCTCTGGAGCAGGTTTTCACCAAGGATCTCTCTGATCTCTTTGCTTTCCCTCGATCCTGACTACTTTCCCAATCCCTACCGCTGAAAAAACATCCCCACAACATGATGCAGCCACCACCATGCTTCACCGTAGGGATGGTGCCAGGTTTCATCCAGACGGTGGAGTGGAGTGCCTTCGGAAAGTATTCCTACCCATTGACTTTTTCCACATTTTGTTACAGACTTTTTCTAAAATGGACTAAATAAAAAAAATTGAAATCTACACACAATACCCCATTATTACACAGTGAAAACAGGTTTTGAAATGTTTGCTTTTGTATTAAATTAAAACCAGAAACACCTTATTTACACAAGTATTCAGACCCTTTGCTATGAGACTCGAAATTGAGCTCAGGTGCATCCTTATTCCATTGGTCATCGTTGATGTTTCTACAACGTGATTGGTGACCACCTGTGGTAAATTCAACTGATTGGACATGATTTGGAAAAGCACACACCGGTCTAGATAAGGTCCCGTAGTTGACAGTCCATGTCAGAGCAAAAACCGAGCCATGAGGTCAAAGGAATTGTCCGTAGAGCTGTGAGACAGGATTGTGTTGAGGCACAAGCTAATGTTTGTTTTAATGAATTTTTATTATATTTTTACTTTGTGGCTCTGGCTAATTTGAATGTCTCTTGCTCAGTTGGGTTTCCACTAGTTACCACAAATACAAAGTCAAAATTGGCTATATTGTACAAATTCTTGGGGGGAAAAAAACAACGCTTTTTGGTCTTAATTTAAGGTTAGGGTTAAAAATAAGGTTAGAAGTGTGGTTAAGGTTAAGTTAAAAATCTGATTTTAAGAAGATACATTTTATAAATAGGTGGGGTTCATGACTTTGCGGTAGCTAGAGTGATGACCGGTTAGTGGCAGCAAGAAATTGTGATATAAAAGGCGAATGCCAATAAGAATGTGGTAAAAATGTGGCTGTTTGAAAGGGGACCATATTTACATTGCCCAATTAGATTGCCTCCCTAGAAAGGCCCAAACCAAGGAAGAAACCTAGAGAGGAACCAGGCTATGAGGGGTGGCCAGTCCTCTTCAGGCTGTGCCGGGTGGAGATTATAACAGAACATGGCCAAGATGTTCAAATGTTCATAAATGACCAGCATGGTCAAATAATAATAATCACAGTAGTTGTCGAGGGTGCAACAAGTCAGCACCTCAGGAGTAAATGTCAGTTGGCTTTTCATAGCCGATCATTGAGAGTATCTCTACTGCTCCTGCTGTCTCTAGAGAGTTGAAAACAGCAGGTCTGGGACAGGTAGCACGTCCGGTGAACAGGTCAGGGTTCCATAGTCGCAGGCAGAACAGTTGAAACAGTCATCTTTCCATAGAGAGGTTTTTCTAGGCCAAACCATTCAGACGCTACAGACGATTTTGTGAGAAGACTGATTTCCGGGATGTCTCATGGTCTGACAAACACCACTCTAGCTGTCACCTTTCACCGCAGATGCGGAAGTGCGACATTGGCAGATGCGGTGGATTGAGACACATCCAATGCAAAAACAGATATATCTAGCTTAAACTGATGGATTTTTAAATGGGGATTGTTTTATTATGCGGGGGCATGGACATCGACTATAGGGGGGTTTTAAAGGACCAATCTTGAGGAACTGGCCAAAAACAGAGTGCATGGAGATGATTTATGGATAACCTATGCTCCTCATGGAATAAAATGGTTTAAGTCAAGTCAGTAAGTCAAAGGTGCAATCTTGTGCCTTTAATTTAAAATTTCCACTGCCCTGACACACTCTGATAAGGACAGGGAGCCAAGCCCACTGAAGCCAAGCCCACTGAAGCCAAGCCCACTGAAGCCAAGCCCACTGAAGCCAAGCCCACTGAAGCCAAGCCCACTGATCCACCAACCTAAAGGCTTTTACTAACTAACAAGCTGGTCAAGAGGAATTAGATTCTCTGAGAAGGTTTTTTAGTCCCTTTCAAAATGTTCCTTGCTCATACAATTTGGCCAGATGTATTTTAGTGGACATTGACCTTTAGAATTATGCATGTTCCTCAGAGAAACACTACAGAAATGCTGCAAGCTGAATGTACAGCAATATACCTACTGTCATATGTGAGTGCAGCAGTTCCACATTTTAGACAGTGCAAATACATAGCCTCACGTGATTATAAATCAAGGCCTTCGAATGCCCATTTGCCACAATGCAGTAGTATGTTGTTAGTTAACTAGCCATAGTCAATAGCGACGCAAAACTGTACAAATGTAATAGTCAATGAATGGGGTTATAACGTTCACAACCATGGAAGATAAACTGTCCAGTAACATTACTAAGGACGAACGACTGCGAGATATGATGTGTATTGTGTACATAGTTGCATTAATAAACAAATTGTGAAACGTTTCCACAACAGAACACTGCTGTGTGAGGGCAAACCTTCCACCTGCAACATTGCTGCATGTGAAACTTGAACTGCACAGCATACTGACTGCACCACATGCTGACTGCAGCACGTGCCCATGATCTAAAGGAGGATCTTGGAACCATAGAGATCCTATTCAAGTACTATGTCATAACCCCTCAAAGTTCCAGAATGGTATGAAAATGGAAGCCATTGTGGTGGTCAGGGAGAAATCCAAACCAGTCTAATTGGAATGAATGGCAGTATGGCAGTCTATTGGAGATGCATTTCCTGCTTTACTTACGCAGGAAAATAAAGGCATGTGATAGAGTGTGCAATATAATTATTGTCACCCTAAAATGATTGTATAAACTATTTATAGGTCTAACTTTGAAATCTAAAATATATGTAGATAGACCATAAATGGAGTAATCCTTAAGGTCCAAGGAAGATATATATTATTTTCAAAGGTAGACTGGCTCTGGCAGAAAACACTCAGATCTAAATGTGAAATGATTCTCAATTGTGATACGGTTCAAAGCCCTTTACTTTCACATCACATAAACATAATTTCACAAATGCTAAATATACACTTACAGTTCACGGTCGTAACCGGCTTTATCACAGTTGCAACCAACATTATTTTTCAGGAAAACAGGTTTCTAGTGGCCTTCTGTTACACACAGGTGTTCGGAGCATGCTAGATAATTAGTTATCACAGGTGGTCCCTCTGTCTTCCGTAAACATGCGCTGTAACATGGGGATATGGCCATGTGGGAACACTAACTCTATAAAGTGGTGTATCAATTTAACCTTTTGAAAATTATTTATTGCTGATATGAAAGGTCCTTAGGCTTCCAAATGTTCAGAACAAGCCGTGGCTCTTAACAAAACTCCTCCGTACAGAAGACGTCTTCATCCAATGACTCCTCTAGTGTCTAAGCCTGGGGGAGGGTTCCACTTAACTAACATATGGAATTGTTTTAAGATGGCGACACCAAAGATAATTTTGCTATTTGATTTTGACACCTTAGGTATAAAAAAATAACCAAATTATTTATGAAATACTGAATTTGGCCTTACTGCTATTAGCCCATAGAAATGCATTGAACAACAGATTCATATGTGGAAAAATAGCTAGTCCCAAGAAATATTAAAAAGGAAGTTGTCTGTCCTTTATCTGAAAGATAAGAAAGACCAGGAAACTACTTTAAAAAATGTATACATATTTAACCCGCTTTTTTTTTTAGGCACTAAACTACCATATATACTTCCATTATTTTTCCTGTATAGGGCTATCTTCAGGCGAGTCTTGTGGGTGTCTTTGAGCAACCGACATGAACGTCTTCATGAAAAACTCACCTTTCCATAGATGGGTCATAATAGTTTGTAGGCTAAACTATTATGTTGTGTTATCATATTTTGCCTACTCCAATGTTTGTAGAATGCATACTGGCATTTGAAAAAGGAATCCGGACACACTGTGGGCACGGGAGACATTTAAATGTAGTTGTAGATGCATGATACATTTGGAATTCCATGATCAGAACTCTATAATCAGAATACTAAAGCTGCATGAACTGTCAAGTTTAGACACAGCCTTAAATCCACAATATGTAACTTTTTGGGCAACTACCAAATTCACATTAAAAAAGTGGGTTATAGATCTGTCATTCTCATTGAAAGCAAGTCCAAGAAGCGTAAGATCTGTTCCATGTACGCTATTTCTATGCCACCCATTCTTAAGTTTAGTTTTTGGGGGTATTTTACTTTTGGCTTTGAACACCAGTTTCAAACAGCTGAATAAAAAAAAAAATGTTGGTTATGGAAGAAATATTTCACAGTGGTGTAAATGGTACAATAATTCTCTACATAGTGACTGCTTCTTTTGTTACATATACTGAAATTTGGCTAACTATTAGCATTTTAGCAACCAGAAAATGGCAGAGCAATTTCTGCATATTACACCTTTAAACTGGCTGGCTAACAAACATGCTGTGCATATAACAATAAGATAGTGTAAAACAATTAATTTTATCACAGCACTGGCAGACCATGGCTGATCTATACTCTCCCTAACCACCTGATCTTTTATACTGTCATAATAACAAATCATGCATTGAACCTTATTGTGACCTAGGTCATAATAACAATTATGTTCCTTCTAGTATTCTAATTCTATGCTTGGAACCTTGTTGTGACCCAGGCCGTGGTCTTGTGATGCCTGGACACTTTCATGTGGAAAGAAATGTATTGCTGAAAAAGAAAATCAGAGTGGACAAACGAGCCTCATTGGTTGTATTTGCCTAGCTAGATATGATGACTACTCTTGCTAAAGATGCGTTAATTCAACGTTAACTCAATACCCTCTCCAGACATTATAATTAGTCTGACGGTAACATAGCTGTACAAAATAAAGATATGCAATTTACACGTTCCACAATAACGTTATAGAATGATCGTTAATAGACCCACACCTGTCAATGATTTTTCATTGAAGGAAGGACTATCCTGGCTGTAGCTAATTAGCCAGTTAGCTAGCTAGCAATCCAAATGACAATCCAATTAATTACATTTTACATCTAATAGACGCAAAAAATAATATTTTTTGCTCGTTGAATTATAAAGAAAAAAGAAAAATCACAAACAAATTGTTGGCTGACTATCCGTCATACAGCTAACTAACTAGCTCAATCCTCTACCTAGCTATCTAAGTTAGCATTAGCAAACACAGAGGCCACAAGTCCCCGAGCTCACCAATTGGTCATGTCCAGGAAGAAGGCGCATCCAGCGGGGTTCAGTTGAAACCCAAGCAGTCTCTGAAACTCGGCTATGAGGATGTCTTTATCGGTGGTGCCCATGCAGCTGAATTTCTGCATAAGCTCCGGGTCCAGATCCAATTCCATGCCCTCCATCGCGGATTTCCCTGACAAGGGACAGGGTACCTTTCCTAATTTAGTCCGAGGCCTCAACCTGTCATAAAAAAACTAAACAACAACCCAAATGCGCATGACAGTGACAAATCTACGACTGATGCCGCGTTCAAACCAACAGGGAACTCGGAAATTTCTGAGGTCAGTGCGTTCAAAACAACCGGGAACTCGGGGAAAAAACGAGCTCCGACTGGGATTTTTGGTTTATTTAAAACGGTCATCAAACTTCGGAATTCCACATCGGGAACTTGGGCCTTTTCTATCGCTCAGACTTTCCGACCTGAAGATCACTGATGTCATGTTTTGACCTCGTATTTTGCCGAATTCCTAATTGTTTTGAACGCGTTCAAGACAACTGAGAATTCCGAACAAACAAGACTTCAAATAATGACGTCAGTGATTTTCACGTCGGAAAGTCGAAACTCTACGAAGGTTCCCGAGTTGGAATTCCGAGTTGGATGACCGTTCAAAATATGTTTCCCAGTTGGAGCTCGTTTTTCCCCCAGAGATCCCAGTTACCGTGAACGAATTGAATTTGGAAGTCGGATATTTCCGAGTTTCCAGTTGTTTTGATCGCAGCATACGTCAACCCATGGCCAATTCACGAGGGTCGATGTAGCGACATAATCTGCCAACTCGGAGGTCACACCTAAAAAGGGCAACTATTTGTTTTAGTTTTCGTAATAGATCAATTAATCTGTAATTATGCTGCAACTATCAAACAACAGGTGGTGAACACAACAGATACACGCTATATTTTGTCATCGAGTCCGCGCTGCGCCAGCTCAGGCCGACCCTCTTGAACTAAACCACGGTTGGCGTTTCAAGTCGCCTACATTGCAGACGTCTCAGAATAACTTTTTGCACTACAAAATTATTTCTTATGAATGCATACAGTTCTCACAAAATGTAATGCCAAATGGTCAATTCAGAAATGTGTCATACAATTTATAAGACATTGATTCTCAGATTCTGTACCCGAATTTGCATTATTTGCAATACCGATAGTGGAGGGAGGTGGCGCTGCAGTTATTATGCAGACCCTAACGAGGACGCGTCTCCTCTCATCTTAAAGCAGTCGTTGTTTACTTAGACTTCCGGTAAAGGGAACGGGGTTTTCAACGTTTGGTGTAAGCTAGGCTGATCGAAATGCCGAAGTAAGTGTTTTATCTTGTGTCTCTCAGTTGCATATTTAATCTATTTTGAAGGTATTTTACCTTAATGAACACTGGACATGTATATCTAATGGAAGTTAGTTAGCTAATTCAATCGGCTTCAGCCAGAGCTTCAACCCTATTGGCTGTGAAGGAAGTGTAGCATCATTCATAGCGTTCCTGTTAATCTCCCTGATTTTACATTGATTTGGTTTTATTATGACAGCTGAAGTATATACTCTGGTTTTGCCTACACTGATCAAGTTGATGTAGTGCTCAATGTCTGTTTATCCATCAGGTTTTATTGTGACTACTGTGACACTTACCTAACTCATGACTCGGTAAGTCTGCACAACATTGGTAGTAGAAGTGTTTACTGATTGCATGTGGTTGATTCTGTCTTGAAGCCGCATATGATGAGTTTCTTCTCTAGCCTTACTGTATATTCAGATTGTTGCAAGGTCAACATTGTGTCCAGTGTACATTGATGACTGTAATGTGTTTGGTAGCCCTCTGTGAGGAAAACACACTGCAGTGGCCGCAAACACAAAGAAAATGTGAAAGACTATTACCAGAAATGGATGGAAGAACAAGCACAGAGCCTCATTGACAAAACAAGTGAGTAACACAAGAAAAATACATACTTTGACCTGTCTTTGTTACCTTGATGTGTTTCGGCCACGATAACCATCCTAGGTGAAAAGGGGCCGGAGGGCTAATATGTCAGGAGTTCTAACAAATTTTGTTTCTCTTAGCTGCTGCCTTCCAACAAGGGAAGATGCCCCCAACACCATTCCCAGGAGCCCCACCTCCAGGGGGTGCCATGATCCCTCCACCAAACCTCCGTAAGTGCACAAGTGCCATGTACATTTCTGTTTGTATGCGAAAAGCACATCCAAGCTCGACCAAATTCCTCAGTTGGAGAGTAAATCTTACCACTCATTTACAAAAATGACATAATATACAAATATTTTGCCTCTAATAAAGGTCTGAGTTACCTAGTAGTGGTTGTTGTTAATGATGTTTTACGAATAGATGGCCCACCACGTCCAGGGATGCTACCAACACCCCAGATGGGTGGTCCTCCAATGATGCCCATGATGGGTGGAATGGGACCACCCCCACCTGGAATGATGGGTGGTCCAGGTAGGATAACCTCGAACTGTTACTTCTGTAATGTACAGTGCATTCAGAAAGTAGTCAGACCCCTTGACTTTTTCCACATTTTGTTATGTTACAGCCTTATTCTAAAATGGATTAAATAAAACATTTTTCTCAGCAATCTACACACAATACCTCATAATGGCGAAGCTAAAATGGAAATATCACATTTCCATAAGTATTCAGACCCTTTACTCAGTACTTTGTTGAAGCAACTTCGGCAGCGATTACAGCCTCGAGTCTTATTGGGTATGACGCTACAAGCTTGGCACACCTGTATTTGGGGAGGTTCTCCCATTCTTCTCTTCAGATCCTCTCAAGCTCTGCCAGGTTGGATGGCGAGCATCGCGGCTCAGCTATTTTCAGGTCTCTCCAGAGATGTTACATCAGGTTTTAGTCCTGGCTCTGGCTGGGCCACTCGAGGACATTGAGACTTGTCCCGAAGCCACTCCTGCGTTGTCTTCGCTGTCTGCTTAGGGTCGTTGTCTTGTTGGAAGGTGAACATTTGCCCCAGTCTGAGATCCTGAGCACTCTGGAGCAGGTTTTCATCAAGGATCTCTCTGTATTTTGCTCCGTTCATTTTTGCCTCAAACCTGACTACTCTCCCAGTCCCTGCCTCTGATAAACATCCCCACAGCATGCTTCACCCTATGGTGAAGGAATGGCTTTCATCTGGCAACTTTACCATAAAGGCCTGATTGGTGGAGTGCTGCAGAGATGGTGGTCTTTCTTGAAGGTTCTCCCATCTCCACAGAGGAGCTCTGGACCTCTGTCAGAGTGACCATCGGGTTCTTGGTCACCTCACTGACCAAAGCCTGTCTCCCCCAATTGCTCAATTTGGTAGGGCGCTAGGAGCTCTAGGAGGAGTCTTGGTGGTTCCAAACTTCTTCCATTTAAGAATGATGGAGGCCACTGTGTTCTTGAGGACCTTCAATGCTGCAGAAATATTTTGGTACCCTTCCCCAGATCAGTGCAATCCTATCTCGGAGCTCTACGGACAATTCCTTTAACCTTTAACCTCATGGCTTGTTTTTTTTTCTCTGATGTGCTGTCAACTGTGGGACCTTCTATACAGTACCCGTCAAAAGTTAGGAGACACCTACTCATTCAAGGGTTTTTCTTTATTTTTACTATTTTCTACATGATAGAATAATAGTGAAGACATAAAACCTATGAAATAACACATGGAATCATGTAGTAACCAAAAAAGTGTTTAATCATATCAAAATATATTTTACATTTGAGATTCTTCAAAGTAGCCACCCTTTGCCTTGATGACAGCTTCGCACATTCTTGGCATTCTCTCAACCAGCTTCACTAGGTAGTCACCTGGAATGCATTTCAATTAACAGGTGTGCCTTGTTAATTTGTGGAATTTCTTTCCTTAATACATTTGAGCCAATCAGTTGTTGTGACAAGGTAGGGGTGGTATACAGAAGATAGGGCTATTTGGTAAAAGACCAAGTCCATATTATGGAAAGAACAGCTGAAATAAGCAAAGAGAAATGACAGTCCATCATTACTTTAAGACATGAAGGTCAGTCAATGCAGAAAATGTCAAGAACTTTGAAAGTTTCTAAAAGTGCAGTCGCAAAAACCTTCAAGCGCTATGAAGAAACTGCCTCTCATGACGACTGCCACAGGAAAGGAAGACCCAGAGTTAGCTCTGCTGTAGAGGATACTTCATTAGAGTTAACAAACCTCAAATTGCAGCCCAAATAAATGCTTCCGAGTTCAAGTAACGGACACATCTCAAAATCGACTGTTCAGAGGAGACTGCATGAATCAGGCCTTCCTTCATGGTCAAATTGCTGCAAAGAAACCACTACTAAAGGACACCAATAAGAAGAGACTTGCTTGGGCCAAGAAACACAAGCAATGGACATTAGACCGGTGGAAATTTGTCCTTTTGGTCTGAGTCCAAATGTGAGATTTTTGGTCCCAACCGCCTTGTCTTTGTGAGACGCAGATTAGGTGAACGGATGATCTCCGCATGTGTGGTTCCCACTGTGAAGCATGGAGAAGGTGGTGTGATGGTGTTGGGGTGCTTTGCTAAATCACATTGCTGGTGATTTATTTAGAATTCAAGGCACACTTAACCAGCATGGCTACCACAGCATTCTGCAGCGAAATACCATCCCATCTGGTTTGCGCTTAGTGGGACGATCCGTTTGTTTTTCAACAACCTGGGGCTAGGCTGTGTAAGGGCTATTTGACCAAGAATAATAGTGATGGAGTGCTGCATCAGATGACCTGGCCTCCACAATCACCAGACCTCAACCCAATTGAGATAGTTTGGGATGAGTTGGACTGCAGAGTGAAGGAAAAGCAGCCAAGAAGTGCTCAGCATATGTGCGAACTTCTTCAAGAATGTTAGAATATAATTCCTAATGAAGCTGGTTGAGAGAGTGCCAAGCGTGTGCAAAACTGCCATCAAGGCAAAGGATAGCTTCTTTGAAAAATCTAAAATCAAAATATAACTTTTTGGGGGGGTTCATGATTCCATATGTGTTATTTCATAGTTTTGATGTCTTTACTATTAATTCGACATTGTAGAAAATAGTAAGAATAAAGGAAAACCCTTGAATGAGTAGGTGTCCAAACTTTTGACTGGTAGTGTAGAAAGGTGTGTGCCTTTTCCAAATCATGTCCAATCAATTGAATTTACCACAGGTGAACTCCAAGTTGTAGAAAAATCTCAAGGATGATTAATGAAGCAGGATGCACCGGAGCTCAATTTCAAGTCTCATAGCAAGGGGTCTGAATACTTATGTAAATAGGGTATTCGTTTTTTATTTTTAATACATTTGCAAACATTTCTAAAATCCTGTTTTCGCTTTGTCATTATGGGGTATTGTGTGTAGAATGAGGGAAAACAATTATTTAATACATTTTAGAATAAGGCTGTAACGTTAGAACATTTGGGAAAAGGTCGAGGGGTCTGCATAATTTCTGAATGCACTGTACATACATAGACTCAAACAAGTGACGAATGTGCTTCGGAGTTTGCCAGTATTGAGAGAACATACCATCTAAAAGAAGATACTATCATCTGAAAACAGGAATGACTCAAACCATAACCTGTAAATGATTTCTTTCCTTCATTCTCAGGTATGCGACCTCCAATGGGTGGCCGTATGCAGATGATGCCTGGACATCACATGATGCGACCTCCCGGTCATCCAATGATGATGAGGCCAATGATGGCACGGCCAGACCGATAAACTCTCCCCTCCTCCCTCAAACACACACTGTGGGTTTGTTCCACATGATCACTAAATCTTATGTTCTCACTTCTCCCCTAAAGTCATTTGATTAGGGAAATCTATGATTAAGTTGGTCTAAAGCATTTAATGAAGTCGCTGACAAGTGCCACAGTCCCTTATATTTAGCCACTTGATCGTGGAAAACATTGTTAATTTTACGTCAAACTACCAAGTAGATTTGAAGGTGAGTAAGAGATTCCGTGGAAGTAACCTTTTGGCAAATCCCTCCCCACTCTACATCTGTCTCTAGGACTTAACTTTACATAATACTGTTTTGATCATCTTGCCTTTGCTGTCCTCCCACCCATTTTCCCTGGATGGATTTCATTTTTATTATGCTACAGATTTTATAATGATCCCCTCTGCTTATTCCAATTTTCCCTGCCCATCCTTTGTTAGTTTGGTGTCTTGGCACATGCTAAAGACAAAACAGGAACATATGAGGAGGTTGTTGAATGTGTTTTTGTCATTCACATAGAGGTGTATTAAGGTCTGTTTTTAGTTGGCAGTACCATTCAGATGAAGCATTGTGTCAACTGTTTTTTTAAACATTTTTAAAACGATTTTTATGAGCTGATGCTATTGACTGTGCATTTATTTTATGACGGTCTATTAAACGAAAATGATAACTTATTTGTCTGGTCGATAAGGTTTTCCGTCTCTTTGAACAGTTATATTTTATATCTCTTGCTGTTCGTTATAAATTCAGCAGATGGCGCTAACGCAATATGTGTCAAAGCATGTCTTTGCTATGTCTTATGGGAAAAATACAATTACACAAATTACCCGTGGTGAATAAGGGTCGTTTTTCATTTCGCTGAAGATGAGAGGTGGAGTGGAATGTGAAGAGAATATGCCTATACGCTAGCTAGCTACAAATAAATAGTTTAGCTAGGTTATTCTCACCAACACCGCAATGGCAGGAATAATCAAAAAGCAAATATTGAAACATTTGTCCAGGTAAGAAAGATTGCTAGCTTGGCTTGGCTAACGTTAGCTAGCCATCTGCTTTAAGCTTGGATGGGCCAGCTAGGTGTAATACTAGGTAGGCATGTCAACCAAAAGATGTCCAGATAGAAGGATATTCATGATTTGTTACACAGCCCACTAGTTGTCTTTTGTGTTGGATAAAGCCGCTGGCAATTTCTCAAGCTAGTAGTGCAACACCAAGCAAAGCTGATGCATAGTCTCGCGTGCGAACAGACGTTTTCGTGGAAGATTTAATTCATGTCAGTCACCTTACATAATGAATCAATACTGCCGACTGTAAATAAACGAATCCAGCATGATGTTACCATTTCTCAGGAGTGTGACTGTGTAATAGAGCATGAATGGACCTATTATATTTAACGTTACCTTCAAGTGTTCTGCTTGGACCTCATCACCGTCAGTCATGTAACAGACATGCAGACTTTTCAGGACCGGCCAGCAGTGAGTGTCTATGGACGGGACAGCAGTAATTTATAGGCACAGTATAAGGTCCTGAATGGGGCTTAAACAATTGTGTACAAAATATTTTTTATTTTTTTGAGAAGATTACCGAGTTCCGGACCTGTAGTTACAGCCATGAGTGGAGCCACTCCGTATTGAGAACAATGAAACTCAGGTGGCTTCAGGACTATTCAGAAATTCCTGTCCCTCGTTAGAGTCAGGTTATGAGAGCAATTGCTGACTGTGGGTGTCATTTCAAGTCAGCGATGAATGGCCATCAGCCCTTCCTTCAGTGTCATTTGTCCTCACTTACAGTGGTTTGAATAACTTGGCATTACACCTCAAAAGGATCTCATGAGATATAATTAAAATCAGTTGGTGTGCCTGCCTGCTGGAGTGTAGTGCTGCTGCTGTGCTATTTTGAGAAGATGGTCCAATTTTGGGCTTTTGTTGACAGATGAGGATGTGAATTTTACATGTTTGTGTACTCCCATTATTTCTCTCTCTCTCTCGTACTCAAATAATAAGAAAATAGGTGTGTCTTGACCACCATTTGCCTCATGCAGTGCTTGACACATCTCCTTCGCATAGAGTTAATCAGGCTGTTGATTTTGGGCTGTGGAATGTTATCCCACTCTTCAATGGCTGTGTGAAGTTGCTGGATATTGGATGGAAGTGGAATACACTGTTGTACACGTTGATCCTGAGCATCTCAAACATGCTCAATGAGGGACATGTCTAGTGAGTATGCAGGCCATGGAAGAACTGGGACATTTTCAGCTTCCAGGAATTATGTAGGGATCCTTGACATGGGGTCGTGCATTATCATGCTGAAACATGAAGTGATAGTGGCGGATGAATGACACGACAATGGACCTCGGGATCCCATCACCGCATCTCTGCATTCAAATTGCCATCGATAAAATGCAATTGTGTTCGTTGTCCATAGCTTATACCTGCCCATACCATAACCCCACTGCGCTGTTCTACCTTCTTAAAAGCATTATCAACAAGGCAGGTCCTACAGGCTCTAGTTTTGTCACACCATCCAGGGAAAATGCAGCAGCTACTCTTTCTGGGGTCTGTCAAAATTAAGGCAGTTATACAATTTAAAAAACACTACAATACATTCATAACAGATTTCACAACACACTAAGTGAAGTGTGTATCCTCAGGCCCCTATTCCACCACACATCAACAGCACAAAATCCATGTGTATGTGTGTGTATAGTGCGTATGTTATCATGTAGGTATGCATGTGTCTGTGCCTATGTTTGTGTTGCTTCACAGTCCCCGCTGTTCTATAAGGTGTATTTTTATCTGTTTTGTAATATCTGATTCTACTGCTTGCATCCGTTACCTGATGTGGAATAGAGTTCCATGTACAGTCATGGCCAAAAGTTTTGAGAATGACATATTCATTTTCCCATAGTCTGCTGCCTCAGTTTGTATGATGGCAATTTGCATATACTCCAGAATGTTATGTAGAGTGATCAGATGAATTGCAATTAATTGCAAAGTCCCTCTTTGCCATGCAAATGAACTGAATCCCCCCAAAACATTTCCACTGCATTTTAGCCCTGCCACAAAAGGACCAGCTGACATCATGTCCGTGATTCTCTCATTAACACAGGTGTGAGTGTTGACGAGGACAAGGCTGGAGATCACTCTGTCATGCTGATTGAGTTCGAATAACAAATCAAATTTAATTATATAGCCCTTCTTACATCAACTGATGCCACAAATGGCTGTACAGAAACCCAGCCTAAAACCCCAAACACAAAGCAATGCAGGTGTAGAAGTACAGACTGAAGGCTTCAAAGGGAGGTGCTTGATATCATTGTTCTTCCTCTGTCAACCATGGTTACCTGCAAGGAAACACGTGCCATCATCATTGCTTTGCACAAAAGGGCATCACGGGCAAGGCTATTGCTGCCAGTAAGATTGCACCTAAATCAACCATTTATCGGATCATCAAGAACTTCAAGGAGAGCGGTTAAATTGTTGTGAAGAAGGCTTCAGGGTGCCCAAGAAAGTCCAGCAAGCGCCAGGACCGTCTCCTAAATTTGATTCAACTGCGGGATCGGGGCACCACCAGTACAAAGCTTGCTCAGCAATGGCAGCAGGCAGGTGTGAGTGCTAGAGGTTGACAGATTTATGATTTTTCAATGCCGATACCGATTATTGGAGGACCAAAAAAAAGCAGAATAATGACAATTACAACAATACTGAAGGAACACTTATTTCAGCTTAATATAATACATCAATACAATCAATTTAGCCTCAAATAAATAATGAAACATGTTCAATTTGGTTTAAATAATGCAAAAACAAAGTGTTGGAGAAGAAATTAAAAGTGCAATATGTGCCATGTAAAAAAACTACCGTTTAAGTTCCTTGCTCAGAACATGAGAACATATGAAAGCTGGTGGTTCCTTTTTAACATGAGTCTTCAATATTTCCAGGTAAGAAGTTTTAGGGTGTAGTTATTATAAGAATTATAGGACTATTTCTCCATACCATTTTGTATTTCATATACCTTTGACTATTGGATGTTCTTATAGGCACTTTAGTATTGCCAGTGTAACAGTATAGCTTCCGTTCCTCTCCTTGCCCCTACCTGGGCTCGAACCAGGAACACATCGACAACAGCCACCCTCGAAGCATCGTTACCCATCGCTCCACAAAAGTCGCGGCCCTTGCAGGGCAAGGGGAACAACTACTTCATGGTCTCAGATCGAGTGACGTCACCGATTGAAACGCTATCAGCGCGCACCCCGCTAATTAGCTAGCCATTTCACATCAGTTACACCAGCCTAATCTTGGGAGTTGACAGCCTTGAAGTCATAAACATCTCAATGCTTGAAGCACAGCGAAGAGCTGCTGGCAAATGCATGAAAGTGCTGTTTGAATGAATGCTTGCGAGCCTGCTGCTGCCTACCACCGCTCAGTCAGACTGCTCTATCAAATATCAAATAATAGACTTAATTATAACATATTCTAACACACAGAAATACGAGCCATAGTTTCTGGATTTGACCATATTAATGACCTATCATTTTGAAAACAAAACTTTTATTCTTTCAATGAAATACAGAACCGTTCCGTATTTTTATCTAACTGGTGGCATCCATAAGTCTAAATATTCCTGTTACGTTGCACAACCTTCAATGTTATGTCATAATTACGTAACAATCTGGCAAATTAGTTTGCAATGAGCCAGGCGGCCCAAATTGTTGCATATACCCTGACTTTGCGTGCAATGAACGCAAGAGAAGTGACACAATTTCCCTAGTTTAATATTGCCTGCTAACCTGGATTTATTTTAACTAAATATGCAGGTTTAAAAAATATATACTTGTGTATTGATTTTAAGAAAGGCGTTGATGTTTACGGTTAGGTACACATTGGTGCAACGACAGTGCTTTTTTCACGAATGCGCTTGTTAAATAACCATTTGGCTAAGTAGGCTATGATTCAATGATAAACTAACAGGCACCGCATCGATTGTATGCAACACAGGACAAGCAAGATAAACTAGTAATATCATCAACCATGTGTAGTTAACTAGTGATTATGTTAAGATACGTTAAATAGCACCTTACATTGGCTCCTTGCTGCACTCGCATAACAGGTAGTCAGCCTGCCATGCAGTCTCCTCGTGGAGTGCAATGTAATCGGTGTCCAACAATGGAGATTACCGATTGTTATGATAACTTGAAATCTGCCCCAATTAATCGGCCATTCCGATTAAATCGGTCGACCTCTATGAGTGTGAGTGCATCTGCACACACAGTGAGGCAAAGACTTTGAGGATGGCCTGGTGTCAAGAAGGGCAGCAAAGAAGCCACTTCTCTCCAGGAAAACATCAAGGATAGACTGATATTCTGCAAAAGGTACAGGGATTGGACTGCTGAGAACTGGGGTAAAGTCATTTTCTCTGATGAATCCCCTTTCCGATTGTTTGGGGCATCCGTAAAAAGCTTGTCTGGAGAAGACTTGGGGACTGTGAAGAGACCTTTGGTGGCATGTCTTGTGGGATATATGAGTGTCTGAGATTTGTGGTAGTTGTTTAAACAGACAGCTCGGTGCTTTCAACATGTCAATACCACTCACAAATACAAGTAGTGGTGAACTCCTCCACTTTGAGCCAGGATAGATTGACATTAAAGTTTGCTCTCTGTGTACATCCAAGGGCCAGCCATGCAGCCCTGTTCTGAACCAATTGCAGTTTTACTAAGTCCCTCCTTGTAGCACCTGACCACATGTCTGAACAGTTGTCCAGGTACGACAAAACTAGAGCCTGTAGGACCTGCCTTGTTGATTGTGCAGTTAAGAAGGTAGAGTAGCGCTTTATTATGGACAGACTTCTCCCCATCTTAGCATTGTATTGTCCCTAATACAATGATTTTAGATTTTGAAATATTTAGGACTAACTTATTCCTTGTCACCCATTCTGAAACTGAGGCTCTTTGTTAAGTGTCATTACTCAATGCCAGTGGCATGCCGTTAATAAAGTTTGAAAAAAGTAAGGGGCCTAGACAGCTGCCCTGGGGAATTCCTGATTCTACCTGAATTATGTTGCAGAGGCTTCCATTAAAGAACACCCTCTGTGTTCTGTTAAACAGGTAACTCTTTATCCACAATAAAGCAGGGGATGTAGAGCCATAACACATTAGTTTTTCCAGCAGTAGACTCAGATCGATAATGTCAAAAGCAGCACTAAAGTCTAACAAAACAGCCCTCACATTCTTTTTATCATCAATTTCTCTCAGCCAATCATCAGTCATTTGTATAAGTGCTGTGCTTGTTGAATGTCCTTCCCTATAATTGTCTTGAAAGTATTTTGTTAATTTGTTTACTGTAAAATATCATTGTATCTGGTCAAAGACAAATTTTCCCAGAATTTTACTAAGAGTTGGTAACAGACTGATTGGTCTGATTTTTGATCCAGTAAATGGGGCTTTACTATTCTTAGGTAGTGGAATAACTTTTGCTTCCCTCCAGGCATGAGGGCACACACTTTCTAGTAGGCTTAAATTGAAGACATGGCAAATAGGAGTGGCAATATCGTCCGCTATTATCCTCAGTAATTTTCCATCAAAGTTGTCAAGTCCTCGGTAGTTTGTCATTGTTGATAGACAACAATAATTTTTCCACCTCTTCCACACTCACTTTACGTAATTCAAAATGACAATTTTTGTCTTTCATAATTTGGTCAAATATACTTGGATGTGTAGTGTCAGCGTTTTGTTGCTGGTATGTCATGCTTAAGTTTGCTAGTCTTGCCAATGAAAAAATCATGAAAGTACTTGGCAATATCAGTCGGTTGGAGGCGGCTTAAGGAAGAGAAATTAACATTCAGTTCTCTGGTGACAGCTACGGTGGAGATTGCTGCAGTTAGCTTGCCAATTGCACGCTCCCTCAAAGCTTGCATGCTCACTAACAGGGATGTAAACAGATGTGTGCACAAAATGTGAGAGAAATAAGCTTTTTGTGCATATGAAACATTTCTTGGATCTTTTATTTCAGCTCATGAAACATGGGACCAACACTTTACATGTTGAGTTTATATTTTTGTTCAGTACATGTTTAGGAGGGGGTTATAGCGTAGCCTAACCAATTCTAAATGGCACTAGCAGTTCACAAAGTAGCTTAAGCTGATTTGTTTCAAAACTGCAGCTCGTTGTTGGAACACATTTTCTTACTTCAGTCAACCAGTCCGTTTTGAATTTGTAAAAAAAAAAAAAAAAACACAAGGAATGTAGCTCGTGTATCCCATCAGATACGTTTTTATATGCATTTATTTCTGTAGTCCTAACGGGAGCTTGTGTGCACTCAGCACGCAATTGAGTGAATGAGACACTGAGGGGAAAGGGAATTTAGGGAGAAGAACAGTGTGATGCTTGGAATAGATTAGAGACTGTTACTCATACTGTCGTGGTTGTGTGTATCAGACAATAGCCATAGGGAAGGCTGCATCCCACTTATTGATGCCACTACGTAGGCTTACAAAGTCATCTGTCTTTAAATGCAGCCTACAGTTGCACACCTTTGCATTTAGAGTTACGTAGAAGCGTCAAGCTTTTGTTTGCAACAAAACCGGTTTAGGTCTAACTCTGACAGTTCTCTCTCTTCTTGTATGCCTGGCAATTACTCTCACTCTGTTAGTAAGGGCAAGGTTTTTGTGGTGAAATTTGTCGAGATCTCACTCTGCTCCGCTGTATGGGGCAAAGGCTAAGAGGCATTGGCCTAACTCCAGTATGTCAGTTTGACACATGTTTTGCTTTGCTCTGTTGCTCCAATTGTGGTGACTGTTAAATAAATCATATTGTTCACTAGATAGGAGGTAACAGAGCAAATTCACAATGGCATTGAGAGCATACTGTAGCCTCTCAATTGCATTCTGACAAATGGTAAATATCCTAACCTTTTTTCCCTGTTATGGGACAAAATTAGAATTATGGCTTATTCGCTGATTTTGTCTTTGGTAATTAGCCTGAAGAGCTCCGGGTCTTCTATCCAACTGACGCTTCTCCCTCCCTGTACTATGACATTCGGCTATCATTATCAACACTGACTATCAGCTGTGGAAAACCATTGTCTAAGTCCAGACCTGCAACCAACATTTAGTTTTGTTTTTCGAGCTTCTTTGAGATTTTCTTTGTAATAAAAAGCGGGAAATAAAATACATCTGTTATTATTGGTAATTGTATTCAGCCTTTGGTTTGGCTTAGGGCTTTATTTCGCCAGAGACACAATGTTGCTTTGGATTGTAGCTTCTTCGAGACTGCGAGTGCATTAGTATGACACATGGCCTGCATTAGGTATGACTGTTTCATTCCCCCTCCTTGCATAAACTATAATAAGGACTTGTCAGAAAACATAACTCTCTTGGAGTGTTAGCACACAAGAGAAACTGTGCTAGAATAGAATAGCTAGCCTTGCCGTTTCAGTGCTGCAAGTGTTTGGAAGATGCAGACATCATGTTTGAGTTTGTCCTCTAGGTCAGTTCCATGTTACCCACTCAGCAACTCCCTGGCCCTGCTGAACTGCCCAACCCAGTCAGCTGTCTTGTGGCACTGTTTTGTTGGCCAAACCGAGTGGTCAACATCAGTGCTCAATTCTGTTATTTCCAATTTCCACCCATTCCTTAACTCTCACTCAATCATGGTCTTTCTCTGGGAAGAATGACAACAGAATCAAAATCACCAGGCTCTACCAAGCGCTGGATACATCACCGTTAGTGACAGGCTCTGTTACTGACCGGGATTCCTGTTTTGGCTGTACATATCATATAAAACAGGAAGATAACATTGTGGCCTAAAATTGACCAAATCTAGGCCCTATGTGGCAAAAGATCGGTAGAAAGGGATATGACAAGTGTTAAACCGTGGCTATATCAAAATGTTGCTTTTTTGACCACACAACATTCCTCAGCAATATTCCTTGTCTTCAACCCCATTGGACATGAGACTATTGAAAACACTGACTAGTACTGTACTGAAAACAGCTCAACAGCATCCTTTCCAGCTCCTCATGAGTTGCTCTGGAGTATTTCGATTTTGAGAAGAGGGAGATTTTACATGGGGCCTGTGAGCAACAAGCATCAAGTGAAACACTTGAGTTGTGTTCAAAGCTCAACCCTCTTAACCCCCTTAACCTTTGTGTGGACTTCATGGTGGACTCCCACACACTGTAGTACTAAACAGGAGCTGCTCTCCCACAGCAAGCGTTAATGGGGTGCTCAGCAGTGTGTGGCTGGTTGGCTTCCCTCTGTTTGAGAGAATGCCCTGAAGTCGACGTCTGTTATGAAGGGATTTGAGAGACTAGTTAAGGAAAATATCTCCTCCATCTTACCTGACACCTTAGATCCACAACAATTTGCATACCACCCCAACAGATTAATGGATGACGCAATAGCCATTGCACTGCACACTGCCCTAACCCACCTGGACATACCTATCTAAGAATGCTGTTCATCGACTACAGCTCAGTCTTCAACACCATAGTTCCCCGCCAAGCTCATCACTAAGCTCAGGGTCCTGGGTCTGAACCCCTCCATGTGAAACTAGGTCCTGGACTTCCTGACGGGCTGACCCCAGGTGGTGAAGGTAGGCAACACCTCTGCCACGCTGATCCTCAACACGGTAGCCCCACAGGGGTGCATGCTCAGCCCCCTCCTGTACTTCCTGTTCACCCATGACGGCGTAGCCATGCACATCTCCAACTCAATCATCAACTTTGCTGACGACATTGTTGGCCTGATTACCAACACCGATGAGACGGCTTACAGGGAGGAGGTGAGAGCCCTGGCAGAGTGGTGCCAGGAAAATAACCTCTCCTTCAATGTCAACAAAAGGAAGGAACTGATTGTGGACTACAGGAGACATCAGAGAGAGCACGCCCCAATCCACATCGACGGGCCGCAGTGGAGAGGGTCAAAGCTTCAAGTTCCTTTGCGTGGACTTCAATGAGGACCTGAAATTATCCCATCACACCTACAGTGTGGTGAAGAAGGCACAACAGCGTCTCTTCAACCTCAGGAGGAAGAATTTTAACTTGGCCCCTAAGACCCTCACAAACTTCTACAAATCCACCATTGAGAGCATTCTGTCCGTATTTATCATCGCCTGTTATGGCATTTGCATTGTCCTCAACCGCAGAGCTCCCCAGAGAGTGGTGCGGTCAGCTGCTAAACTGTGTACGCAGCCATTCAAATTTGAGTTAGCATAGGATCTCTGCAGGCTATGAGCACATCTGTGAGTGATCACTGTCCATGATGTGCCTTGATCCTGGTTGATGGACAAGGGAAGCTCACTTTGCTATGATGACAGCTCACTTTGGAACTAAAACCTGGTTTTACGCAGCATATTTCATACTGACTGGTAGATGGCTTGAAACCTTTAAAAAAAAATTTTTTCATCAAAGACAAATATCACTTTTCCAGGATACATTTTGTTCTCCCTTTCATTCATAGCCAGGCCATTATGTGTTGAATAAGCCCTCGAATTGTTGTACCTCAAAACAATGCTAATCCCCAAAACATTGCTGTGGCCTAGTTTTAATGAATACCCTGATGGTTTGTATGGTGTTCGACTACAGCCTATTTATTCTTTTCACCGGAATACATTAAAATGCACGGCATTGTTAAAAGGGTTGGATCCCCAGCTAGGACGTGTTGGAGGCTGTGTTTTGAATACCTTTTTTCCCCTCTTCTCATTATTGATCTGGGTTAGTGTACATCAAAGCTACTGAGAGTGCAGGCTTTTGTCCAGCCCTGCTATAAAGGATGGAACAAAATCATGCATACCCAGTAGCTCTAATATAATAATATAATTTATTCAACTTTTAAAGTGCTATTCATTAGATAAAGAAATCTCAAAGCGCTGTAAAGCAACAACAAAAAGCAAGATATTTAAAAACAAGATCATTAATCATCATGTGTAGCTCAAGAGACTGAAGTTTGAGAAAGTTCATGGCTTGATTGAGGTCAGCGGAGGGAGGAGGTGGTCAAAGGGGAGACGTGTAGGGTAACAGTCTATTTTCAGACATGGACATTTCATTATGGGTTGCTAAAGTGGTCTTGTGGAATGACATTAGGCCTTTAACCTAATAAAAACAGTTCTGTAAGAATGGGGTTTGTGAAGTAGGCCTAATGCATTATCACAGTTTGTTGACTATATGCCTGGCGTGCCAATATTGTTCTTCTCGGACCATGTTTATTATATTTCAAAACTCAAGCTTTGATTACAAAATATATCAGTTGGTGTAGCACTTGCGAGGCACAGATGAGCATAAATTGCAATAATTTGCTTTTTTATTTTACTGGACTGCTGGTACCTGCATCTGATGGTCATGGTGCTTTCAAGACAACTGGGAACACAGAAAAAAACAAGGTCAAATCATGACGTCAGTGATCTTCAGATCGGCATGTCAGAGCTCTAGAAAGATGCCAGAGTTTCCGACTTGGAATTCCGAGTTGGATGACCATTAAAACCGATTTTTCCCAGTCGGATCTAGTATTTTCAGAGTTCCCCAGTTGTCTTGAACACACTGAAGTCAGAGATTTCCGAGTTCCCAGTGGTTTTGAACACAACATTAGTCTCAGCGGAGGGAGGGAGAGAGCAGCAGAGGATCCGCCTCTCATGGTCCCTGTTCTGTCCTTCCTTACCTCCGGTGAGACTGACCAGAGAGAGGGGACACCGTCTTCCACCTGATGGCAAAACTCAAGTCGCACCGCATCTGCCTCATGCATAAATTCCTGTTGTTCCTATGACCAGAGAAAGTGAAATATTCCTTGAAGTTAAAATAAACATAATAATAAAAACACATGGCTATCGATACACTTAGCTACTCATTCATTGTAGCTCCAGCGCGAGTGGAAATAGGGATTTTATAATAGTGTTGAATTTAAACACTGATAGTGCTGAATAAAATAATTCAACATGAGCGCACTCATAAAAACAGCATCTCTTTGCTGTATTCTTTGGCACTCTCTCTGTGGTCATGGTTTTAAAAGTTATTAAATCTTACGTAGGCTAGTATTAAACTGCTGTGGCCGGGGTCGTGGAAGCTTCGTAGGTGATTTGGACTATCTGATTGGCCAGGGCAGTAGGCGCACTCGATTTAGCCAATTATCTCCCGGTCCGCGGAGTTTGTTTTTTTAAACAAATGAAATGGTTTAAAATGGGAACACTTTGCTTACCCACTGCGCAGGGCTTCTGAATCAAGTGCACCTACCGCCAACAGCGCAACCCCTGCCACAAAAAAGGAGCACAAGCCTTTATCACAGCTGTTACCGTTGGCTTTTCTACAGAAATGTTTGGTGATCGACTAGGAATGCCTTAAAGATCGACCAGTCGATTGTGATCGAACGGTTGGTGACCACTTCTTCTAGAGTCAATGACACACCAGTATTGTGCCTGGGATATAGATTAGGAGGAATGGTTGAGGTGGTGGAGTGGTTTTACCTGTTCACCTTAGCTTAACAATCGTTAACGTAGGCTGACAGAGGATATATCACTGTTATTTACAGGGCATTTCCATCTAAAAAGGACCCATGAGCATCAATATGTAAAGTTCATAGGAGCATGTTAATATGGGTGTCAAATTTAAGCTAAGAGCCTATACTTTTGAGAAATTTAAGGCATATACACATTTTCTACCATTTCCCATCTTAAAAATGTGGAATAAGCAAAGGCTTTAATTTCTGGTCAAACAGATGGAAATGGGGTCTTAGACAACATCTGCCGAAAAAGCTTAAACATTGCCTTGTGATGGAGAAAAACATTGATAGTGACATATTGCAATATTATTTTGGGATGATATATCGATATTTGATTGGTTTGTAGCTAGCGCTAGTTGGCTGTACCTGTGCCAAAACTAATCCTATACCTTGTTCTCCATCTAATTTTTAAACTGACCCAACATTTCCAGTACTTTTATTTATCTGAATGATCAAAACGTGTTTTCTAATGTTCTCTTGTCTCTCTGCAGCAGACAGCAATATGTTTGGAACATCAAATCGCAATAAAAATGCAGTATCGAATCGCAATACATACAGAATTGTGAGAATCGCATTGAATATTGTATCGGCACCTTAGTATCATGATAATATTGTATTGTGAGGTCCCTGGGGGCGTTCTTCTCGTATCACAAAATTGAAATCCATACCGAATAGGATTCATTAAATTCTTACCCGTAACCTGCCTCCAACAAAATCCGGGCATTACATAAAAAAATATATATATTCAATTTGGATTCGAGGTGATCCAGATCCGATTAGGGTGACCACAAGTCCCGGATTGTGCAGGACAGTCCTGCATTTTGGCTCTGCGTCCCGCAACCAAACAATCATGTCCCGCATTCTATCAACAAATTCAGACACCACTCTATGAGATGAAATGGTTCATTTGTCCCGAATTTCAGTCATAAATTCCGACCTGCCCCTTGCAGTCACGTTGTGTTTATGAAAATACATATATCATAAGGATGTGGTAGACTAAGCCTGCTGGTGAAGCCCAGTTCTCCAGTTGTTGTTGAGATCTGATATTCTGCCCAGCGCAAGACAAAAAGTAATGTCATTGGCCTATCGCCAACCAATCATATTTCTCAAACCGTTTCGGCCTTCATTTCAGCCAAACTTGGAGAGGACAGTTAGGCCTAATTACTTACAAAAATGAGATTTCCTTTATATGAACTTTAACTCAGTAAATCTTAGAAATGGTTGCATTTTATATTTTGGTTCAGTATCGATAACAGTAGACTGAAAGATATGTCATTTCATCAAACTTTTGAGGCTCACGATGTTTATTAAGATGCTCATTCAACAAATGTTCTGCTACTTCACTAAATTAAATCCCGCTTATAGAGTCTCCCTTCCTAACTGTTTTACATTGACTGAGACCAATCAGAAATTTCCCTGGCCAAATATTTGCAGATTTTGTGGTCTCCCATTTCTGCATCACCAAATTTTGCGCAGGCAAAAGAGTAAGCTAGGTGTGCTTCAATTGCTAATTCTTTGCGCGGACTGCAGGAGCCTCGCTCCGCCACTTCTCACAATGGTGCTTGTTTAGTAAAGTTTAGATCAAAGCTGAATCAATGTCTTGTAAGATCACATAATGATTAATTAGTATTTGACATAACATATCCAAATGTATGATAGGGCTGATGACCCAATTTAGTCGACTGATCAATTGTTTGGTTGATAGGCTGTTGGTTGACCAAGATTTTTTTAGTCGAGCAATATAAAAAAATATATATCATGGTGTACAAGTAAGCTGTCTGATTAGCTCCTGTCTGAGTGGACTAATCCATTGTGAGGCCCTGGCGGATGGCACAGTCCATCACTCTAAGACATGTGCTACTAAAATTCTATATGGTTATATTACGTAAGAACAATGGTGCAACACTAATAAAAATAATATTTTATAACAAATGCGCATTCTCCTGTGTTGGATAGTGGTCACTGTCCGCGGTTCTGAAACACCTCAGTGCGCTATTGAATTGGCGCCTTTTCCTAGACAACGTTGCTTTGTGTATAGAAGTTAACCAGCATATTGGTGTTGAGAACAATGAGGCAGCTGCAGAATGAGGAGACGAGAAAAACAGCCCTTTTCTTATTGTCTAAGAAAAGTGAGCAGAGCGGAAACCTCAACTTAATTAGGTCTATAATCAAAAGCCTAACTGTTAAATGTGCCTGGCTTTATGACCTTTTGAGTGTTTTAATAGCCTACTGATTCCTTGAGCAGTAAGCCTCACCCAACTACAGTGACTTCCAAAAGTATTCACCCACCTTGGCATTTGTCCTATTTCATTGCATTACAACCTGTAATTTAAATGGATTTTCATTTCGATTTCATTTAACTTTTTTGGGATAGGGGGCAGTATTCGGAAGTTAGGATGACTGAGGTGCCCAAAGTAAACTGCCTGTTACTCAGGCCCAGAAGCTAGGATATGCATATAATTGGTAGATTTGTATAGAAAACACTAAAGTTTCCAAAACTGTTAAAATAATGTCTGAGTATAACAGAACTGATATGGTACGCGAAAACCTGAGGAAAATCCATCCAGGAAGTGGGATATTTTTTATGTGGGTACTTTTATATTGAATGCCTATACAGTATGTAATGGGTTAGGACCCAGATTGCAGTTCCTATGGCTTCCACTAGATGTCAACAGTCTTTAGACATTGTTTCAGGCTTGTTTTCTGAAAAATGTTTTGTAAGTGGACTGTAGAAGGAAGCAGAGCTGGTTTGCGCGCGTGACCGATTGCGCGCTCTTCGTTGTTTTTCCTTTCTATTGAATACGTTATTGTCCAGTTGAAATATTATAGATTATTTAGACAATAGACAACCTGAAGATTAATTATAAACATCGTTTGACATGTTTCGACGAACTTTACTGGTACTATTAGGATGTATTCGTCTGCACGTTGTGACCGTCTTTGAGCCATGGATTACTGAACAAAACGCGCGGTTTTAATGTTGTACAGAAAGGTTGGGCCCAACTAGTCAAGCAGTATGTTAAGTGGGGGAGTATCATAGATTTGAAGTACAGTTTTGCTACCTCTGTAGTCAAACAATTTCGTATAAATCGGAAATTAGCTAGGTTGAATTTGGTTATCTGAATTACCTTTTTCACATGCTTTTTAAAAGAGAGTATGAATCAAGTATGATGCCATGGTACTTAAAATCAGATACCACCTGGAGCTTCTCCCCTGACACAGACATCTGGCTCAGTAGCATCTGTTGCCCTCTTTGTGAAGAACATGCCAACAGTTTTTTTCACATTGAGATGCAAACACGAGTCACTGAGCCACTTTGTAACCTGGACCATTACAGTAGTGAGTTCTTGTGCAGCTTGTGGTTTGCTCTTTGCATGCACATATATCACTGTATCATCTGCATACATTTGAACTTCAGACCTAGTACAGACAGAAGGCAGATCATTAATGTACAGGCTGAACAGGAGGGGCCCCAGTATTGACCCTTGGGGCACGCCCACATCATAGCTACGAGTGGGCGACAGCTCATAGCTTACTCTGACACACTGAGTTCTGCCTTCAAGGTTTGATTTCATCCATCTCAAGGCATCGGGGGAAAAGTTGAACTTGGACAATCTCATGGTTAACAGTATCAAAAGCCTTCCTTAGGTCCAGAAACACAGCCCCAACAATGTCCCCTTTGTCCCTCTTGAACTTCACATTTTCCAGAAGAAAGCAGTTGGCCGTTTCTGTGGAGTGTTTCGCTCTGAAGCCAAACTGCATGGAGTGTAAGTGGTAGGCATGTTGTGTAAATTAAATTATACAAACCCCCCAAAAACAACAAAATAGGAAAAATGCCAAGGGGGTGAATACTTTCGCAAGGCACTGTACAGTTGTGGCCAAAATTTGAGAATGACACAAATATACATTTCCACAAAGTTTGCTGCTTCAGTGTCTTCAGATATTTTTGTCAGATGTTACTATGGAAGTCTGAAGTATAATTACAAGCATTTCATAAGTGTCAAAAGCTTTTATTGACAATTACATTAATTAAGTTGATGCAAAGAGTCAATATTTGCAGTGTTGACCCTTCTTTTTTCAAGACCTCTGCAATCCGCCCTGGCATGCTGTCAATTAACTTCTGGGCCACACTGACTGATGGCAGCCCATTCTTGCATAATCCATGCTTGGAGTTTGTCAGAATTTGTGAGTTTTTGTTTGTCCACCCGCCTCTTGAGGATTGACCACAAGTTTTTAATGGGATTAAGGTCTGGGGAGATTCCTGGCCATGGACCCAAAATATTTATATTTTGTTCGCCGAACCACTTAGTTATCACTTTTGCCTTATGGCAAGGTGCTCCATCATCCTGGAAAAGGCATTGTTCATCACCAAACTCTTCCTTGATGGTTGGGAGAAGTTGCTCTCGGAGGATGTGTTGGTACCATTCTTTATTCATGGCTGTGTTCTTAGGCAAAATTGTGAGTGAGCCCACTCCCTTGACTGAGAAGCAACCCCACACATGAATGGTCTCAGGATGCTTTACTGTTGGCATGACACAGGACTGATGGTGGCGCTTACCTTGTCTTCTACCTTTTGCAGAATATCAGTCTGTCCCTGATGTTTTTCTTGGAGAGAAGTGGCTTCTTTGCTGCCCTTCTTGACACCAGGCCATCCTCCAAAAGTCTTTGCCTCACTGTGTGTGCAGATGCACTCGCACCTGCCTGCTGCCATTCCTGAGCGAGCTCTGTACTGGTGGTGCCGCGATCCCACAGCTGAATTAGCTTTAGGAGATGGTCCTTGTGCTTGCTGGACTTTCTTGGGCGCCTTGAAGCCTTCTTCACAACAATTGAACCGCTCTCCTTGAAGTTCTTGATGATCCGATAAATGGTTGATTTAGGTGCAATCCTACTGGCAGCAATATCCTTGCCTGTGAAGCCCTTTTTGTGCAAAGCAATGATGATGGCACGTGTTTCCTTGCAGGTAACCATGGTTGACAGAGGAAGAACAATGATTCCAAGCACCACCTTCCTTTTGAAGCTTTCAGTCTGTACTTCTACACCTGCATTGCTTGCTGTTTGGGGTTTTAGGCTGGGTTTCTGTACGACAATTTGTGGCATCAGCTGATGTAAGAAGGGTTATATAATTAAATTTGATTTGATTTGTTATTCGAACTCAGTCAGCATGACAGAGTGATCTCCAGCCTTATCATCGTCAACATTCACACCTGTGTTAATGAGAGAATCACGGACATGATGTCAGCTGGTCCTTTTGTGGCAGGGCTGAAATGCAGTGGAAATGTTTTTTGGGGTATTCAGTTCATGGCAAAGAGGGACTTTGCAATTAATTGCAATTCATCTGATCACTCTTCATAACATTCTGGAGTATATGCAAATTGCCATCATACAAATTGAGGCAGCAGACTTTGTGAAAATTAATATTTGTGTCATTCTCAAAACTTTTGGCCACGACTGTACATGTCAAGTAAACAATTTCACAAATGTGTCTGTTTTTAATCTTTGCTTTGCTTTAATAAAGACTTTACACTTTTTTCATTAGAACAGCCTCTCTGGTATTAATTATAATTTATTTAGTGTTTACACTGTTCCAAGTTGTTTGAAATTATATTTATTATAATAATAATAACGCTCCTTTTTCTTGATCTCCTTATTGTTATTATTACTATTATTATGGTCATCCTCATGATAATATGTAATGTCATTATCAGTAGTAGGCTTAGTATAGCAGCCTTGTATAACCACCAGCTGTAAGCCTAAGAGCGTATCCTGTTCAGTCTTAATACCATAACAAACTTAGGACTGACTATATTTCAACACTTATATAGGCTACTGTGTCAGTCAATCATTCATTTGTTTGTTATCACACAGCATGCGAGTCATTCATGATTTAAAATGCAATCAAGTGTTTTACTTTGAAATTTAAAATAAAGCAAGCCTCGAATAATTAGCTTAAACAATAAATAAACTGTTCAATTTCGCATTACTTTATTTATTAAACAGTGTACGTAAAGCATCAGACGAGCTCAGTGAATATAGTTGATTTGTTTAAAACATCGGCTGTGTCCATATATGTAAAAATATTTCAATTGATCAAAAGAACAAACAGATTTTTTTGTCGGGGTCAGCCCTAATGTGGAGCATAAATTACAATTACACCAGAAACACCACCTAATTTCTTATGAGATTTCAGGATGGTTAGCTGAATAGTAAAAACATGTTTTATCATGGGAGAGTGGAAGGGAGTGTAGTGTGGCCAAATGTTTTTATTCATGTAAGTTACGCTGTTCTGCAAAATCATCCTGTTGTCCCCCATTTGGGTATTTTAAATGTGGACACCCTTGAGCCGACCCCAAAACATGTCCGAGGAGAGATCGAATCGTCTCCAAATTGGGTTGGGTCTGTATCTGACCCAAATGGATTCAAGATATTTAAAAAAAAATCAGCTTTATTGCCGCACAATCCAGGTCAATTGTTTTGACTAGCCTGGCAGAAAATGCATGTACAGTGCCTTGCGAAAGTATTCGGCCCCCTTGAACTTTGCGACCTTTTGCCACATTTCAGGCTTCAAACATGAAGATATAAAACTGTATTTTTTTGTGAGGAATCAACAACAAGTGGGACACAATCATGAAGTGGAACGACATTTATTGGATATTTCAAACTTTTTTAACAAATCAAAAACTGAAAAATTGGGCGTGCAAAATTATTCAGCCCCTTTACTTTCAGTGCAGCAAGGTGTCATAGCTGACACCCCATTCTTTCTGCAGACATCTTTGAATCAGAATTCAGAGCAGATATGTAACCGTTTCTGGAAAACGCGGTCGCATAAAAAACCTGAGGGAGATTTTACTTCAATTCTGTTACCAAACTTTGCATCTGCACAGTTCTTCCAGTAAATGAGTTAATTGTATGGTTTGTTAAACTTTTTAAAGTTAGAAATCTATCAAAGCATAATACAATTTCCGTGGAATTGCCCTACAGCTGACGACTGATAACCGGCATGTTCCTGTGCTGGCAGGCTAATTCAAATCTTGTTGGTCTTCGGTTGATGCTCTGTTATACTGGTATCTCAGCTTTCCAAATGTAGCCCTCTCATTAATAAAGTCAGGCTGTTGGAACTTGCTATATACCAAAAGCTGCACTTGGCTTACTAGGCTACTGGACGAGCCCCTGACATCATCTTGAACCAGTGTTTCACTTGTCTCAGTAGCATTACAATTTGTTAACCAGAGAGTGGACTGGTGAGTCAGACCTCTCGTGTATTGTCATTTATCTCTGTTACCACCAGCCAAAACCCAAGCAACACCAGCCTTTGTGTTGGGGTCTGAAATGTCAGGTTTTAGTTTTAATGAGTGTGCAATAAAAGGTCATAATTGTCAGTCATGGTGAGTGTGGTAGATTGGAACACTTAACTGGTCTGTTTGTTGCCACATAATGGTAATCATCGTTTCAGAAAACGTTACAGCTAGCCTACTCCTCACCACCGCCGTTTCACTGTGTGGTTTTGCTCTGGCAAATGGCTCAGCAGTTAATTTTAATCTGTAGTGGAGCGTAAGGTCAATGAAGCCAGATGGAGAGCTATGGTGGGACTCTGGCCAAGACACTGACTGTTACTACAGCCTGGGATTCAATTAGACCTACAGCATGAACCTCACAATTACATCTCACTGCCAAAAGCCGACCTTGGTCAGACTAGCATCTCATTTCAATCACAGTGTCTCACATAGCTTCCTAAACCTTGTAAACCACACAAACATATGTAGAAATTGGTGAATGCAGCAATATGTCTGGTTTACGTCACACACGCAACACACATCTCAGTGGTTTCCTTAACTAACCTCTCTCCCATTCCTTTGTATGAAGGTTCACCAAGAACCTGTCCCCAGACAAGATCAACCTCAGCACGCTGAAGGGCGAGGGTCAGCTGTCCAACCTGGAGCTGGATGAGGAGGTGCTGCAGAACATGCTGGACCTTCCCACCTGGTTGGCTGTCACCCGGGTCTACTGCAACAAGGCTGCAATTAGGGTGAGACAACTGTGTTCTTCTGATAATAAACCATGTCAAATCCATGTCAGTCTTTCCCTAGGGCTGTGGCGGTCATGACATTTTGTCATTTTGTGGCGGTTATTGTCATGCAAAATACTGCCGGTCTCACTGTAATTGACCATTAATGAACATAAACACGTTTAGAATCTCCAGGCCTCCACACTAGATGTCAACCGATTATGATTTTTCAATGCCGATACCGATTATTGGAGGATCAAAAAAAGCCGATAGCGATTAAATCGACCAATTTTTATATATGTGTGTGTGTAATAAATGACAACAACAATACTGAATGTACAATGAACACTTTTATTTTAACTTAATATAATACATAAATAAAATCTATTTAATCTCAAATAAATAGTGCAAAAACAGTGTTGGAGAAGAAAGTAAAAGTGCAATATGTGCCATGCAAAAAAAGCTAGAGTTTAAGTTCCTTGCTCAGAACATAAAAGCTGGTGGTTCCTTTTAACATGAGTCTTCAATATTCCCAGGTAAGAAGTTTTAGGTTGTAGTTATTATATGACTATTTCTCTCTATACCATTTGTATTTCATATACCTTTGACTATTGGATGTTCTAATAGGCACTTTAGTATTGCCAGCCTAATCTTGGGAGTTGATAGGCTTGAAGTCATTAACAGCGCTGTGCATCCCAGCATTGCTAAGAGCTGCTGTTTGAATGAATGCTTATGACCCTGCTGCTGCCTTCCACCGCTCAATCATATACTTAATTATAACATAGTAAACACACAGAAAGGAGAAAAGGCAAAGCAGGAAAAACCGCTGGTAGGCTTGGACATACAAGACAAACTGGCACAGAGAGACAGGAAACACAGGGATAAATACACTGGGGAAAACAAGCGACAACTGGAGGGGGTGGAGACAATAACGAGGACAGGTGAAACAGATCAGCGTGTGACAATCCCCCCAGGGGCGCCACCTGGCGTCCTAACTGGTTGTCCAGGGTGTCGGCGGTGAAAGTTGGCGATGAGGGCTGGATCCAGGATGTCTCTAGCAGGAGCCCAGCACCTCCACCGGGGCAAAACCCTCCCAGTCAACCAGGTACTGGAAACCCCTGCTCCATGGTCACCTAGGAGACATCTCACCCTGTATGCCGGGGGGGGGGGGGGGGGGACAGAAGACAAAAGAACTGAGACACAGGTTTAATTCTAGACACAGGGAACGTAGGGTGAATATGGAGGGTACGGGGTAGCAAGAGATGGACAGCAGTGGAACTCAGGTGATGGGAAAGGGACCAATAAAATGGGGGCACAGCTTGCGGTACTCTACCCGAAGGGGCAGGTCCTGTGTGGACAGCCATGCCATCTGCCCAATGCGGTAGCGGGGAGCTGGGATCCAGCGACGGTCCGCCTGTTGACGATACCTGGAGTTGGTCTGTGGAGGCTCGAGCACTTCGAAAGGGGAGAGTCCCGTGTCAGAACTGGGAAGAGTGTTCTGGGCATACTCCACCCAGACCAGTTGACGGCTCCAGGTAGTGGGGTTGGTTGAGACCAGGCACCTTAAGGTGGTGTCCAGGTCTTGGTTGGCTCCCTCCAACTGACCGTTAGTTCGGGGATGGAATCCGGATGACAGGCTGGCCGACGACCCAATAAGGGTGCAGAATGTCTTCCAGAACTGAAACGAGAACCCCGATCGGAGACCATGTCTACCGGGAGTCCATGGATCCGGAAGACATGCTGCACCATAAGCTGGGCCGCCTCCTTGGCAGAAGGTAGTTTGGGGAGAGGGATGGAATGGGCAGCCTTGGAGAACTGGTCGACTACCGTCAGAATGACAGTGTTGCCATCAGCCCAGTGACAAAGTCCAGAGATATGAGACCAGGGACGATGAGGAACCGGTAGTGGCTGCAGGAGGCCTGAAGGAGCTTGCCGTGGAGTCTTGTTTTGAGCATACACTGTTCATGCGGTGACAAAGGCAGAGACGTCAGGGACCATTGTGGGCCACCAGAAATGTTGTTGAAGGCAGGCTAGTGTATGACAGGTCAGCCTGGAGGAATGAGCCCATTCCAGGACCCGGGACCGGACTGGATTAGGACTGGATTAGGGACAAACAGCCGGTCCAGGCTGGGAGCGTTGTGCCTCACGGACCAGGTTCTCAATAACCCAATCCACAGTGGCAGCAAGGCATGAGGTAGGGAGAATGGTTTCAGAGGTCAAGGGTGTGGCAGAGGAACTTTATAGACAGAAGGGCGTCAGGCTTCACATTCTTAGACCCTGGGCGGTAGGAGATGGTGAAATTAAATCTGGTGAACAGGAGGGCCCACCGGGCCTGCCTCGAGTTGAGGCGCTTGGCTGTACGGAGATTTTCCAGGTTATGGTTGGTCTAGATCAGGAATGGCTGTTCTGCTCCTTCCAGCCAGTGCGTCCACTCTTCCAACACCGTCTTCATCTCCTGGAGTTCTCGGTTGCCAACATTGTAGTTTCTTTCAGAAGGATTGAGACGATGGGACAGGAAGGCACAGGGATGAAGCTTCTGGTCCTGGGCAGATCGCTGGGACAGGATAGCCCCCACTCCAACATCTGAAGCATCAACTTCCACCACAAATTGACGCGAGGGCTCCGGATGGATGAGGATGGGTGCTGTTGTGAACCGATGCTTCAGGTCCACAAAGACTTTGTCGACAGGTGGAGACACACAGATATCATTGCATGCGTGATAGAAGAGCACAATATGTACTCAAAATATTTTTACCATGCTGCGGACACTCTTCGGCTCGGCAAACAAAACTATAAGAAAGATGGTGGGGCGTCAGTGGCACTGAATCCCCCTACTGCGGATTCAATCTTTAAGGTCATAATTTGCAGGCCAAAGGAAGATTAACGTGAAAGCAGTAAAGCACTGCCAGGCAAAACCTATGGTGAGCGGTTTGACAAGACCATGTTATTGTGGTTTCACCGTGTAGCCTTTAGCTCCATCAATGAAAGCCACAGAGGGCATAAGCTTCCCATGCTCCCTGGTAGCAGTCCAGAGATAAGCAGCACTGTTGTCTGATAACACTGAGATCAATGCACGTGTCTCTAGACCCACTGCTATCTCAAGGAAACAGAGTGAGAAACAGCGTGGAAGAACACAAAAGGTCAGAGGCTAGCAACAGCACCGGCCACAGCCCTGAATAGATCAGCCTGTTTAGGGAGATGTGGACTAGATCCGAGGAGATGAGCTCTGTGTGGGTTGCCTCTGTAGGGCCCTGGTGTCCCTTTTATCTTCAGTATTACTAGTTTGAAGCCAGTCTAGGTCAGATATTAGTCTGTAAGGAGAGGTCTAAAAGCACAAGCCTCAGTGTTTCTTGGTGTAAGCTCTCTTTTGCACAGTGAATGATAAACATTCCAGTAGAACAGTGCTGAGGAAAGTGTCTGTGCATGACTGGTCCCTGCTGTTTTGTCTCCCTTAGATACAGTGGACAAAGTTGAAGACCAGCCCCATTTGCCTGGTATGAATTCTGCCCTTTGTTCTATTCCTCCATGAGTTTGTTGACTTTTCTCTTTTTCTTTCTCTCGCTCTCCATCTGTCCCTCTCCCTTTCTTTCTCTTGTAACAGATTGTATTGGTTTCATGTTGTTATACTGCTATCAGGGTGTGGCCTCAGGCTATAGCCTACAATGTTGACCCATGGTATCCTTGCAGTTCCTGGACAAAGTAGAAGTGGAGATGAGAACATGTGAGGAGCCCCGTGCCCCAAATGGCCCCTCCCCTATTGCCATCACTGCTGGCCAGAGGTACGCCTTATCTGTTCTCTGTTTGGAACCTTTTGAGGGATTTTACTGTTCATGCTCTTTACCAGTGAAAGGATAGGTACATAGTTATCTGCAATTGTTCATATGTTGTTAGTAATAATGTGATAAAGTCTACATTCTCATCAAATGTTCTATTCCTATGTCTTTCTGCAGTGAGTATGGCTTTGCTGAGAAGGTGGTGGAGGGTATGTCAGTCATCATCAACTCTATCACCATCAAGGTGCAGTCCCGTGCCTTCCACGCCTCCTTTGAGCTCTGGCAGCTCCAGGGTAACAGTCTCAACCCAAAATGGCAGAAGACTGACCTCCGCTACACCCGCATCACGGACCCAAAAAGAGGAGAGGTACGCTCATATGATTTAATTAACACGGTTATATTGCCTTTATGTATATACCCCCCCTGTGTTCACCTTCCTTCCTGTCAAGCCACAGTATATATTGTACAGCATGTCCAGATTACATGATACAGTTAGTACAGCATGTCCAGGTTACATGGTACAGCATGTCCAGGTTACATGGTACATCATGTCCAGGTTACATGGTACAGTTAATACAGCATGTCCAGATTACATGATACAGTTAGTACAGCATGTCCAGATTACATGATACAGCATGTCCAGGTTACGTGGTACAGTTAGTACAGCATGTCCAGGTTACATGGTACAGCATGTCCAGGATACATGGTACAGTTAGTACAGCATGTCCAGGTTTCATGATACAGTTAGTACAGCATGTCCAGGTTACATGGTACAGCATGTCCAGGATACATGATACAGTTAGTACAGCATGTCCAGGTTACACGGTACAGTTAGTACAGCATGTCCAGGTTACATGGTACAGCATGTCCAGGTTACGTGGTACAGTTAGTACAGCATGTCCAGGTTACATGGTACAGTTAGTACAGCCTGTCCAGGTTACATGGTACAGTTAGTACAGCATGTCCAGGATACATGGTACAGTTAGTACAGCATGTCCAGGATACATGGTACAGTTAGTACAGCATGTCCATGTTACATGGTACAGTTAGTACAGCATGTCCATGTTACATGATACAGTTAGTACAGCATGTCCAGGTTACATGGTACAGTTAGTACAGCATGTCCATGTTACATGATACAGTCAGTACAGCATGTCCATGTTACATGGTACAGCATGTCCAGGTTACATGATACAGTTAGTACAGCATGTCCAGGTTACATGGTACAGCATGTCCAGGTTACATGATACAGTTAGTACAGCATGTCCAGGTTACGTGGTACAGCATGTCCAGGTTACATGGTACAGTTAGTACAGCATGTCCAGGTTACATGATACAGTTAGTACAGCATGTCCAGGATACATGATACAGTTAGTACAGCATGTCTAGGTTACACGGTACAGTTAGGACATTATGTCCAGGTTACATGGTACAGTTAGTACAGCATGTCCAGGTTACATGATACAGTTAGTACAGCATGTCCAGGTTACATGATACAGTTAGTACAGCATGTCTAGGTTACACGGTACAGTTAGGACATTATGTCCAGGTTACATGGTACAGTTAGTACAGCATGTCCAGGTTACATGGTACAGTTAGTACAGCATGTCCAGGTTACACGGTACAGCATGTCCAGGTTACATGATACAGTTAGTACAGCATGTCCAGGTAACATGATACAGTTAGTACAGCATGTCCAGGTTACATGGTACAGTTAGTACAGCATGTCCAGGTTACATGGTACAGCATGCCCAGGTTACATGGTACAGTTAGTACAGCATGTCCAGGTTACATGGTACAGCATGTCCAGGTTACATGGTACAGTTAGTACAGCATGTCCAGGTTACATGGTACAGCATGTCCAGGTTACATGGTACAGTTAGTACAGCATGTCCAGGTTACATGGTACAGCATGTCCAGGTTACATGGTACAGTTAGTACAGCATGTCCAGGTTACATGGTACAGCATGTCCAGGTTACATGGTACAGTTAGTACAGCATGTCCAGGTTACATGGTACAGCATGTCCAGGTTACATGGTACAGCATGCCAGGTTACACAGTACAGTTAGTACAGCATGTCCAGGTTACATGGTACAGCATGTCCAGGATACATGGTACAGTTAGTACAGCATGTCCAGGTTACATGGTACAGCATGTCCAGGTTACATGGTACAGCATGTCCAGGTTACATGGTACAGCATGTCCAGGTTACATGGTACAGCATGTCCAGGTTACAAGGTACAGTTAGTACAGCATGTCCAGGTTACATGGTACAGCATGTCCAGGTTACATGGTACAGTTAGTGCAGCATGTCCAGGTGACATGGTACAGCATGTCCAGGTTACACAGTACAGTTAGTACAGCATGTCCAGGTTACATGGTACAGTTAGTACAGCATGTCCAGGTTACATGGTACAGCATGTCCAGGTTACATGGTACAGCATGTCCAGGTTACATGGTACAGCATGTCCAGGTTACATGGTACAGTTAGTACAGCATGTCCAGGTTACATGGTACAGCATGTCCAGGTTACATGGTACAGTTAGTACAGCATGTCCAGGTTACATGGTACAGCATGTCCAGGTTACATGGTACAGTTAGTACAGCATGTCCAGGTTACATGGTACAGTTAGTACAGCATGTCCAGGTTACATGGTACAGCATGCCCAGGTTACATGGTACAGTTAGTACAGCATGTCCAGGTTACATTGTACAGCATGTCCAGGTTACATGGTACAGTTAGTACAGCATGTCCAGGTTACATGGTACAGTTAGTACAGCATGTCCAGGTTACATGGTACAGCATGTCCAGGTTACGTGGTACAGTTAGTACAGCATGTCCAGGTTACATGGTACAGCATGTCCAGGTTACATGGTACAGTTAGTACAGCATGTCCAGGTTACATGGTACAGCATGTCCAGGTTACATGGTATAGCATGCCAGGTTACACAGTACAGTTAGTACAGCATGTCCAGGTTACATGGTACAGCATGTCCAGGATACATGGTACAGTTAGTACAGCATGTCCAGGTTACATGGTACAGCATGTCCAGGTTACATGGTACAGCATGCCAGGTTACACAGTACAGTTAGTACAGCATGTCCAGGTTACATGGTACAGTATGTCCAGGTTACATGGTACAGCATGACCAGGTTACATGGTACAGCATGTCCAGGTTACATGGTACAGCATGTCCAGGTTACATGGTACAGCATGTCCAGGTTACATGGTACAGTTAGTACAGCATGTCCAGGATACATGGTACAGCATGTCCAGGTTACATGGTACAGCATGTCCAGGTTACATGGTACAGCATGTCCAGGTTACATGGTACAGCATGTCCAGGTTACATGGTACAGTTAGTACAGCATGTCCAGGTTACATGGTACAGCATGTCCAGGTTACATGGTACAGCATGTCCAGGTTACATGGTACAGCATGTCCAGGTTACGTGGTACAGTTAGTACAGCATGTCCAGGTTACATGGTACAGTTAGTACAGCCTGTCCAGGTTACATGGTACAGTTAGTACAGCCTGTCCAGGTTACATGGTACAATTAGTACAGCATGTCCAGGATACATGGTACAGTTAGTACAGCATGTCCAGGATACATGGTACAGTTAGTACAGCATGTCCATGTTACATGGTACAGTTAGTACAGCATGTCCATGTTACATGATGCAGTTAGTACAGCATGTCCAGGTTACATGGTACAGCATGTCCAGGTTACATGATACAGTTAGTACAGCATGTCCAGGTTACGTGGTACAGCATGTCCAGGTTACATGATACAGTTAGTACAGCATGTCCAGGTTACATGGTACAGCATGTCCAGGTTACACAGTACAGTTAGTACAGCATGTCCAGGTTACATGGTACAGTTAGTACAGCATGCCCAGGTTACATGATACAGTTAGTACAGCATGTCCAGGATACATGATACAGTTAGGACATTATGTCCAGGTTACATGATACAGTTAGTACAGCATGTCCAGGTTACATGATACAGTTAGTACAGCATGTCTAGGTTACACGGTACAGTTAGGACATTATGTCCAGGTTACATGGTACAGTTAGTACAGCATGTCCAGGTTACATGGTACAGTTAGTACAGCATGTCCAGGTTACACGGTACAGCATGTCCAGGTTACATGATACAGTTAGTACAGCATGTCCAGGTTACATGATACAGTTAGTACAGCATGTCCAGGTAACATGATACAGTTAGTACAGCATGTCCAGGTTACATGGTACAGCATGCCCAGGTTACATGGTACAGTTAGTACAGCATGTCCATGTTACATGGTACAGCATGTCCAGGTTACATGGTACAGTTAGTACAGCATGTCCAGGTTACATGGTACAGCATTTCCAGGTTACATGGTACAGTTAGTACAGCATGTCCAGGTTACATGATACAGTTAGTACAGCATGTCCAGGTTACATGGTACAGCATGTCCAGGTTACGTGGTACAGTTAGTACAGCATGTCCAGGTTACATGGTACAGCATGTCCAGGTTACATGGTACAGTTAGTACAGCATGTCCAGGTTACATGGTACAGCATGCCAGGTTACACAGTACAGTTAGTACAGCATGTCCAGGTTACATGGTACAGCATGTCCAGGATACATGGTACAGTTAGTACAGCATGTCCAGGTTACATGGTACAGCATGTCCAGGTTACATGGTACAGCATGTCCAGGTTACATGGTACAGTTAGTACAGCATGTCCAGGTTACATGGTACAGTATGTCCAGGTTACATGGTACAGCATGTCCAGGTTACATGGTACAGTTAGTACAGCATGTCCAGGTTACATGGTACAGTATGTCCAGGTTACATGGTACAGCATGTCCAGGTTACATGGTACAGCATGTCCAGGTTACATGGTACAGTTAGTACAGCATGTCCAGGTTACATGGTACAGTATGTCCAGGTTACATGGTACAGCATGTCCAGGTTACATGGTACAGCATGTCCAGGTTACATGGTACAGCATGTCCAAGTTACATGGTACAGTTAGTACAGCATGTCCAGGTTACATGATACAGCATGTCCAGGTTACATGGTACAGTTAGTACAGCATGTCCAGGTTACATGGTACAGTATGTCCAGGTTACATGGTACAGCATGTCCAGGTTACATGGTACAGCATGTCCAGGTTACATGGTACAGCATGTCCAAGTTACATGGTACAGTTAGTACAGCATGTCCAGGTTACATGGTACAGTTAGTACAGCATGTCCAGGTTACATGATACAGCATGTCCAGGTTACATGGTACAGCATGTCCAGGTTACACAGTACAGTTAGTACAGCATGTCCAGGTTACATGATACAGCATGTCCAGGTTACATGGTACAGCATGTCCAGGTTACACAGTACAGTTAGTACAGCATGTCCAGGTTACATGGTACAGCATGTCCAGGTTACATGATACAGCATGTCCAGGTTACATGGTACAGCATGTCCAGGTTACACAGTACAGTTAGTACAGCATGTCCAGGTTACATGATACAGCATGTCCAGGTTACATGGTACAGCATGTCCAGGTTACACAGTACAGTTAGTACAGCATGTCCAGGTTACATGGTACAGCATGTCCAGGTTACATGGTACAGTTAGTACAGCATGTCCAGGTTACATGGTACAGTATGTCCAGGTTACATGGTACAGCATGTCCAGGTTACATGGTACAGCATGTCCAGGTTACATGGTACAGCATGTCCAAGTTACATGGTACAGTTAGTACAGCATGTCCAGGTTACATGATACAGCATGTCCAGGTTACATGGTACAGCATGTCCAAGTTACATGGTACAGTTAGTACAGCATGTCCAGGTTACATGATACAGCATGTCCAGGTTACATGGTACAGCATGTCCAGGTTACACAGTACAGTTAGTACAGCATGTCCAGGTTACATGGTACAGTTAGTACAGCATGTCCAGGTTACATGATACAGCATGTCCAGGTTACATGGTACAGCATGTCCAGGTTACACAGTACAGTTAGTACAGCATGTCCAGGTTACATGGTACAGTTAGTACAGCATGTCCAGGTTACATGGTACAGCATGTCCAGGTTACATGGTACAGCATGTCCAGGTTACATGGTACAGCATGTCCAGGTTACATGGTACAGCATGTCCAGGTTACATGGTACAGCATGTCCAGGTTACATGGTACAGTTAGTACAGCATGTCCAGGTTACATGGTACAGCATGTCCAGGTTACATGGTACAGCATGTCCAGGATACATGGTACATGGTACAGCATGTCCAGGTTACATGGTACAGTTAGTACAGCATGTCCAGGATACACGGTACAGCATGTCCAGGATACATGGTACAGCATGTCCAGGTTACATGGTACAGCATGTCCAGGTTACATGGTACATCATGTCCAGGTTACATGGTACAGTTAGTACAGCATGTCCAGGATACATGGTACAGCATGTCCAGGTTACATGGTACAGTTAGTACAGCATGTCCAGGATACATGGTACAGCATGTCCAGGATACATGGTACAGCATGTCCAGGTTACATGGTACAGCATGTCCAGGTTACACAGTACAGTTAGTACAGCATGTCCAGGTTACATGGTACAGCATGTCCAGGTTACATGGTACAGTTAGTACAGCATGTCCAGGTTACATGGTACAGTATGTCCAGGTTACATGGTACAGCATGTCCAGGTTACATGGTACAGCATGTCCAGGTTACATGGTACAGCATGTCCAAGTTACATGGTACAGTTAGTACAGCATGTCCAGGTTACATGATACAGCATGTCCAGGTTACATGGTACAGCATGTCCAAGTTACATGGTACAGTTAGTACAGCATGTCCAGGTTACATGATACAGCATGTCCAGGTTACATGGTACAGCATGTCCAGGTTACACAGTACAGTTAGTACAGCATGTCCAGGTTACATGGTACAGTTAGTACAGCATGTCCAGGTTACATGATACAGCATGTCCAGGTTACATGGTACAGCATGTCCAGGTTACACAGTACAGTTAGTACAGCATGTCCAGGTTACATGGTACAGCATGTCCAGGTTACATGGTACAGTTAGTACAGCATGTCCAGGTTACATGGTACAGCATGTCCAGGTTACATGGTACAGCATGTCCAGGTTACATGGTACAGCATGTCCAGGTTACATGGTACAGCATGTCCAGGTTACATGGTACAGTTAGTACAGCATGTCCAGGTTACATGGTACAGCATGTCCAGGTTACATGGTACAGCATGTCCAGGATACATGGTACAGCATGTCCAGGTTACATGGTACAGCATGTCCAGGTTACATGGTACAGTTAGTACAGCATGTCCAGGATACACGGTACAGCATGTCCAGGATACATGGTACAGCATGTCCAGGTTACATGGTACAGCATGTCCAGGTTACATGGTACATCATGTCCAGGTTACATGGTACAGTTAGTACAGCATGTCCAGGATACATGGTACAGCATGTCCAGGTTACATGGTACAGTTAGTACAGCATGTCCAGGATACATGGTACAGCATGTCCAGGATACATGGTACAGCATGTCCAGGTTACATGGTACAGCATGTCCAGGTTACATGGTCCAGCATGTCCAGGTTACATGGTACAGCATGTCCAGGTTACATGGTACAGCATGTCCAGGTTACATGGTACAGCATGTCCAGGTTACATGGTACAGTTAGTACAGCATGTCCAGGATACATGGTACAGCATGTCCAGGATACATGGTACAGCATGTCCAGGTTACATGGTACAGCATGTCCAGGTTACATGGTACAGCATGTCCAGGTTACATGGTACAGTTAGTACAGCATGTCCAGGATACATGGTACAGCATGTCCAGGATACATGGTACAGCATGTCCAGGTTACATGGTACAGCATGTCCAGGTTACATGGTACAGCATGTCCAGGTTACATGGTACAGCATGTCCAGGTTACATGGTACAGTTAGTACAGCATGTCCAGGATACATGGTACAGCATGTCCAGGATACATGGTACAGCATGTCCAGGATACATGGTACAGCATGTCCAGGTTACACAGTACAGTTAGATTTTTTTGCCCCTCTAAATGAGATCCAGTAATCAAGTTATCAGGAAATGCATATGCGTAAGCCTCAGAGATTACCTCTTTTACATGGTCTCCCTGTTTGTCTCGTAAAGACAAAGATTGTTTGGCCAGTTTACTTCAGGCTCCTCCTACACACTGGTTCCCTAATATGTATATTGTGTCTGTCTGTCCAACCTCCCAGGTGTTGACGTTTAAGGAGATCAACTGGCAGAGTCTGCGTATCGAGGCCGATGCCATAGAGAGTGAGGACCAGGACCTGAACAGTACCCCACTACGCCTCATCACCAACCAGGGACGCATCCGCATTGCCTTGAAGCGCAGGGTAAGACTGGGCCATGGGGGTGGGGTTTTCTTGATGTGACTTTTCCCCAACAACTTCCCCATGTTACAGTTTCTCAAATGCAACTGTTCTCATGGTGTATCATACGTAAATAAACAAACAACATTGTGTCATTGACTAAGCAGTAAAATGATTGTCTTTTGACGACTAACCAGGTTTCTCCTCTCTTTAATCATACCCCAGCTGAAGGACTGTAACGTGCTGGCCTCTAAGCTACTCTTCATCCTGGATGACCTGCTGTGGGTGCTGACGGACTCTCAGCTCAAAGCTGTCATCCACTACGCCAAGTCCCTGAGCGAGGCTATGGAGAAGTCTGCCCAGCAGAGGAAGAGCATGGCCGCAAAGTCCCTACAGGTACCATCCTTCTGCCTTCCTCTTATGTGTTAGAAACAGTACAGAGTCTGCAGCCCACACTTATATTGTACTGCAGTTCAAGTCTAACTATATTACTGAACTGCTGTCTATCTACTCACTCAAACATTTTGTATAGATATTATAATAGCCTGTGTACTAATTGCAGTCTTATTGTTGATATTATTCTCTCTGTGTTAGACTGCACCACCTTCCCCTGGTATACACGCTCTATGGACAAACCCTCCACCCTCTCCCAGTGGTGGAGTCCCCAGTACCCTGGACCAGTACTTTGATCAACACAATGTCAAAGAGTCCTCCTACCACACCTTCATCTCTCGTCTAGACCTGCACATATGCAACGACAGTTCCTCAGCAGACCCCGGTTAGTCCCACAGACACCCCAAAGATATGTCATGCACAGAATTAGACTATAACCTATGCCCCTCAAACTCATCTCTGGACCTTGAAGCCAGTTCTACTGTGTGTTTTCATTGTTGCCCTCTAATCAGGGACTGATTTAGAACTGGGACACCAGGTGGGTGCAATTAATTATCAGGTAGAACAGAAAACCAGCAGGCTCCAGACCTAGCCCTGACCTATGACCTTTAGCTTTTCTGCATGAAGTGATCTTATCTCTCATTTCGGGTTGTCTTTAATTTAGCCAATTAGTGGGTGAAAACACGCTTTGGTAATGAAATTGCATTTCCTATTGTTATAAAATAAAAATGTGATGCTGCTTCTCGCAGCGACTTTTGAGGATTTTACATGTTGGTGTGGTCAAATCAAACTTTATTTGTCACATGCGCTTACTACAACAAGTGTAGACTTTACCGTAAAATACTTACTTACAAGCCCTTAACCAATAGTGCAGTTCAAGAAGAAGAAAATATTTACCAAGTAGACTAAAATAAAAAGTAATAATAAAAAGTAACACAATAAGAATAACAATAACGAGGCTATATTCAGTGGGCACCGGTACTGAGTCAGTATGCGGGGGTACAGGCTAGTTGAGGTAATCTGTACATGTAGGTGGGGGCGAAGTGACTATGCATAGGTAACAAACAAACAGCGAGTCGCAGCAGTGTACAAAAGGGAGGGGGGTCAATGTAAATTGTCCGGTGGCGATTTAATGAATTGTTCAGCAGTCTTACGGCTTAGCGGTGGAAGCTGTTGAGAAGCCTTTTGATCCTAGTCTTGGCACTCAGGTATTGGTGGTCTTCTGCAAAGTTGTTTCCACGGGTGGCAAAAAGCTAAATTAAAATGACACAAGCTGAATTAAATGCAAAAGGCTTTGAAAATAAACAGCTTGCAGTACGTTCAGTGCGCCCGTGACATTTCAGATATCAAGAGATATCTATATAGGGAAAGCCTATACTAAAATATTAAAATACTACATTTCATTTCTCTAAATCAATAACGGTCTTACCTCTATATTGTTTTATGTCCTCCGGATTGGATAAGATGACTAATTCAACGGTGAGCCTGTCAGTTTGCCTTAATTCTCTCACAGCATCCAGCCTAGCTGCCCTTTTCCAGATTGTTGACCACTTTTTTTTCTCTGGCCTCCATTGATTTAGTCACCCTAATATTGGCCATCCTGCTAGGGTAAAAATAAACTCCAATAACATTTGAACAGATTATGATAGAGCAGGGGCTCCCAAACTTTTTTGTCCCACGACCCCAACCATGTGAAAATAATAATGTAATTAACAGCCAATGTTAACTTTTTTATTTGGTGCTATTGCAGTCAATTGAAAAAAATCTAACAGTATTTTGGATTGTCTTCTCAAGTCACCATCGCATACTTTTAATGTGGGGCTGTATGACAGTCGATTGCAAATAAGGCTAATATAATGTCTCTTATCTCACCACCGCTAATGAGATGGGTGTGCTTGATGCATGTTGCGTCGGAGCTTCTCAAAATCAGGGGGCGTGGTTGACAGTGTGCACCTCCTTTCTGCTGTCACATCCAACCTGGATCGATATTTGGTTTTAATGCAGACGAGAGCACTGAATCCAGTTTCACACAGATATGAGCTGGTGAAGGGTAGCCTACCATGAGTTTTATGGTGTTTTCAAGACAACTGGGAACTCAAAAAATACGAGATCAAATCATGACGTCAGTGATCTTCAGGTCGGAATGTCCGAGCTCTAGAAAGAGGCCTGAGTTCCCGAGATGGAATTCGGAGTTGGATGACTGTTGAAAAATATTTTCCCAGTCGGAGCTTGTTTCTTTCAAAGTTCACAGTTGTCTTGAACGCGCTGAAGTTGGAAGTCAGAGATTTCAGAATTCCCTGTTGTTTTGAACGCGGCATTAATGCGCAGATGGAGACGGCAGGGTATTCCCTTTGAGTCAGGAACCAAAACTCCTCCGTAGTGACCCGTGAATGCAATGTCTGCAGCATTCGGTCACACATGACAGCTCGACCAGCTGTTCCATTTCACTTACCGCCATGTCGACTGAGCCAGGATCACAGTCAAACGGATTGGGTAGTAGGTCCCAAAGTGTTCTTCCAAGCGTTGGATGTGAGCAGTCACCACTTGTGTGGGACACTCACTGATGCTGTTTTCTGTTATTTTCTTTCAATACAGAAAGTCAACCAAGTCTGTATTTTTTACATCCTTTGTGAATGACAACAGTTCCTCTCTCAATGTGAAAAATGTTTCCAACACTGCCCCTGGATAACCACTAAGCCTCGGTTTGAAATAGGAGACACATTCATAACTAGAGTGCAGAGGCCTGCCCGCCGTCCCGGCATAGAGCCTCATCTGTGCAAAAGCCCACCATTCGACCCCATATGGAATCTGTTTTTCGTCAATATAGCCACGCAGCACACTGAACATCCCCTATGCCGTTTCATGCTCGGGAATCGTAAGACAGAACATTATGTCCTCATGAATAGCTTCCCCCGACATGTATAGCAAACAAAAGTCAATGCATTGGCATCTCTGCCCTCACAGCTGATGGCCATTTGGAGCGCATAATCTCTCCGTATCCCAGTCTGCTGTCCCCACATGCTTCAAGATGGCCACCATTGTTCCTGTACCCAAGAAAGCTAAGGTAACTGAACTAAATTACGATCTCCCTGTAGCACTCACTTCTGTCATCATGAAGTGCTTTGAGAGACTAGTCAAGGATCATATCACCTCTACCTTACCTCTACCTTACCTTACCTCTACTAGACCCACTTCAGTTTGCTTACTGCCCCAATAGATCCACAAACGATGCCATCGCACTGCACAATGCCCTATCCTATCTGGACTAGAGGAATACCTATGTAAGAATGCTGTTGATTGACTATAGCTCGGCATTTAACACCATAGTACCATCCAAGCACATCATCAGTACTCCCTGTTCACCCATGATTGCGTGGCCACGCACGCCTCCAACTCAATCAAGTTTGCAGACGACACAACAGTAGTAGGCTTGATTACTCACAATGACGAGACAGCCTACAGGGAGGAGGCTCTGGGAGTGTGGTGCCAGGAAAATTACCTCTCACTCAACGTCAACAAAACAAAGGGGATGATCGTAGACTTCAGGAAACAGCAGAGGGAGCAACCCCCTATCCACATCGACGGAACCACAGTGGAGGTGGAAAGCTTCAAGTTTCTACACATCACTGACAAACTGAAATGGTCCAACCACAAATACGGTGTGGCGAAGAAGGCGCAACAGCGCCTCTTCAACCTCAGGAGGCTGAAGAAATTTGTCGAGGCACCTAATTTTGGAGAAATGTCCTCTGGTCTGATGAAATAAAAATAGAACTGTTTGGCCATAATGACCATCGTTATGTTTGGAGGAAAAAGGGGGAGGTTTGCAAGCCGAAGAACACAATCCCAACCGCGAAGCACGGGGGTGGCAGCATCATGTTGTGGGGGTGTTTTGCTGCAGGAAGGACTGGTGTACTTCACAAAATTGATGGCATCATGAGGGAGGAAATTATGTGGATATATTGAAGCAACAGCTCAAGACATTGGTCAGGAAGTTAAAGCTTGGTCGCAAATGGGTCTTCCAAATGGACAATGACCCCAAGAATACTTCCGAAGTAGTGGCAAAATTGCTTAAGGACAACAAAGTCAAGGTATTGGAGTGGCCATCACAAAGCCCTGACTTCAACCCCATAGAAAATGTGTGGGCAGAACTGAAAAAGCGTGTGCGAGCAAGGAGGCCTACTCAGTTACACCAGCTCTGTCAGGAGGAATGGGCCAAAATTCAACCAACTTATTGTGGGAAGCTTATGGAAGGCTACCTGAAACATTTGACCCAAAATAAACCATTTTAAGGCAATGCTACCAAATACTAATTGAGTATATGTAAACTTCTGACCCACTGGGAATGTGATGAAAGAAATAAAAGCTGAAATAAATCACTCTCTACTATTATTCTGACATTTCACATTCTTAAAATAAAGTGATTATCCTAACTGACCTAAAACAGGGAATTTTTACTGGGATTAAATGTCAGGACTAAAATGTATTTAAATGTATTTGGCTAAAGTGTATGTAAACTTCCAACTTCAACTGTACATACACTTTAAATCATTGGCCACTTTAATAAATGGAACACTAGTCACTTTAATAATGTTTACATATTTTGCATTTCTCATCTCATATGTATATACTATATTCTATTCTACGGTGTCTTAGTTTATTCCGCTCTGGCATTGCTCGTCCATATATTTATATATTCTTAATTCCATTCCTTTACTTAGATTTGTGTGTGTTGTTGTGAAATGGTTAGATATGACTTGTTAAATATTACTGCACTGTACTGTTGGAGCTTCAAACACAAGCATTTCTCCACTCCCGCAATAACATCTGCTAAACATGTGTATGTGACTGATACATTATGATTTGATTTGATCAACGTCTCTGTAATAATGTATAGCGGGCATAGCCATTCACTGTGGGAATGATTCAAGTGCAACGGTCAGGTGCGGCCTTTTCCCATGATCTAAGGGGCGCTCTCGTTTAAATTGATCTTTTAGATTTTAAGAATTTTCATTTAGATTTTTAAGGTTAACCACATTACAATGATTTTGAGAAACAAAGACGATGTTTATATATTTTTATTCTTCGGTATTTTGAAAATTCTCCCGCAATCCCATTTTTTGGTTTTCTTAGAGGAGTATTTACACAAAAATCCACCCTCCAATTATGTTCTTGATGATGATGTTTGTTGTCAGAGTTGTCAGAGGTGAACAAAGCTTTTGACCTCTGACTTCTCATGTCACACAGATGAGCCTCCTCCTCCATGCCCCCATGGTGCAATGCAGCTGACCTTCCGCAAGCTTGGTTTTGACTACTACCCCATCCACAGGCCTGGTGAGTGTACTTCCCCCGATCGGTCAAGAGAGTTGTGCTACTATTTGTTATAATTAGAGTTCACGTTTATTCACTGCTGTCCACCACATTCTTTGTTAGTGCTCCCACTGAAATATCAACCTACATTCAGACTTCTAGTAAACCTCCTCTCCATTAATTCATGTGAACTAATAGCCTTTTTGTACATAGTCCCCCCATTTTAAGGGACCAAAAGTATTGGGACAAATTCACTTATGTGTATTAAAGTAGTCAAAAGTTAAGTATTAATGCTCATATTCATAGCACACAATGACTGCATCAATCTTGTGACTCATACATTTGTTGGAAACATTTGCTATTTGTTTTGGTTATAATCCTGAATGAATCGTGAATAATGATGAGTGAGAAAGTTAGACGCACACATATCATACACCCCCCCAACAAAAAAATGCTAACCTACCTGTTATTGTAATGTTGAGAGGTTAGCATGTCTTGGGTGTATGATATTTGTGCGTCTAATTCAGGCTTATCCGTAATCATTGTAACATGATTCCTAGTATATGAAACCTCAACCTCCATTCATTCATGCAAACTAATAGCCTGGATGGTGAAGGATGCCCATTGCTATTATTCTCAGTGGAATTATTTGACTGTAGAATGTGGAGCACCTCAATTCCTTCTCGAACTCTCCACATCACTTCATCAGAACTACTGGTCTGTTACACAATTATGGAAAACACATTTTAAGGGAGATTGGATTGGTTTGCTTGAGCAAGCATGCGACATCCCAGATCAAATAGTAAAAAACAAAGCTTTGGAAAAAAATACTTTAAGTTGATGTATATAACTGGGATGTTATATACAGGTGTATATATCTTTATTAGGGTGAGAGATGGAATCTTTTCAACAATAACCCTGGTGATGCAGTGAACCCTATTGTATAACCTTAATGTATGACTTTGTATGATATGACCTGCAGGTGATGGCTGTCGGCATTGGGAGCGTCACTGTGGGGCGATGGATGCCCGGGCCCAGTGGGCTGGCATACTACTGCAGGAGTTCCAGAGGAGGGTGGAAGCATCAGGGATCCCTGGGCCAGACTCTAAGGTCCCCAACCAGGCCAAGGACTTCCCTGCCAAGAGGACCCAGGGTGAGACTTACTACAACACACTGCCAGGTCCTCTTACTGTAGTAGGAATCTGATCCACCAACAGACACATACTACATAAACAAAAGTATGTGGACACCCCTTCAAATGAGTGGATTCGGCTATTTCGGCCACACCTGTTGCTGACCGGTGTATAAAATTGACCACACAGCCATGCAATCTCCATAGATAAACATTGGCAGTAGAATGGCTTTACTGAAGAGCTCAGTGACTTTCAACATGGCACTGTCATAGGATGCCACCTTTCCAACAAGTCAATTGGTCACATTTCTGCCCTGCTAGAGCTGCCCCGGTCAACTGTAAGTGTTGTTATTGTGAAGTAGAAACGGGACCCCAAGTGCTGATACATGTAGGGCATAAAATTGTCTGTCCTCGGTTGCAACACTCACTACCGAGTTCCAAACTGCCTCTGGAAGCAAATTTGGGTTTGGCGGATGCCAGGAGAACGCTACCTGTCCGAATGCATAGTGCCAACCGTAAAGTTTGGTGGAGGAGGTATAATGGTCTGGGGCTGTTTGTTATGGTTCGGGCTAGGCCCCTTAGTTACAGCGAAGGGAAATCTTAACGCTACAGCATACAATGACATTCTAGATAATTCTGCTCTTCCAACTTTGTGGCAACAGTTTGGGGAAGGCCCTTTTCTATTTCAGCATGAAAAGTCCATACAGAAATGGTTTCTCAAGATCGGTGTGGAAGAACTTGACTGGCCTACAAAGAGCCCTGACCTCAACTGCATCGAACACCTTTGGGATGAATTGGAATGCCGACTGCGAGCCAGGCCTAATCGCCAAACATCAGTGCCCGACCTCACTAATGTTCTTGTGGCTGAATGAAAGCAAGTCCCTGCAGCAATGTTCCAACATCTAGTGGAAAGCCTTCCCGGAAGAGTGGAGGCTGTTATAGCAGCACAGGGGGGGGACCAACTCCATATTAATGCCCATGATTTTGGAATGAGATGCTCAACGAGCAAGTGCCCACATGCTTTTGGTAATGTAGTGTACCTAGTGATGAGAATAAATTGTTATTTTCAAGTCACAGATACTGACGCTAAAAGTTTGACTTATGATATACACAGATGGACAACCCAACCCCAAGGCCAGCCCTCCTGAAAGGGAGCAGATCTCCAAGAGGACCTCAATAGCACAACCTCTTCTGTTGAACCTTCTTAAGAGGCTCCGCTCCAGCTGTGTGGTGGTACGAATGGATGACCTGGATATACATCAGGTGAGACAGGACTACCTATGTACATCTCTCCGTTAGGCTTCCTCTGACATTGTTTTCTGTAATGGTGGCAGTCAAAGTATGCTATTCATTCTAAAAGGCTATCAATGGCAAGGACAGGAGACATGGAATGCAGCTGGTTGCACAGAATCGAGACATGTTGAAGACAGGAAAGCCATGTGAAGAAAATGAAATACTCTCTATGCACTATTACATTAATTCCTAACCTGGCAATGTAGTCTTAGTTATATCATAGTAAGAGGGGAAACCCTTTTCTCCTCACCACGCTCGAGTGCCCTAAAGCTTGTCAGCTGTGATGTAGAAAAACCCCTGCCAACACAAATAGAACTAAGCAGTTCCTACTTTTACAGCCATAGAGGAAATCAGATATAATATGCAGCAAGCCATGATAAGGGGTATTTTGGGCTTGAGTTGGTGGTAATTCCCCTTTTCTCTGTAAATAATCAAAAATGTAAGACCTTTTGTAGTTTCATTTCATGAGATGGGATATGCAGTGAGCACCAGCGGTATTGGGACAGTGACAGTGTTTTGTTGTTTTGGCTCTGTACTCCAGCACTTTGGATTTGAAAGGATACACTGACTGAGGTTAAAGTGCAGACTGTCAGCTTTAATTTGAGGGTTTACTATTTTCATCCATATCGGGTGAACCGTTTAATAATTACAGCACTTTTTGTACATAGTCCTCCCATTTTAGGGGACCAAAGGTATTCAGACAAATTCACATATGTGTATTAAAGTAGTTTCTATACACTTTTACATTAATGTGGATGCCACCATGGTAACGGATAATCCTGAATGAATCGTGAATAATGATGAGGGTGAAAGTTACAGACCCATAAATGTCATACCCCCAAAAATGCTAACCTCCCCTGTTATTGTAATGGTGAGAGGTTAGCATGTCTTAGAGGTATGCTAACCTCCCCTGTTATTGTAATGGTGAAAGGTTAGCATGTCTTAGAGGTATGCTAACCTCCCCTGTTATTGTAATGGTGAAAGGTTAGCATGTCTTAGAGGTATGCTAACCTCCCCTGTTATTGTAATGGTGAAAGGTTAGCATGTCTTAGAGGTATGCTAACCTCCCCTGTTATTGTAATGGTGAAAGGTTAGCATGTCTTAGAGGTATGCTAACCTCCCCTGTTATTGTAATGGTGAAAGGTTAGCATGTCTTAGAGGTATGCTAACCTCACCTGTTATTGTAATGGTGAAAGGTTAGCATGTCTTAGAGGTATGCTAACCTCCCCTGTTATTGTAATGGTGAGAGGTTAGCATGTCTTAGAGGTATGCTAACCTCCCCTGTTATTGTAATGGTGAAAGGTTAGCATGTATTGGGAGTATGATATTTCTACGTCTAACTTTCTCACTCATCATTATTCACGATTCATTCAGGATTATCCGTAATCATGGTGGCATCTACAATAATGTAGAAGTGTTAAGAAACATATTATATTCTTATTTACAATAAAAGTGAATGAAATGACAAAATACATTATTTATCATTAATTTCTATTGGGCACAATAAATAAAACACACAACCAAAACATACAGCAAATGCATCCAACAAATTTGTAGTCACACGCTTGATGTAATCATTGCATGCTATGAATACGGGACCAAATACTTAACTTTTGACTACTTTAATACACACAAGTGAATTTGTCCCAATACTTTTGGTCCCCTAAAATGGGAGGACTAAGTGCTGTCATTTCTAAACGGGGAAAATACCCTCAAATTAAAGCTGACAGTCTGCACTTTAACCTCATAGTCATTGTATAATTTCATCCACAGAGCCAAAACAACAACAAAATTGTCACTGTCCCAATATATTTGGAGCTTACTGTAGTTAATACTGCATTAAGTTCATTTTACACTACTTTCACTCTGACCGTCAGAAAACTCATCATTACTTTTAAGTTTTTGTGTGAGAAAAGCACTTCAGAAATCAAATTCACATGAATCATTATTACCATCCCTTACCCTCACACAGGTGTCTACAGGGGGATGCCACAGCAAGAAGACCCCGTCCTTAATATCCTGTAACCGCAAGGCCCTGAACCTAGCAGACAATATACCAGCCATCCACCTGCAATTCACAGAGTATTACTTCCCTGACAACCCCGGTTTGCCTGGTATGAGCTTACCATACACTGTTGTGTGTGTTTCTTGCAAACTGCTATTTAGTGATTATCCTAGTAAATGATTCAAACTGTAGTTTCTTGCTGATCCTCCAATTCAATATTCAGTTCTCTTCTGGTGAAAGAAACAAACCATTAGAATATTATCTTACAACTGAAAATATGTCCCCCTCTCCACCCCCCTCTCCTTCCCCAGTACCCAATACTAACCTATATGCCCAACTGAACGGCCTACAGCTGTGCCTGGACCCAGCCAGTCTGCTGTGGGTCAACCTGTTCTCTAGGGGCCTGCTGCGTACCCTGGAGCAGGTCAAAGCCTTCTACCACCTCCATGACAGCAGCAAGGCAGAGGAGCACATGGACATCCACATGGACGCAGCTCAGATCAAGGTGAGACTAAACCCAGACCAAGCTGTCAGAATAGAGTTGCATCATTGCAGTCAGTGTCCCTTTTGGCAGCAGAGTATTACAGCTCATTACACAACTTTAGGTAATTTCAAGTGTTTCTAGTGTTGCTCAACCTTCCAGATGTTTGCCCTTAGGGACTTTTGTGTAGAAACACTGTTCTTTTTGGTAATGGGTATGCAGTTTTGTAATGCTTCTGGCTTTCGTCTCCAGTTTTCTCTGCAATGAAATGGAAAGGGCCCATTTTAAACTTTGGTGTTGATGTTATTACTGGGTTAGTGGTCAGGAGATGACTGTGTTCCTGTTTCTGTGCCTCCCCCCTGTCTGTCTGCAGCTGATCATTCCCCTGGAGTCGTCCATCATGGACCACCAGGACCGGCCCCAGTCCCTAAGCATCACCGTTCCCCAGATGGTCCTCAGCAACACACGCCACTCCCCCCACGGCACCCGGGCCGACCTCCACTCCACCTACAGCAGCTTCTCCACCTGCCACTTCTTCCAGTCAACTCCCCCTTGCTCCTTCCCCCGAGACCAGAGCTCTTTCCTCCCCCTACCCTCTGCCTTCCTCCAGCACTCCCTGGAGATGGAGCCCCTGTCCCTGTCTGAGAGGAGGCCCCTAAGGCCCAAGGATGTCTGGTTCTTCAGCCTGTCCCGTCTGTCCATGAGCTTCGAGGGGGCGCGGAAAAGCAACAGGGGCAGAGCTCACCCCTTCGTGGAGCCTTTCACCATTTCTGTGTGGATGTGTCGTCCGTCTGCGTTTAAGGTCAGTTCCCTAGTCTCCTCCCCCAATGAACCAGCTCCTGTTGATCCCAACCATAAAACCCCAGAACAGCATGAAAACCACCTCCCGCCCAACCTGGAACACAACCAGGACAGTCGACAGGAGGTTGCAGTGGCTTCTATCCACTTCCTGGCCCAGGCCATCACACCGGTCAAGGTGTGGCTCAACCACTACCAGTATGTTGCCCTGTTGCGGATGAAGGACACCCTGGCCAGGCTGGGGCACGAGCTGGGCCGGGACACCAGGGACTCTAAGCAGGCCAGGGGCCAGGAGGCTGACCCCCCTACGGTGTGCCTAGCCCTCCTAATGGACTCAGTGGAGCTGGGGCTCCTGCTACCACCTGCAGCCACGGAGCCAGAGGAGGCCCACACCCCAGGGTCTGAAAGCCCCAGCCTGACAGACTCCGATCTCTCTCCCACTCACCAGGCTACTTCACCAGGCCCTCTGGAGGACAGTGGGATAGGAAACACCATTGCCACCATCAACAGCTCTCCTCCCCTTGAGCAGGAGGTGGATGGTGTAGTAGAGGAGGCCAGCGAGGCAGTGGAGGTCATGGAGGGGGAGATGGCCCAGGGGGGTGGCAGTGGTCCTGTTCTCTCTCCTCCCTTCTCCCCTGAACACCATCACTCCCTCCTGTCCAGGGACCCCTCTACCTTCAGCCTGGAGGAAGAGCTGTCCACTGCCCTCACCTCCACCAAGGACGTCACCAAAGATGCCTTTAGTGCCTCCCTGGACCTGACTAAAGGGGCGTTCTCCATCACAAAAGATGCCTTCAGCTTCATGAGTCGCGGGTCGGGGATGAGCAAGCTGTTCAATCCACAGGCGAAGTAGGTTTCCCAGCATGCTCTCCTGCTGTGCTGTTGTCATTACACTATATGGTTCAGCTCTTCCAGGTCCATATTGTAAACTGTATGGATGTGGTTTTACTGGTGTGAATGAACATACAGGCTGTTGACCCTAACTCATCCTCCGTTTCTGTTTGTATAGGGAGCAGCGCCCTGAGGAGGGGTCCCCCATAGCCAGCCTGCGGCTCCAGTCCATGAACCAGTCTCTCTCGCAGCACTCATTTGACAGTGCTATCCTGGACGGCAGCCTGCCCAATGACCACCTCTCAGTGGAAAACGACGCCAGTGAGAACTTTGTCATCCTCATGGATGGTAACTCCCCACAATATCATCAGTCACTTCAAAACCATCCAAACTCTACAACACACATGCGTATTGTATCAAGAGAATACAGAACATTTAAAAATAAAGATATACTATCTATCTAGTAAGATGATTTAAAAACAATAATCTTGAATCCCACTGGACAATAGAGTTTTGTCCCTGTGTGTTCTGTTGTGGTTTCAGACTCAGGGGTAGTGTCCATGATGCGACCCAATGGCACCCCGGGGCCCAGTGGAGGCAGTCCTGCCCTGGGGACAGAGGGGGGGTCCTCAGCTGACCTGAGCAGCTCCCTGTCCCAGAGCATTGAGGACATTACACAGGACACAGTGGGTCTATTTACATACATACACTGTCCAGTGTGACATTACAGAGGCATTGTCAGCACTTCCACTGTATATGCTCAGCAATCATACTGTATTTGTAAGCTGAGCAAAGCAGAATTGTTATTGTGATTAACTGATTGTGCTGTGGTGTGCTGTGCAGACCTCTGTGTTGTTGCTGGTGCTCAGTGGGATGGCCTGTGTGGCAGACCTGAAGGGAGAGGACCTGGTGGTGGCAGTGGAGGCCCAGGATCTCATCCTAAGACAGATGGGCAACGTCAGGGTCTCTGACCTGCTGACTGAACTGATGCCAGGTAACTGCAAGCTACGGATGGAACTATGCTTTTATCCATTCTGGATGACTTCCAGTGGCAGATTTGGATAATAATCGAGCGGAAAAACACTGCCTCTGTCAGTCATCAAAAATTAAGTAGAACTTAACTACCTAAAGACCCTGCACCTTACTGAGCATCAGTCACACTCAACATCTGTGTCAACACACTGGCTCTCAATTTCGAATAAAAATGGTTCCCTTTGTCAGAGAACACTCTGTCCTCCCAACTCACTCATGCTCTCCGATTCCCTGTCAAACACCTGTTATATCCACTCACAAAAAGAAAAACTACACCTTATGGGACAACGCAGACTGTGAAGAGACACACAGGCACACACACTTGCAAATTCACACAGTGGCTAGCACACGCACTCTACACGCACGTACATTTTAATATTGAATATATTGTAGTGTTATACATTTTGTATTGTAGAAATGAAGTGGTGTAATGATGTTAGATGATGTACTGTTTTATATTATTCGTTTTTGTGTGTGATGTGTGTCTTAATGTGCTTAGACCCGGGGAAGAGAGCAGCTAATGGGCATCCATAATAAATACAAATACATACTCATATTGTGATATAATCACTCCTGTAATCACCTCACTCTCCCAGTGTAACTACTAAAGACTCTCAATGCTACTTTTAGACCACTGCATCCATAATACCCATTCTCTGACTACACAACACACCATTTTTTACATGATGTCCGTAGTGCCTGGTGGGTCTACCGTTGGCCACAGGCAAGGCTGCAGGGCAGTTCCCATGGTGGGCATACGGATGGAGATGGGTCCTTCTGCAGCGCGGCATGGTTCTCTGTCTGGGTTGGTGGGTCACCTGGAGCTGGGTGTGCGAGACTGTCAGGTGGATCTGTTGGTTTCTACCCTGGCCACCTTGGGGCCCTTCCTGGAGGATGAGCTCAGTGCTGACATCCAACCCATTAAGATCCGGCTGGAAAACATCACTATCACTCTGAAGGTCAGCTGGTAACGGAGACTATGGAACTCTGTTGGGGTCAGATAATGTTATTTGATGTGTAGCCTGTTTTTATATGTGGTAAGATCCCAACAGCGTTCCATAGGATACAGATTGAATAAATGACAGTTAGCCTGCCATCCATGCAATGGAGTTAACCAGTGTTTTCCCCTCCTGTTTAGGATGATGGTCCCAAGGTCTACCCCACGGCCCCCCAGCCCCAACCTGTCACCTTTACCGTAGACCAGGTGGTTGTGGAGCGATCTGATGACGCCATTTTGAGAATCAAAGGTGATTTGGGGAGAGGAGACGGACCTGTCTTTGAATATTACAATGATTTTGTCTCTCACTGCTTGAATGACATCGAATAACAGGAGTAATCTTTATTTCTAAATATGTATTGTCTTGTCTTGCAGGTGGTGAAGGCACAGTCCCAAGAGACTCAGCAGGTGGTGCTGTGGTATGTTTGGAGAAGCCAGACTGTTGGACAGAACGAAAACTGTCGCAGATCACGGTAGATCTCTACACCCACTCACACTGGCTCACCAGTATCAGTAAGGATTAGGCTAGTTTGAACCACCATGTAAAATGAAAGCGTAGCATACATAAAGTGATTATTCACGATAGCACAGTCCCGACAATAGTTGCATTGTACTTATGGTTTTTAACCTTAAATGTGTGTGAAACGGTTGATATAAAATCGCATGTACTCACAGGGCTTAAATGGAATACTTTTAAGTTACATTTTGGATGATTAGATAAAGATAAGGCCAGACAGTTGTAGTACACTTGTTCTTGTCTGGTTCTCTTGTTAAGGCTAAGAGGGGCCAAATCAGGGTAGCAATTACAGCTGAAGAGATTTAGCATACTTACCCTGGCAAAGAAACATAATTTAGAAGTGAAAAGCAATAAAGACAACAACCTTTTCCCTTCAGAATACTTTCCTGGAGTCGCAGCTATCGGAAGCTCAGTCGGCCCTCTCTCAAGCCCTCACTGACCGAGAGCGTCTCCTCTTGGAAGTCAGGAAGTATGACCCCATGTTTGACCTGTGACCGCTTTACTTCCCCGGCCAGCAGAGGGCAATATACTGGCACTACATCAATAAGGGAGTAAAGGAACTGATAGAAATGTCTGGACAAAATTAGCTGTCTGAACCCAGGCATATGACAATTTCTAAAGAACAGTGATGAGTACCTAACAGTGGAATCCACCCTGATGGTTCCAAAGTTCAAGCTCTTGTAATGAATTGCACAAACAAACAGTGTGTCACTTCCAGAGAACACATAGGGGGCCCCTGTAGAAAACAGGTGTCCTACTGTAGTCACTCTTTACACACTGACGGGTATTGCTGTACATTTAAAGCTATTTACACCTAGTTTGAATTTAAACCACCATAGAGAATAGTTGACTCATTGTTGTGCTGCACCTCACTGGCCATCTATCTTAAGCAAATCTTTTATTTGAAGAACACATGCCAAAATTAGTCTACTATAAAGTCTTCTATGCAGAGAACTGTCAGTTTAGTAGTGTTAAGATTCCATTGCTGTTGTTTCCTGTACACATCTTTCAATGTCAGGCATGCCCTGTGAAGACCACTAGAGCTCTAGGAATGTTGGTGTGTGGGTTTACAAACACCCACCAAGCTGCAACTATAAAACTGTTCGCTATTGTAAAGTAGATCCTGTTCATAGTTGTACATAACTGTACGTCTGTATAGTTAGTAGCTGGTATTTTAGATGCATTCATGTAACGTTGTTTAGGATGATTTTGTATTAAATAGAAGTGGGGAAGGGAAAGACTGACTTAAAGCAGTACTGCACTGTAAACATGGAGCTCCTGTCTGTGGGATCACCAGACACACCTCCGCATAGCTCTCCTTTTGAATGGTTGTGTATCTGAGAAGGGGAAAGCTCTCTCCACACTGTTCTCAGATACCAGGTTAAAATGTTTCCGTCTTATTTTTCTTGCATTTAAAAAAACAAAAAAACGTATATGATTTTTTTTTAGCAGTAAAACTAAATTTGGTGGTTGAATGTTCAGATGACACATGCTTTCTGATCTTTTGAGGACAGTTAAGACAATGGTTATGGTACATTAACTGGTTTAGTTTGTTACTTGAGAGGTGTACCCTGCACTCAGACAGGTATTAGTTGATCTCCTTTACTCACCCATCTGCATGGAGAAACACCATCTAGGTATATACTAATTCCTCACTGACCATCCACAGAATTAGACTTCAATAAGTCCTTCTGCTATCCCTAACTTGTAGATACAGGGGAGTGGATTGGGGTATATTCATCTATGGTTAGAAGCCCCTGTTTTGGATCCCAGTGTGGATGTAATGTAGTGTTATTATTTTGATATGAACTGTTACAGGCAGTCATGAATATTTACTTTTTGCAGCTATTTTAAATCATTTTTGATAAGACAGTCTTGCTACTAGCCATCTCAACAAACACATCAGCTCAAAGAATACATAGAGATACTGCATCTTAATTGCGTATATACACACAAAATATGTATAATGCTAATGCTTTTATCTACACTAAAACTGACAGGTGCACTAATGCCAATTTGTTGTATTCTACCCATTGGGTACATTTCTATTACTATGGAACACCTGTGAAGCCTTTGTACTAATTGGAGGTATATTATTTAATGTGGTTATATAGTACGATTTTTGTTAGTAATTATAGGATATCTCATGTGGAGTTGACAGTTTATTATTTCTCAAATGTTTGTTGTCTCAGAAGATTGGCACTTAAGAGGAGAGACATTGGGTTAACATTACTTAGATCAAAGTCACACTCAGCAAAACAAGTGTGAATAGGGAGAAAGTCAATTGTGTCAAGAAGAGACTTGTATATGTGGTATGGTGCTAACAAGTTAACTAACCCTTGGTTGAGCTTTTAGCATCATTCTCCACTCTCTTCTGAGTGGAACTGCGAGACCTCTGGTGGCCATAATAATATACCACTGTACCAAGCCTCTGGGCTTGTTTCTCTGGTTGCCTTCTGATATTAATGTATGAATGATAGTGTTACATTCTGATTGAGAGATGTAGCATGAAGCAAAGGATGAATTATGTTGTACCCATAGCCTGAGCATGGTTTTAAGCAATTTTTTATTATTTTTTTATGTAAAAGTGAAAATGCCTAAGGTTAACAAATTAACTTGTCTAATGTGTCAGTTTTTTCCCTCGTCATGCATGTTTGTATTTGAACATTCCCTAAAGGTCACATTCAGTGTAACAAAATAGTGATTCCGTTACGAATAATATCAACAACTCTCAGAAAATACATACTGCTACCCAATTGTTTTTTTGATTGTAGATATTTGCTTTTAGTTGTTTTTTTTTGTGCATGGCCTTGGCTGTAGCTAGGTTTCCATCCAATTGGCGACAGATTTTCATGTGAATATTCTATAATCCGCATTAAAACAATATGTCCATGTTCCCATCAGAGTCGTTTCCATCATATTGATCTGTTGCGGTTAAAGGTTGTGCGCGATGTAGTGCACATAAAAATAACTTTTGCGGTTAAATTCCCATTCAGGGCTCGACCAACCCAGTGTATAATTAAGAACAACAAGCGATGCAGGCGAAACAGACAGGGTAGGCTTAAACACTTGAGAACATTTAGTCTCAAAATGTATTTATTTTTAAACATAAATACATTTGCACAATTAGCATAGACATGAGATTGGTCAAAACAAGACATGGTATCAATAACATTATAAACTGGATGGTTCGAGCCCTGAATGACGATTGGCTGAAAGTACCGTTTACCACGGGTTTGACAAAACATTTATTTTTACTGCGCTAATTGCGTTGGTAACCAGTTTATAATAGCAATAAGCCACCTCAGGGGGTTGTGGTATATGGCCAATATACCACGGCTAAGAGCTATTTGATCAAATAGAAGTTTCGCAATGATTACGTTGTTAGGAGTGTACTGATAGAAGTAGGATTCGTGACAACCCGGTAACTTTGAGGGGAAAAAAACACTTTTTATATAGTTTGTGTTTGGTCTTCACAAACTACCACAGCTTCAAAGCAAACACCGCCCATTTCTAAAATATATCTTCTTAAAATGTGATTTTAAATGTAACCTCAGCCACACTGCTAACCGTATGCCTAACCTTAAATTAAGACCAAAAAGCACGTTTTTGTTGATTTATTTTCACGTAGCCAATTTTGACTTTGTGCCTGTGATGATAACTAGTGGAAACCGATGTGCATGTATCTGCACGCTCATTGGCTAGAATGGTCCCACCGCCTCCCGACTGCCTTCCATTTTTGAAGACGTTTAATTGTTTGAGCAGCCACTAGAGTATCTGGTCAATATAATGGATAATCTATGATATGAGCTGAAACGAGACACATTTGATTTCCCACATAGCTAGCAACAATGACAAGAGGCTGCCATCTGACCTTTCAGAATCATAATGCACGCCTTCCTGCCATATCGATGCGCGCACATTTTCTTGACGTTGTCAGCCAATCCGTCTAAACCTGGTTATTGTAAGTGATGTGGAAGGAAAGCTGCAGTTGTATGACTGACTAAAATCCATGCTCACCCCCTCCTTAGAACAACTCTGTAAGCCCTCTCTATCCGCAGCAGGGTGACCACTCAGCCCCCAGCCAGCTTCCTCTTCACAGGGGGCAGCCTGTCAAGTTACACTTCTGCTGCCTCTTCAACTGATCTGGGTTACCATGACAACAGCCCTGAGCCAGCCAAATAGTGCCATGCATGAGGGGGTGGGCCTGGCATACTCTGTCCCTTTAGTTATTAGAATGACTTTGCAAGAATATAGTATTCTCATTGTTGTGGAAGGAGTGAGTGTGTGCATGTAATAATCAAATGGATAATTATTTTGCTCTGTGGATTATTTGCACTTTTAAGTGTGGTACATTAACTGGAAATTGCACTTTCTTAGTGTGACAGTGAGAATCATCCCAGAGAAGATAATGTCCTGATACATTTGTTGAGACCCTCTGACTGTGTTTTGTCAAATGTGTGTAACATTTGCTTAGAATTCCTCACCCAAGATGTTTTAATGTCATTCAATAAGACTTATGTAAACTTGGTTCTGTGAACCAAATTAGTATGTGAGAATTTTTCTAAGTGATAAAATATTGACGCAACCTTTATTTGTGTGCCGTCTATTCTCCTAGTATAGGTTGGTGACTGATCTTTACACAGTATGGTTTTTACACATTTATTGGTCAGAACAGGCTTGAGGTTAGTGTCCTATAACATGCACACACACAAACTCAATTTACGAGACTACCTGTCGTTAATGAGAAGATAATACATTTGATTTATTGAAATATGTCAGCTACTGACCCAAATCCTGTATTATTATTATTTTTCTTCTCCATGAGGCACTAGAAGGGACCAATTTTGGATACATTCTTTCAGCTTTATGCTTCAGCTCAAATAATAAAGTGTCACATATACAAACACTAAGTAGATCTAATATTTTCATCCAACGTTCTATTATTGACAAGTATATCCAAGAAATACCCTCAACTAACACAGAGGTTGACTTTGGAGTTGGACTATTCCTGACAGCAGTATACTGCATTTGCCTTCATGGCCAGACATTCTCCATGCCAGTGGACATTGGAATAGAGAGAATGAACATGATAAAGTGGTGTAAGTTGCCACCATCTGAAAGGGGGAATACATCCCTACTTGGCTCTGTCCGTCTATAATCAGCAAGGCATGAGTGGCTCAGTGGAAGAGAATGTTCTTGTGCTTTATATTGGGGATCTGCTCTGTTCTTTAGCCTCCCTCATGTGCTTGGGCTGCAGGGGAGGCCTGTCTCCCCTCTTCTCACACACACACGTCCACAGCTGCAGGACCAAACAGAAGAATGTAGAGTAGTCAAAAATGCCTCAAAGTCTTTGTTGGTGGAGATGCAAGACAATCAAGAACTCATCTGGTCAATATTGACCCAGCGATGTCCTTTACTCACCTTCTTCCACTATTTCTCCAGCAAATACCGGACATGGCGATAACCACATTTTGAGAGACTGAGGATCCTGTGATGGACTGTATCAGCTGTATCAACCAGGTAAAGATAAACATGTTGAAATACAGCATACATGCATCAGTGAATTTTCTAATGGAAATTGAACCGATTCTGATGAAATCTTACATAAAACTGCTTAAAGGTCTTACCTTCTTTATAGCAGCTTTAGGGAAGGCAGATCGTCTGTACATCTCATAGCAGTTAAAGCTGCTCCTCAGACAATGAGGAGACAAACCCTGGACAACACGGGGGGAAAATGTTAATGTACGAATTCTTGCAACAAATATGTTGTTGTGCAGTTACCACAAACGCTTTGTTAATACAATGTAGAATATATGAATCTTACCGCATCTTCTGTATGTCATCCTCGTCAACCTTTTGGCACCTCTCCATTTTCTTCTCAGGCTCCAATTTCAGCTTTTTGGAAGCAGGATGACCTGCGGTTCCCTCATCCTCATCTCCAGCCATAGAGTCCTTCAGCAGGTCATGCAAAGTCAACAGAGGATTGTAGGGAAGATGTAAAAAAGAATAACTATATATTGAGTCAGGCTAGTGAGCTCTGTTGTGAGGTTGTTGTAGGGTTCCAGTACTTTGGGGGGCAATTTTTTTCTATATCATGACACTCTTTATAAGTTATAGTTATTCCAACAACACACTTAATTGATTGTGAGGATGGATCTTCAGTGTCTGCATCCGAGGTCACGGGTACTTCTAAAGTGTCTTCGGTTTTAGGGCTTTCTCCAGCAGCCAATGATATCTTAGAGTTGGATTCAGTCTTTATCAGAGCCGGGTCTGCCATAGCTCATTTGAAATCTTACCACACCAATCGAACTTATAATTATGCAACAGTCAAAGCTGCAATGCTCGAGTCCAGAAACAAACTAGTTAGCTGCTAGCAAAATAATTACTTCACAGCTAACGTTAACTACGCTCACTTACTAGCCTCGTGGAACTCAGTATATCTCGTTTATTGACGGTTAGCTGCTTTAGTAAAATACTAGCAAAAGCGCGAAAGAAAAATGTTTTGAAATTAGAACATTCGCGGTCGGAAGCTTCTGCTCAAATCCACTTCCTTTTCCCGGGTCGTCACCATAGCCACAAAATCATAAACCCCGCCCATTTCTAAAATGTATTTTTTAAACCTAACCTTAATCACACTGCTAACCTTACGCCTAACCCTAACCTTAAATTAAAACCAAAAAGCACATTTTTATTTTCAAGATTTGTTACGATATAGCCAATTTGGACATTGTGCTTGTGGTAACTAGTGACAACTCCTTTCCAACTCCATTGGTCTTTATTGAGAGAATACTGAAAACAATGTGCGACTTTGTTTATAGTTGTCTTTTCTCTGTCAGTTGAGTAAAGATACACACACAGTTATATTTTGTCCAGTGCTTTAGTTGAGTACTTCCATTCAACTAGTCATAATGCTTGGCTTGTCAATGGGAAATAAAATACTATGCTTTTTTTTCAGATGATGCTCTGGCTAAATGTAATTTGGTAATCGAAGTTAAATTATATCAATATGTCAATAGCCTCCATTATTAAATGGAATATACATTGAACTCTGGCACCCACATATATTTTGTGTTTAACGATCCTACAGTTTTTTTTAAGGAGAGAAAAAGGATGCCAACATAGTTGATTATTGCATGTACAACCATGTGCACATGCACAGTGTACTTACTGTGCACTTACTGTATTTAGTACAAAGATATATTTTGTGCATATTGGTAATAGAATAATCACAAATGAGAAATTACGAAAAAAAATGACTGATCGACGTCAGCTAGAGCCAGTTTCGAGGAAGTGACGCGCGCATGAGACTGGGCGAAGGAAGTTTGCTCCGTGGTACTGAACGAAACTTTTCCCCGGAGCTACAGTGGGAGATCAGAACAATCCTGGATAATTGTGTTGCTGGGAGAGTGATCCAGTCGTGCAGGGAACCATTGTTTTCCTCAGTACGCCTGTGAGATTGGTAGAGGACCGCAAAGGATTTTTTCTCCCGTGTTCTATCCCCCTACTCTATCCGAGATGGGGAAGGAGCAGGAACTCCTAGAGGCGGCGCGCACTGGAAATCTTGCCGCTGTGGAAAAGCTTCTTTCTGGGAAACGACAATCGACTGGAAGTGGCAGTGGATCATCGGGGACTGGTGGAAGCAGCAATATCAGTGGTCACAATGCTTCTCACCCGCTGTCCAGCCTTCTCAGGTAGGGGAGATCAGTGGATGAATGGGAGGCAGAGCGGGATGTGTTCCGAACAGGAACGTCGGTGCATGGGCACGTTGTAAACGGCACAGCCAGGTTCAGTAAACAACCTCCCGGAGTAATCAGTTCATTGTATTTCGGTTGCAATAACAGCAGCAACAGCAGCTATTCATTTGTTAGTTTGCATCCATACAGGGTACCCTTGCTTCGCCATGTTTAATAACATGTTCACGTAGCCATGCACGCGCAATGAAGTGCCTCTTTGTTAGATGATCGTCAGTGAAAAATAAATAAATGTAATGCAACATAAAACTCGTTACATATTCAAGATATTCATATGTAGTAGATTGCAACCTCGAGTCGTCATTTGTTTGTGTGGGAAGCTAAACTACTCACATGCTTTTTGGTTTGTCTAGACATTTTGGAACGTTGAGAAAAATAGTCTACGAACGCCCTAGCATAATTATAAAAATGTTTATTTTATTTTATTGTCACAGGTGCAGTGAAATGTGTTGTTCTATACAGGGTCAGCCATAGTATTACGGAATTAGGGTGAAGTGCCTTGCTCAAGGGCACATCGACAGATTTGTGGTATGGTCGGCTCTGTATTCAATTCTGGGACATTTCGGTTACTGGCCCAACTCTAACCAATAGGCTACATGCGTATTAATGTTTGACGCCAGACCCATTCATTTTCGTATGCCACGGTGAAATTCGTTTACATAAACCAAGAAAAATGCAATAAAACAGGATTTGTGAGTAAAATGGGTCATGATTCTTCCCCCTACATTTTGTTGCACCATTTCCTCCCGAAACTTGTCTCTACTAGCAAGTTGAAGGAATTGAGTTTGTCCGTGGACTGGGCAGTTGCATGCTCTCTTTTTTACTTTTTACTTTTTTTACTTAAAAAAAACTTCAGTCTGTCTTGCTCAAGGTTATTAAATAAATAAATAACACATTTTGTGTTTTTGGGATTAGATAGATGGAGTGCACTTGGAATGCCCACTGAGAGTAGTGAGAAATAATGTCAGAGAGACTAATTTTGGTGACACTTGCTCTACAGCCCTTTCAGGTAAAGGTTGCAGGAGAAATGGGAGGAAGGGAATACACAATGACCTAGGCTATTAGTAATTGCCCTGGGACCAGTGGTGCCCTTTGTGTACTCCGTAACATAACTCAAGGTGCATTTTAAAGAGGCCATTGTTGTTATGTTATGGTGCGTACTTGGTCAACAAGAGAAGGGCAGTGTGCTGTTGGGGTAGTGGAAGAACATGTTGAGAACATATTTCTCTTGAGGTCTATGCCACAATACACATGCCCAACGAGAGAGGTTTTCCATTATTTCCTGTTTTAAACACTAGGACTAGATAAACCACTTGAAATTAGAATGCTGGCCACACACAGGTGCATAGCAGCCTTGTCAATCAACCTCCTAAAAGCCTCATCGAGGTGCATACGTCCCATGGCTGAGATAAGTGTTGGCTAAAAGCCCCTAGGTGATGGGTCACTGTGCTACTCATGACAGGCTGTACACTACACTGAATGTACTCTAGCTAATTACATGAAACCCTCTTAATCGGAAATCCAATTCAGGGATGTCATGATGCATTCAAGGCTGCCTCCATCCCTGCTTGTCTGTTACAGCTCTGTGGGTGGACAGGGAATGATGAGCCCATTGTATCAAATGAAATTGTATTTATCACATGCGCCAAATGCAACTGGTGTAGACTTTACAGTAAAATGCTTGCTTACGAACCTTTTCCAACGATGCAGAGTCAAAAAATATAAATAAATAAAAGTAAATAACGAGGAATAAAATAAAATGCACAAGAATGAAGCTATATATAGGGAGTACCAGTACCAGATCAATGTGCAGAGGTATTTGAGGCAGATATGTACATGAAGGTGGGTAAAAGAGTAAAATAAAGAACAAAGTAGCAGCAGCAAATTATGAGTGTAAAAGAGTGTGAGGTTGTGGTGTCGGTATGCCTGTGTTATGTGTGAACGTGTGAGGGAGTGACACTGTAGTGTGTGTGTGTATATAAAGTCTAGTGAGTGTGCTTAGAGTCAGTGCAAGAGTGTGAGTGCCGATTGTTCGGGTACCATTAATTGACTATTTAGCAGTCTGGCAATTTAGGGGTCTTATGGCTTGGGGGTAGAAGCTGTGCCGATGCTCCAGTACTGTTTGCCGGACGGTAGTAGAGTGAACAGTCTATGGCTTGAGGAGATGGAATCTTTGGCAATTCGTCAGGCCTTCCTCTGACACCGCCTGATTGTAGAGGTCCTGGATGGCAGGGAGCTCAGCCGTAGTGATCTGCTGGGCTGTCCACACCACCTCTGTATTACTTTGCAGTCAAGGGCAGTGCAGTTGCCATACCAAGTGGTGATGCAGCCAGTCAAGATGCTCTCGATGGTGCAGCTGTAGAAGTTTTTGAGGATCTGAAGGCCCATGCCAAGTCTTTTCAACCTCCTGTAAGGGTAGAGGTGCTGCCATGCCCTCTTCAAGACTGTGCAGGTATGTGTGTGGACCCTGTTAAGTCCTTAGGGATGTGGACGCCAAGGAACTTGAAGCTCCCTGGTCTAGCTCACCTAATCAATGGCTGGCAACCAACCTCTTAGAAAATGTTTGTCGAGCACTCGTTGGAAATAAATAAACTGATGGTCTATAGACTGTGAATATCCCCAGCCTAGTAATATCCACTTTTCTGAAGATCTATGAGATCTTTAGCTTTTCAAATATACTGTTAGCATTGCCTCTGTGTATATATGAGCTATACTGAAGTATGGACATGTAGCCTATGCTTACCCCCAAGTGGCCCAGGAGGAGATTTTCTATTGTTTGTGACATTTGATTTAGCGCATGTAATGAAAATGACAATACGTTTAGGGCACGTGTCAAACACTTTCCATGGAGGGCCGAGTGTCTGCGGGTTTTCGCTCCACCCTTGTACTTGATTGATGAATTAAGGTCACTAATTAGGAAGGAAATCCCCTTACCTGGTTGTCTAGGTCTTAATTGATGACCAAAAACCCGCGGACATTCGGCCCTCCGTCAAATGAGTTTGACCCCCCCTGGTTTAGGAGCATCTGTGAAATGACCATACTGATTCAGACATCGGTTCAATAGAGTTCTTTCACTAAAGACGGTTGGCCTGTGTTGTGTGCAGCTTGCTCGGCTTATTTTCATGGTGGAAAATAAGTGATCTTTAGGCCTAGGCCCACATCTGTGCCTGTTCAACTTTCATGTTGAACTACGTCACCTGCAAAATGTGGTTGTTGCTCCAACTGATGTAGAAATTTGACATTGAGCAATATTATTTCCAGAAAATCCATCTAGGTTGTTGTTACACTGACATCTGTTAGCACAGGCACAGCATAGGTAGTTGGCCTTCTTTGCACAATGCATGCAACATGATTTGTATTCCCACAGTATCTGTCAGCATTGGTGATGGTGTGTTGTATTTATGCAGAATTTTTGCCATTCTTCCTATGGAATGGAGTACATGTTGAGACTTGTGGTGTTTTCGTAGCCAGGCAGGAGCACAGCTTTTCCTCTGCAGAATGTCTGCTCTTCCTGAACACCTGAATGGAAGATGCAATTGAACACACACTGAGCCCTTCATGTTCAGAACCCCCACATGTGCTTTGTGTTACTCTGAAACAGAAAGAGAAATGGATGGAATGACACTGGATAGCATTCCCCACAGCTATCCTAGTGAGAGACAGGGAGCCCAAGGCGTCAACATTACCTTCTCAGCATCAATACTAACCTTCCCGACTGAACAGCAGCAGACTGACGCCTGATAAGGCTTTCCTGTTTACCAGGGTTGGGTTCAATGACATGCCACTGCCAGTCAATGCCAGAACATGTGGTATTCAGTTGACAAGTTGAATATCAATTCACTTCCTGAATTGACTTCCATTTAAATAGAATTTACCTCTGTTATTTTAGATTGCTTATATGGCCTTTTTACTGCCGCGGTGCAAACCTCTCTACAATAGCCTAGGCCCTATCACATGTTCTATGTGTCAATGGATGTGTTTTATTCCAGTGGCTCAAGATCAACAAAGAAGCAGAAGTGGTGAAGCACTGTGTCATACATTCACTTCAAGTTATGCCTTTACAAATAGTGTACTGTACACTTACTGCAACATACTGCCCACATCTCACTCTGGCCCCATGATCCGTGTCGATCCTGGAGGTCCACTGGAAGAGCTCCTCTCTGGCACTTCCGGTCCCAGGTTGTCCAAACAACCCCAGCTGCTGGTTTCCGGTCCTGGAGGCAGGGGTAAACGGAGCCCATGGCAGGCCAGGGAGAGAGAGAGAGAGAGAGAGAGAGCCTGGCCTGCCCATTGTGGGGAAATTAACAGAGGAATGCGTGGAGCAGCACTGACTGAACTGACACTCAGAGTTTAGCCAGATGAAGGGTTGTGTGTTGTCTCCTAAATTCACAGCCAGCTCCTTTGTCCCATTGACACAGCACAGAGAGGATCCCTTTTCATATTTATCAGGCCCCAGGGAACAGTTTGGGCTTTTTCTAGACTAAGTGTGCTAATGGAAAAAGAGAGCTTTCAGTGCAGTGGTACAACATACCTTTTTAAATGCATTCCCTTTTCTCCAAATTGACTATTTTAATAGTACTGTAGGTCCTCAGTCAAGAAAGCTGAATATACTTTGGCTATTTTGTAGCTAGATACTGTGGCAGTCGGGATTAGTTTGTTCAAGTAGGCCAACTGAAATGTAAGCTTGCGTTTAGCTTCTGTCACCATTTGTGAAATGTCATTGTGGGGAAGTGGTCAAGGGACAGGACCTGTTGCCAGATGAGGTTTTAGGAAGTTTGAATTAAGTTCTTGCCCTGAGTGACCCAGAGTGTAGGCTACATACACACTGAGGCCCCTAAGTTCTGCAGGTTTGTTTTGCTAAAATATGCATAAAAAACACATTTGAAGAAATATGTAGCCTAGACAGAGTTTACAGAGTACAGGCATCAGATGGGTCCTAACCAGTAACCACAGAGGAAGGTACTGGGAGGAAAGATGTGTGTGCCAGCCAGGCTCAGCTCTTCTGCTCAAATCCGAGTGGTGATTATAATAAGCCCCAAGCTGCAATTGTGCAACAACGGTCACAGAAAGTGAATTGTGCTTCCACTCAAATCTTCTTGCATGTAGGGTTTCTGGTCGGTCCCTGTGTAGTTGGACCACCCTTGTGAAAATGTAACTTGCTAGCTAACAGCTCGAGACCTAATAGTCAATGCCTTGTTAGCACATTCTTTTTTTTAGCTTAGTCCAGGTGTTTTCAAACTTTTCTTGCCTAGGGACACCCACACAGGCAAACCGGCAACCCAGGGACCGGACCCCCTCATGTTAGCCAAAAAATAAATGTCTTATCAGGTGAAAAATAATGGCAAGTAGAAGTAATGCATTTTTAAATGGATAGATTTGGTAGAAAGTTTCATTGTTTTAACTTCCCCACAGTTCTTTGGAAGAGGAAGTGTAAACTCTAACATACCTTTCTAGCTAATAGGCTATCTTGGCAGCGGAGAGAATTTTGCTGTTGTAATGCATGTTTTCTGCAATTGTACAAATGTTTCCACTGAGCTGAGAGGACATTTTTTTGCAGATTTTAATCAAATTTCCAGTAATTCTACATAGTTTGCTATGGAACCGAGAGCCAATCTAGCAGTTTTAAAGTCAACTAACTGAAATTCTATGCGTTTTGCCATGACTAATGCTGTGTTCCTCTGCTCAAACATTATAACAACATCAATAGGTATGTGCCCTGGATCCCTGTTTTTAAAATAAATAAAAAATCCAGTTCTCGGAGTGTCTAGCTTATGTTTTATTGTTCTCAAAGATGGTATTATTAAAAAGTCTATATAGTTCAAAATATTATCTGCGTGCTTTCTATCTGGTTTTGGTAATTTAAGTTGACACTGAAACTGTTTTTCCATCCCGAAAATTAACATTTAGACGCCCGGCCCGCCTAAGAATTTTCTATAAAGAAAAATAACCTGTAATTAGCTCTAAAGACTGTAATTTCCACCATATTAAAGGGATGGATTGATATTTTGGCAATGAAGCTATTTATCTACTTCCCCAGAGGTGGATGAACAGGAACAGCTAGCATGCTAACTGTTCCTGTAGACTTCGAGTCATTGTGCTAACGCTATTTAGCATTGGCTTTTGAACCATCCTCCAACCTCCTTCATACTGGATGCAGAAAATTGTGCCAAAAATGGTATTATGTTGTAGCTTGCAATATTCATTAAAAAAAAAATTCTAACAAAGAAATATATATATAAATGGTTTGTTTAATAACAACAGAAGTGCTTGCAATGGATCCGATGCACATATTTAATGAAACAAAGCCATTTGGTTTCTCTGTTATGCATGCATGTTCTGTCCTTCATTTAGCATGACTGGTTTGTCCACTTTGTGCAATTGACTGTTCATATCTGTCCGTAGCAGGGAAACAGAGCAAAGGGTGTCGTGATACGTAATCACGCAGTCATTTCAGCCACTCAAGAGACCATGGTGTCTCCACAGACCATAGAGCTCTCTGCAGGAATCACTTATGCATTCCTAGAATCTGTCTGTAGTGTAATGTTAACAGCAATGTGACACTACCCACCCAGGCATGTGGTGAACCAGGAAGAGAATGCTAATTAAATGGTAGTTCAGTAGAATGCCTGGCACCCGGGTAGTGTCTCCAGTAGCTAAGAGCTAAGTTAGAAGTTTGGTTAACAGCATGCTGTGAGTGTCACGTTCAGGGGATGGAAGGGTGATCTCTGAACTTATTTTTGGTTCCATCTAGGAGAGAGATATGGTAGCTGTAAAATCTAACACCCATGTGTTGGCATTCCTAAAGTATTTGAATTTGGGATGACAGTCTGAATGTGAGGCCATGTAAGATTTACAATCAACATGTTTGTCTTGTCAGAAAAAGCTGGAGAAAGCAGTAGGCTAATAGAGGTAGGTGGCGGGCCTCCTTTACCCATGATGAATTCCACAGATGTGGGGGTGAAGACACAGAGATGCTTCTGTGAAGAGGCCTCACTTGGCCCTGCCATGTGACAGTGGAAGATTATCATTGCTGTAAACTATTTTTTTTTTAAATTGTTACACGTAGAATAATAGTGAAGACATCAAAACTACGAAATAACATATGGAATCATGTAGTAACCAAAAAAGTGTTAAACAAATCAAAACATATTTTATATTTGAGATTCTTCAAAGTAGCCACCCTGTGCCTTGATGACAGCTTTGCACACTCTTGGCATTCTCAACCAGCTTCACCTGGAATGCTTTCCCAACTGACTTGAAGGAGTTCCCACATATGCTGAGCACTTGTTGGCTGATTTTCCTTCACTCTGTGGTCCAACTCATTCCAAACCATCTCAATTGGGTTGAGGTTGGGTGATTGTGGAGGCCAGGTCATCTGATGCAGTACTCAATCACTCTCCTTCTTGGTCAAATAGCCCTTACACAGCCTGGGCATGTGTTTGGCTGTTCTTCCTGTTGAAAAACAAATGATAGTTGTTTACAGACACAGATTATTTCACTTATAAATTCACTATCACAATTCCAGTGGGTCAGAAGTTTACATACACTAAGTTGACTGTGCCTTTAAACAGCTTGGAAAATTTCCAGAAATGTCATGGCTTTAGAAGCTTCTGTTCGACTAATACACATCATTTGAGTCAATTGGAGGTCTACCTGTGGATGTATTTCGAGGCCTACCTTCAAACGCACTGCCTCTTTGCTTGACATCATGTGAAAATCAAAAGAAATCAGCCAAGACCTCAGAAAGAAAATTGTAAACCTCCACAGGTCTGGTTCATCCTTAGGGCAATTTCCAAACGCCTGAAGCTACCACGTTCATCTGTACAAACAATAGTACGCAAGTATAAACACCATGGGACCAACACCAACACCATGCAGGCGTCATATCGATCAGGAAGGAGATGCGTTCTGTGTCCTAGAGATGAACGTACTTTGGTACGAAAAGTGCAAATCAATCCCAGAACAACAGCAAAGGACCTTGTGAAGATGCTGGCGGAAACGGGTACAAAAGTATCTATATCCACAGTGAAACGAGTCCTATATCGACATAACCTGATAGGCTGCTCAGCAAGGAAGAAGCCATTGCTCCAAAACCGCCATAAAAAAAAGCCAGACTACAGACAACTGCACATGGGGACAAATATCATACTTTTTAGAGAAATGTCCTCTGGTTTGATGAAACAAAAAATAGAACTGTTTGGCCATAATGACCATCGTTTTGGAGGAAAAAGGAGGAGGTTTGCAAGCCGAAGAACACCATCCCAACCGTGAAGCACAGGGGTGGCAGCATCATGTTGTGGGGGTGCTTTTCTGCAAGAGGGACTGGTGCACTTCACAAAATTGATGGCATCATGAGGAAAGATAGTTATGTGGATATATTGAAGCAACATCTCTAGACATCAGTCAGGAAGTTAAAGCTTGGTCTTCCAAATGGACAATGACCCAAAGCATACTTCCAAAGTTGTGGCAAGTTAGCTTAAGGATAACAAAGTCAAGGTATTGGAGTGGCCATCACAAAGCCTCAATCCCATAGAAAATGTGTGGGCAGAACTGAAAAGGTGTGTGCGAGCAAGGAGGCCTACAAACCTGACTCAGTTACACCAGCTCTGTCAGGAGGAATGGGCCAAAATTCACCCAACTTATTGTGGGAAGATCGTGGAAGGCTACCTGAAACGTTTGACCCAAGTTAAACAATTTAAAGGCAATTCTACCAAATACTAATTGAGTATATGTAAACTTCTGACCCACTGGGAATGTGATGAAAGAAATTAAAGCTGAAATAAATCATTCTCTCTACTATTATTCTAACATTTCACATTCTTAAAATAAAGTGGTGATCCTAACTGACCTAAGACAGGGAACTTCTACTAGGATTAAGTGTCAGGAATTGTGAAAAACTGAGTTTAAATGTATTTGGCTAAGGTGTATGTAAACTTCCGACTTCAACTGCAGGTTGTTTCACTGCATAACTTTGATTGTGCTCACTGTTCATCTTAAAAAAAAAAAAAAAGAATAGGACTGTATGTAAGAAACAGCCTAGCTTAAGTCCTTGCCTTAAAATGATCATCTTTGTGGATTGGGGGCCTAAACAGAATAGAACCCTCCCCCAATTGGGTTATCAAATTAGATTTTGCGATTTGGGTGGGTAGTTTCCAGAAAGACAATTACACAAAACTTTTAAGTCTCAACTGTTCCATTGTTATTTTCTCTGCCCAAAATGAGAAGGCAGAAATAGAAGCTAATCTTGACAAGAAAACTACAGCGCATTAGTTCCAGATAAGAACTTGGATCCCGACAGAAACCAGTGTTATTTATAGGTTCCCACTGCGGTTACTGTGTTAAAACAAACAGAAAAGGGACCCGCTTCTCGACTGTGAGTCTGGTATTTCACTAGAGAAACAGACACCTCTAATGAACTCTCCAGTATGATGTGTTTGTTTGAATGACCCTTCTTCCACCCCTCACAGTGAATAACCTCAGTGGCACTGGAGGACAAAATGTGTGTCCTCCTGATATGAGAGAAAGAGTTTTGTGTGGCGTAATGTGTCCATTAGTATTTGATAAAGTCTGTTTATAACTAGTTCCAGAGACATACAGTAACACTTTCATCCAGGCGTGTTTCTGAGCCCAGGCAACAAGGGAGCTCCTGCCCCAGAAGTTATGGTCTCCCTGGCCTGGTGTCTCTCCCTCTGTCTCCTTCTCCCTCCCTGCTGCTCTCAGCGGTCTCCTGCCCACCTGCTGGGACCCCAGCCAACCCCCAGACTTCAAACATGTTTTACTTGAAGTCAGGAGAGAGAAATAATTGTCCTCAATAAAATGTACACAGGCCACCAATTTTAAGCCCTAGCATGTATTAACATCTGCTTTGCTGACATTTTCTTGCTTTTCCAAGCTCAGTCTCATTTATTTTATTTGAGGAAGTCTGTTTATATTATGAAATGTCAGTGCTAAAATGGTTGTCTTGAACAAACCAAGCTAATCTGTATTCTCCAGAGTCTATTTGCACTTCCCACTATCATATTGATGTGAACATTGATGGATAGATACACTGTTATTAGAGCAGGTTTCTTCAGTGTTCTGGATGACAGGATGTTGACTGGTGGAAGACATTTATTTTTTATTTGCCACTTCCTGATCTGTTGGGAAATCATGTCCTCTTTCAATTCAATTCAATTCAATTCAAGGGCTTTATTGGCATGGGAAACACATGTTAACATTGCCAATGCAAGTGAAGTAGATCATAAGAAAAGTGAAATAAACAATACAAATAAACAGGAAAAATTACACATACAGAAGTTCCAAAAGAATAAAGACTTTTCATATGTCTATGTACAGTGTTGTAACGATGTGCAAATAGTTAAAGTTAAAAAAAGGGGAAATAAATTAACAGAAATATGGGTTGTATTTACAATGGTATTTGTTCTTCACAGGTTGCCATTTTCTTGTGGAAACAGGTCACACATCTTGCTGTTATGATGGCACCCTGGTATTTCACCCAGTAGATATGGGAGTTTATCAAAATTGGGTTTGTTTTCACATATTTTGTGGATCTGTTTCTACCGCTTTCTCTCCACCTCTCTTTTTCTCTCTCCCCACACCTCTCTGTGCATACAACATACAGTGGGGCAAAAAAGTATTTAGTCAGCCACCAATTGTGCAAGTTCTCCCACTTAAAAAGATGAGAGAGGCCTGTAATTTTCATCATAGGTACACTTCAACTATGACTGACAAAAAACATCCAGAAAATCACATTGTAGGATTTTTAATGAATTTATTTGCAAATTATGGTGGAAAATAAGTATTTTGTCAATAACAAAAGTTCATCTCAATACTTTGTTATATACCCTTTGTTGGCAATGACAGAGGTCAAACATTTTCTGTCTTCACAAGGTTTTCACACACTGTTGCTGGTATTTTGGCCCATTCCTCCATGCAGATCTCCTCTAGAGCAGTGATGTTTTGGGGCTGTTGCTGGGCAACACGGACTTTCAACTCCCTCCAAAGATTTTCTATGGGGTTGAGATCTGGAGACTGGCTAGGCCACTCCAGGACCTTGAAATGCTTCTTACGAAGCCACTCCTTCGTTGCCCAGGCGGTGTGTTTGGGATCATTGTCATGCTGAAAGACACAGCCACGTTTCATCTTCAATGCCCTTGCTGATGGAAGGAGGTTTTCACTTAAAATCTCACGATACATGGCCCCATTCATTATTTCCTTTACACGGATCAGTCGTCCTGGTCCCTTTGCAGAAAAACAGCCCCTCTCTCTCTCCAAGGTGGCATAGCAGTTCAGACGTCTTTTGTCCTCGTCTTGTCGTGTCCTGTATATATATATATTTACAACTTTTTCACATACATTTTATTTTTATTTTCCATCAACTCATCTTCAAAACACTCTCCTGCAACCCGCCTCACCAATGTATATTTATAAAAAAGTATTATTTACCTCAGATCTGTAATCCTCCAAGAAGCTAGCCAGAAACTCCAAGAAGCTAGCCTGAAACTAGCCAGAAGCTAATCCAGAAGCTAGTTCAGAAGCTAGTTAGCTCCTTTACTGGCAAATCGTTAGTATTCAGCTAGCCACGGTTTGTGGTCATCAGCTATCCTTTAGCTCGAAAATCTATCGCCAGTTCTGTACGGCGCAGCGCGGCTCGGAACGGAACATACCGGACCAATTTTTCTCTCCATGTCCCTGGACATTCATACCCGGATCTCACAGCTAGCTAGCTGCTATCCGTGTGACCATCGGCCTTCGTCGATTCCGGAGCAAACATCAATTATTCCGGAGCTAGCAAGCTCCGTCAATCACTCCTGAGTTCCATCAATCACACCTGGGCTGCAGTCACCTATCCGGACCCGTTTTACTGCCTTCGCGGAGCCCCACCGGGCCTTCACAACTGGACTGCCGACGTTATCTACCCGAAGGAGTTATTCGGCCGGCTCCTCCGTCGCGACGTTACCTGAACGCCCATCTGCGGCCTGCTAACCGTTAGCTGTCTTACCGGCTGCTATCTGAATAGACAATCGGACAATTTTTTAATTATTATTATTTTTTTTTTATTTTTTTTTTTAATTATTATTATTATCTTTTCTTCTTGGGCCTCTATAACTATATCTATTGTTTTTATTTTTGTTGTTGTTGTGTGATTTGGATTAATCCCCTCTACCACACGGAACCCCACTAATCTACTGACGGAACGTAAGGGGTGGCTAACAGACCTCCATCCTATGCTAGCTTGCTACCGATGCCCTGGCTAGCTGTCTAAATCACCAACCAACCTCTCCACTCACCGGACCCTTTTGATCACTCGACTAAGCATGCCTATCCTTAATGTCAATATGTCTTGTCCATTTCTGTTCTGGTTAGTGTTTATTGGCTTATTTCACTGTAGAGCCTCTAGTCCTGCTCACTATACCTTATCCAACCTATTAGTTCCACCACCCACACATGCAATGACATCTCCTGGTTTCAACGATGTTTCTAGAGACAATATCTCTCTCTTCATCACTCAATACCTAGGTTTACCCCCACTGTATTCACATCCTACCATACATTTGTCTGTACATTATACCTTGATGCTATTTTATCGCCCCCAGAAACCTCCTTTTACTCTATGTTCCAGACGTTCTAGACGACCAATTCTCATAGCTTTTAGCCGTACCCTTATTCTACTCCTCCTATGTTCCTCTGGCGATGTAGAGGTGAATCCAGGCCCTGCAGTGCCTAGCTCCACTCCTATTCCCCAGGCGCTCTCTTTTGACGACTTCTGTAACCGTAATAGCCTTGGTTTCATGCATGTTAACATTAGAAGCCTCCTCCCTAAGTTTGTTCTATTCACTGCTTTAGCACACTCTGCCAACCCGGATGTTCTAGCTGTGTCTGAATCCTGGCTTAGGAAGACCACCAAAAATTCTGAAGTTTTAATTCCAAACTACAACATTTTCAGACAAGATAGAACTGCCAAAGGGGGCGGTGTTGCAATCTACTGCAAAGATAGCCTGCAGAGTTCTGTCCTACTATCCAGGTCTGTACCCAAACAATTTGAACTTCTACTTTTAAAAATCCACCTCTCTAAAAACAAGTCTCTCACCGTTGCCGCCTGCTATAGACCACCCTCTGCCCCCAGCTGTGCTCTGGACACCATATGTGAACTGATTGCCCCCCATCTATCTTCAGAGTTCGTGCTGCTAGGCGACCTAAACTGGAACATGCTTAACACCCCAGCCATCCTACAATCTAAACTTGATGCCCTCAATCTCACACAAATAATCAATGAACCTACCAGGTACCTCCCCAAAACCTTAAACACGGGCACCCTCATAGATATCATCCTAACCAACTTCCCCTCTAAATACACCTCTGCTGTCTTCAACCAAGATCTCAGCGATCACTGCCTCATTGCCTGCATCCGTAATGGGTCAGCGGTCAAACGACCTCCACTCATCACTGTAAAACGCTCCCTGAAACACTTCTGCGAGCAGGCCTTTCTAATCGACCTGGCCGGGGTATCCTGGAAGGATATTGATCTCATCCCGTCAGTAGAGGATGCCTGGATATTTTTTAAAAATGCCTTCCTAACCATCTTAAATAAACATGCCCCATTCAAGAAATTTAGAACCAGGAACAGATATAGCCCTTGGTTCTCCCCAGACCTGACTGCCCTTAACCAACACAAAAACATCCTATGGCGTTCTGCATTAGCATCGAACAGCCCCCGTGATATGCAGCTGTTCAGGGAAGCTAGAAATCATTATACACAGGCAGTTAGAAAAGCCAAGGCTAGCTTTTTCAAGCAGAAATTTGCTTCCTGCAACACTAACTCAAAAAAGTTCTGGGACACTGTAAAGTCCATGGAGAATAAGAACACCTCCTCCCAGCTGCCCACTGCACTGAAGATAGGAAACACTGTCACCACTGATAAATCCACCATAATTGAGAATTTCAATAAGCATTTTTCTACGGCTGGCCATGCTTTCCACCTGGCTACTCCTACCCCGGACAACAGCACTGCACCCCCAACAGCAACTCGCCCAAGCCTTCCCCATTTCTCCTTCTCCCAAATCCATTCAGCTGATGTTCTGAAAGAGCTGCAAAATCTGGACCCCTACAAATCAGCCGGGCTAGACAATCTGGACCCTTTCTTTCTAAAATTATCTGCCGAAATTGTTGCCACCCCTATTACTAGCCTGTTCAACCTCTCTTTCGTGTCGTCTGAGATTCCCAAAGATTGGAAAGCAGCTGCGGTCATCCCCCTCTTCAAAGGGGGGGACACTCTTGACCCAAACTGCTACAGACCTATATCTATCCTACCGTGCCTTTCTAAGGTCTTCGAAAGCCAAGTCAACAAACAGATTACCGACCATTTCGAATCTCACCATACCTTCTCTGCTATGCAATCTGGTTTCAGAGCTGGTCATGGGTGCACCTCAGCCACGCTCAAGGTCCTAAACAATATCTTAACCGCCATCGATAAGAAACATTACTGTGCAGCCGTATTCATTGATCTGGCCAAGGCTTTCGACTCTGTCAATCACCATATCCTCATCGGCAGACTCGACAGCCTTGGTTTCTCAAATGATTGCCTCGCCTGGTTCACCAACTACTTCTCTGATAGAGTTCAGTGTGTCAAGTCGGAGGGTCTGCTGTCCGGACCTCTGGCAGTCTCTATGGGGGTGCCACAGGGTTCAATTCTTGGACCGACTCTCTTCTCTGTATACATCAATGAGGTCGCTCTTGCTGCTGGTGAGTCCCTGATCCACCTCTACGCAGACGACACCATTCTGTATACTTCCGGCCCTTCTTTGGACACTGTGTTAACAACCCTCCAGGCAAGCTTCAATGCCATACAACTCTCCTTCCGTGGCCTCCAATTGCTCTTAAATACAAGTAAAACTAAATGCATGCTCTTCAACCGATCGCTACCTGCACCTACCCGCCTGTCCAACATCACTACTCTGGACGGCTCTGACTTAGAATACGTGGACAACTACAAATACTTAGGTGTCTGGTTAGACTGTAAACTCTCCTTCCAGACCCATATCAAACATCTCCAATCCAAAGTTAAATCTAGAATTGGCTTCCTATTTCGCAACAAAGCATCCTTCACTCATGCTGCCAAACATACCCTTGTAAAACTGACCATCCTACCAATCCTCGACTTTGGCGATGTCATTTACAAAATAGCCTCCAATACCCTACTCAACAAATTGGATGCAGTCTATCACAGTGCAATCCGTTTTATCACCAAAGCCCCATATACTACCCACCATTGCGACCTGTACGCTCTCGTTGGCTGGCCCTCGCTTCATACTCGTCGCCAAACCCACTGGCTCCATGTCATCTACAAGACCCTGCTAGGTAAAGTCCCCCCTTATCTCAGCTCGCTGGTCACCATAGCATCTCCCACCTGTAGCACACGCTCCAGCAGGTATATCTCTCTAGTCACCCCCAAGACCAATTCTTTCTTTGGCCGCCTCTCCTTCCAGTTCTCTGCTGCCAATGACTGGAACGAACTACAAAAATCTCTGAAACTGGAAACACTTATCTCCCTCACTAGCTTTAAGCACCAACTGTCAGAGCAGCTCACAGATTACTGCACCTGTACATAGCCCACCTATAATTTAGCCCAAACAACTACCTCTTTCCCAACTGTATTTAATTTTAATTAATTAATTTATTTTGCTCCTTTGCACCCCATTATTTTTTTATTTCTACTTTGCACATTCTTCCATTGCAAAACTACCATTCCAGTATTTTACTTGCTATATTGTATTTACTTTGCCATCATGGCCTTTTTTTGCCTTTACCTCCCTTCTCACCTCATTTGCTCACATTGTATATAGACTTGTTTATACTGCATTATTGACTGTATGTTTGTTTTTACTCCATGTGTAACTCTGTGTCGTTTTATCTGTCGAACTGCTTTGCTTTATCTTGGCCAGGTCGCAATTGTAAATGAGAACTTGTTCTCAACTTGCCTACCTGGTTAAATAAAGGTAAAATAAAATAAATAAATAAAATAAAATGTTTCCACCCCTATGCTTCACAGTAGGTATGCTGTTCTTTGGATGCAACTTTGTCCTCCAAACACGATGAGTTGAGTTTTTACCAAAAAGTTATATTTTGGTTTCATCTGACCATATGGCATTCTCCCAATATTCTTCTGGATCATCCAAATGCTCTCTAGCAAACTTCAGACGGGCCTGGACACGTACTGGCTTAAGCAGGGGGACACGTCTGGCACTGCAGGATTTGAGTACCTGGAGGCGTAGTGTGTTACTGATGGTAGGCTTTGTTACTTTGGTCCCAGTTCTCTGCAGGTCATTCACTAGGTCCCCCCGTGTGGTTCTGGGATTTTTCTCACCGTTCTTGTGATCATTTTGACCCCAAGGGGTGATATCTTGCGTCGAGCCCCAGATCGAGGGAGATTATCAGTGGTCTTGTATGTCTTCCATTTCCTAATAATTGCTCCCACAGTTGATTTCTTCAAACCAAGCTGCTTACCTATTGCAGATTTAGTCTTCCCAGCCTGGTGCAGGTCTACAATTTTGTTTCTGTTGTCCTTTGACAGCTCTTTGGTCTTAGCCATAGTGGAGTTTGGAGTGTGACTGTTTGAGGTTGTGGACAGGTGTCTTTTATACTGATAACAAGTTCAAACAGGTGCCATTAATACAGGTAATGACTGGAGGACAGAGGAGCCTCTTAAATAAGAGACTGGTCTGTGAGAGCCAGAATTCTTGCTTGTTTGTAGGTGACCAAATACTTATTTTCCACGATAATTTGCAAATAAATTCATAAAAAATCCTACAATGTGATTTTCTGGATTTTTTCCCTCATTTTGTCTGTCATAGTTGAAGTGTACCTATGATGAAAATTACAGGCCTCTCTCATCTTTTTAAGTGGGAGAACTTGCACAATTGGTGGCTGACTAAATACTTTTTTGCCCCACTACATCTTATGTGGTGTCTGTAGCCAACATCTAGCAGAGCAGAGAGGAAACACAGAGATACATGAGGAGAAACCTTGGGTCCTTGGCATCACTGGGAATTGCTGCTGCCTGGTTCGTACGGGTGGATTGTAGCTGAAACTAAACAGCAGCTTGCTATTTCAAATAAAATGCCGGTAGAGGATATAGCAGGGGTCTCTAACAGGTTGACCGCCACCCACCTATCAGTAGCTCATCAAACAATTCTAAAAATACATGCAAATTTCACGTTCCACCGCGAACTATCATAAACAAGTATCAGACACCGCAAGCTCCCAGCTACTATATCATCAACTCAACATTGCAGATAACACAGGAGTGGCATCATTTTTTTAACCTTTATTTAACTAGGCAAGTCGGTTAAGAAATAATTCTTATTTTCAATGACGGCCTAGGAACAGTGGGTTAACTGCCTTGTTCAGGAGTAGAATGACAGATTTTTACCTTGTCAGCTCGGGGATTCGATCTAGCAACCTTTTGGTTACTAGTCCAATGCTCTAACCACTAGGCTACCTGCCACCCCAATGTCAATGTAGGCTTACTGTACAGTACTGTATATGATTTGTATCAATTATTCTGTACTGCAGCAGGAGATGCTAGATTGGCACATTAGATGTCACACTCAACAACCAATTTGTTCTACACTTTAAAAAATATAATGTATTTTGATGGGATTTAAGCATTGATATGGACTCAAAACATCTAATTTAGTTGTTTCTCTATGAACAATTGTAATTTTGAGTGAAAAACTAAAAATCTAAAACCAGGAAAAATAAAACTGGGAACCTAATGTGGATAAATATAAAACAGAATTTGGGGAAAATCACCTGGTTTTATAGGGCCCCATTTTAGTGTTGTTTCTTAACCATTATTTGAGCAGGTACAGTGCATTCGGAAAGTATTCAGACCCCTTCATTTTACCCCACATTTTGTTACATTACAGCTTTATTCTTAAATGAATTGTTTTCCTCATCAATTTACACACAATACACCATAATGACAAAGTGAAAACAGGTTTTTAAAAATGTAAGCAAATTTATAATTAAAAAATATATATTTACAGAAGTATTCAGACCCTCTGCTATGACACTAAAATTTGAACTCTGGTGCATCCTGTTTCCATTGATCATCCTTGATGTTTCTACAACTTGATTGGAGTCCACCTCTGGTAAATTCAATTGATTGAACATGATTTGGAAAGGCACACACCGGTCTATATAAGGTCACACAGTTGACCGTTCATGTCAGAGCAAAAACCAAGCCATGAGTTTGAAGGAATTGTCTGCAGAGCTCAGAGACCGGATTGTGTCGAGGCACAGATCCTGGGACAGGTACCAAAACATTTCTGCAGCATTGAAGGTGTATTTCAGCGGCAGGGATTGGGAGACTGAGCAAAGTACAGAGAGATTCTTGACGAAAATCTGCTACAGAGCACTCAGGACCTCCGACTGGGTGAAGGTTCACCTTCCAACAGGACAAAGACCCTAAGCACACAGCCAAGACAACGCAGGAGTGGCTTCGGGACAAGTCTCTGAATGTCCTTGAGTGGCCCAGCCAGAGCCCGGACTTGAACCCGATCTAACATCGCTGGAGAGACCTGAAAATAACTCGGCAGAGACGTTCCCCAGCACTACTTTCTATTTTACACTAAAAACTCGGGGAAAGGTTGCAGGGGGGAAAAGTCGAATGTGCCTTTTTTGAAAGCTAGACAGAAATAAATAGCTTGCGACACTTTTAAAAAACTTTTTTAGTAGCACTCATTCTAGAAAAGGTTGGATACCCCTGGGATATAGTATAGAGGGTGAGATTGGCAGGGCTGTGTAGTTACTGCCATGGCTTCTGTTGGGAAATCAGTGTGGGGTAAACGCCAGCCTGTTTGAGGGAAATGCTGAAAGAATTCTTTTCTCACACCATCTGATCCTCCTCGTCTTTCAAATTCTGTATCTTTCTTTTCCATCTCTTTGGCACCAGTGTGTCTTCTTTTGGCCCATTAACATGCTCTGCTGTCAGAGCGGCGTGTGGCGTAAGCAGTTTATCCTCACCTCCTGCTGCATCACAGATGCTGTGTGAAACAGACGCTCACAGAGAGCTGTTCATGTGCCATGAAGACTCAATCATGCTACACAGCCATACACACAGGCTGAAATGATGGTAAAAAATATTCTTAATTAGCAACTAGCTAAAGCTGTCAACTAACTGATTGCTAATGAGCTAAACCTGACAGGCTGCCACTTTCCATAACTATTATATGCAGGGATTTTGCTCCTACTCCCTATCGACTGTAAGGTGTTTTTACTATTTCTAGGCCAAGGATGTCTCTTGTCAAAATATATTTTCTTCACCTCTAAAAACCTAATTGTGAGGGATTTTAGGACTGCTTGTTAAGTGAGAGCTTTGTTAGCTCTTGCTCTGGACGTTTATTTTCTGTATGCAATAATCCGGTAAAGAAATGTGTGCTTTCCAGGATAAATTGTATGTTCCATCTATAAGGACCAATGACCACCAATATGTGAAGTTCATAGGATCATGTCAAATGAAAGCTAATAGTCTATATTTTTGAGAAATTAAGGCATATTTAAAATGTTCTACCATTTTTGCTCCTACAAATTTGGAATAAGCAAAGGTTTCTGTTTTTTGTCACACAGATGGAATAGATGTCTTTTAGAAAACATCTACCAGAGAAGGTATTACAAATACATAAAAACATACTTGGATGCAATGTTGCCTCAATTTTTGGGGGGCACTGAGCGATTTCAGGTCTGCTGAGTGTAAACTTGAACATTGTAAAAATTCTGTGTTAACTTCTGTGTTAACTTCTGTGTTAACTTCTGTGTTAACTTCTGTGTTAACTTCCAACGTGTTTACCTTGAACACTGAGGCTGTACTTACTTTATGTTAGTTTTAACAGTGGTCTAGTAGGCTACTCTGGCTATTTGATCTTAATGTAGGCCTATAAGAGTGGCCTATCAAAAACAATGGAGCAAAAGCATCCCATAACATTTTAACATGGAAATACAGTGACAAGGAAAAGTATGTGAACCCTTTGGAAATACCTGGATTTCTGCATAAATTGGTCATAAAATTTGACCCGATCTTCATCTAAGTCACAACAATAGACAAACACAGTTTGCTTAAACGAATAACACAAACTATTATAGGTTTTCATGTCTATTGAACACACCGTGTAAACATTCACGGTGTATGGTGGAAAGGTATGTGATCCCTTGGATTTAATAACTTGTTGACCCTCCTTTGACAGCAATAAACTCAACCAAATGTTTTTGGCAGTCAGATAGCCTTACATTCTCCTGCAAAATGTCTTGATAAACTTGAATTCATTTTCCCGTCGATGATAGCAAGCTGTACAGGTCCTGAGGCTGCAAAGCAGCCCCAAACCATGACGCTCCCTCCACCATACTTTGAATGAGGTTTTTGGTGTTGGTGTGCTGTGCCTTCTTTCCTCCACACATGGTGTTGTGTGTTCCTTCATTCAACTCAACTGTAGTTTCATCTGTCCACAAAATATGTTGCCAGAAGCGCTGTGGAACATCCCAGGTGCTCTTTTGCAAACTTCAGACGTGCAGCAATGTTTTTTTTTTTTGACAGCCGTGGCTTCTTCCGTGGTGTCCTCCCATGAACACCATTCTCGTTAAGTGTTTTACGTATCGTAGACTCGTCAACAGAGATGTTAGCATGTTCCAGAGATTTCTGTAAGTCTTTAGCTGACACTCTAGGATTCTTCTTAACCTCATTGAGCATTCTGCACTGTGCTCTTGTAGTTATCTTTGCTGGTTGACTAGGAGAGTAGCAACCGTGCTGAACTTTCTCCATTTATAGGCAATTTGTCTTACTGTGGACTGATGAACAGCAAGGATTTTAGAGATACTTTTGTAACCCTTTCCAGCTTTATGCAAGTCAACAAGTCTTCTGAGATCTCTTTTGTTCGAGGCATGGTTCACATCAGGCAATGCTTCTTGTGAATAGCAAACTCACATTTTGTGTGTGTTTTTTATAGGGCAAGGCAGCTCTAACCAACATCTCCAATCTTGTCTCATTGATTGGACTCCAGGTTAGTTGACTCCTGACTCCAATTAGCTTTTGGAGAAGTCATTAGCCTAGGGGTTCTCACACTTTTTTCCAACCTACACTGTGAATGTTTAAATGATGTGTTCAATACAGACAAGAAAAATACAGTAATTTGTGTGTTATTAGTTTAAGCACACTATGTTTTGTCTATTGTTGTGACTAAGATGAAGATCAGATCACATTTTGACAAATTTATGCAGAAATCCAGGTAATTCCAAAGGGTCCACATACTTTTCTCCCCACTGTAGCTGTTCTGTCATTCAGCCTACAGTAGCAGCCAATGTGTGGTTTTCAATGTAGCCTACATTCCATGAGACGTTTGGAAAGAAACCCATGTAGAGCTTTACATTAACCTGTTTATCCACTTGTCCTTTAGAGAAGGATTCCCTGGTGGTACAGTGGTCTAAGGCACTGCATCTCAGTGAAAGAGGCGTCATTACAGTCCCTGGTTTGAATCCAGGCTGTATCACATCCGGACTTGATTGGGAGTCCCATAGGGCAGAGCACAATTGGCCCAGCGTCGTCTGGGTTTGGCTGGGGTAGGCCATCATTGTAAATCAGTTTTGGGTGATTTCTGTGGCCAAAAATGCTTGATTTTTGCTGCAGCTTTTCTGAAGTTCTGCGATACATTTTGCAATGTTTTTTTTCTTCATGTTAATTTCATATAAAGCAATACAAAGTCGTATGTGCTCAGTTTTAGGACGATTTTATGCAGAATACATAATACAAAAACAATTAAACATTCACTCACTCACACACACCTCTCCTCTCCATCAGGCTTGTGGCTTTCTATAAACATGAGATGCACCTCCCATATGCACCTCCCATTCCTACTCTCTCTCTCCCTCTCGCAACAAAAAAACCCAAATAGATTCAAAGCTGATCACTTTCAATTTGAGGGTTGATATTTCTTTTGCAAAAATTGTCTTCAAAATACTTGAATGTGATTTGTATTTTTCTGAAAGGGTCGTTAGGAAGATAAATCACAGAAAACATAAAAATAGAGTATTGTGGTTGATATGTATTTTTATAACGGTATTACAAAAAAAAATTTATCCAGAAAGATTGTGCTTTTGTGATCCGTATTAGGTTTTACAGAGTTTAAAACGGCAAATCTGACAGACTGGGGAGAGCAGAGTGCCGACCACCAAGAGTGCCGACCACCAAGAGTGCCGACCGCCAAGTTTAGCCGACCGCCAAGTTTAGCCGACCGCCAAGTTTAGCCGACCGCCAAGTTTAGCCGACCGCCAATTTTAGCCGACCGCCAAGTTTAGCCGACCGCCAAGTTTAGCAGAGTAAAAGTTTGAGTAAAACACCACTCACCTTGATTCTTTCAGAGCTTGCCACAGTCTTCCCTGCTACTACTTCAGTCATGGTGATCTGCAGCTGCTGTGGGAACTGTTCTGACATTCTCATGTGCTTTGCTGATTCGAAGTGACTGTTGAATGTCGACCTTCTCATGTTTCCAAAATCATTTGGCTAATTGTTTAGCTGTTATTTTTGTTGGCAAATGAGATTGATTTCTGTTCATTGTACTGCCTGTCGGCCATGAACAATCACACATCTTCGCACGAGAATACGCTGACAGGTCAGGGGGGAGAAACTTTTTTTATGTGTGGTTGGATTGGGCCATTTTGCACAGTAACAGTGCAGTAATTGGTCAAAATTACGAACTCACTTTTGATTGAACCCTTTTATGCACTAAAAGTGCAGTATTGGTCAAAATTGCGAGCTCTCGCATAATATCCTCTCGTTGGTTGATTCTGCATTGAATTATGCTATTGTAGAATCGCGTAATCCTGGAGGGACTGTTAAATAAGAATTTGTTAACTAACTTGCCTAGTTTAAATAAAGATAAAATAAAAAAGGTGACTGAAAATGTTGTTGTGGTGTTTGATGCAAGAAACTACTTCACAAAATAAAATGCATCATTATTCCCATACCATTATTACAGAGAATTAGACAAGTCAAGCTACCCTCTGCCTATTGGCTACTTAGCTTCTTCAAGCCTGTCTCAAAATACAGCATTGCCCCTTTAAGACAAGAAAAGCTATTTACCTGATGCACTTTTTAAAGATGGCTAGAAATGCACATGTTTTTTGCTCTTGTAGGAAGCAATCACTCCCCCATTCCTGACTACACATTATCTATACCCGTGCTAATAACTCACTAACTAACTAGCAAAGGATATGAATAAATGTGCACAGGTCGGTACATGTAGCTCTCGCTTTGATCTGAAAACAAGCACATCTACTCATGACCACTCATGCTTACACAGTCCAGTTCAAAGTGAATGGCACAGATCCATATATGGCAATGGTATATTTGCGTATAGGCCTACTGTAGCTCAGATTGGTTATGGCGCATTGGTCTGTGTAGAGTATGGACCTGAGTCCTGCCTGTCAATGCAATAGAATCCTACTCCGATGCGTTTTGCCTACAAAAAAATATCTTAGTTAGTTTTGCATACTAAGTCTTGCATGGTTTGTTTTGTTTCGGTATGTTGCATTGATTCGATCAGCTTAGAGACAACACTGCTTACATGCCTTCTGTAAGTTTAAGAAACATTTCCTTCTGCTTAACAATTCCGTTACTAAAAACAAACACACTACATGACCAAAAGTATGTGGACACCTGCTCGTCGAACATCTCATTCCAAAAATCATGGCCATTAATATGGAGTTGGTCCCTCATTTGCTGCTATAACAGCTTCCACTCTTCTAGGTAGGCTTTCCACTAGATGTCGGAACATTGCTGCGGGGACTTGCTTCCATTCAGCTACGATCATTAGTGAGGTTGGGTACTGATATTGGGCGATTAAGCCTGGCTCGCAATCGGCGTTCCAATTCATCCCAAAGGTGTTCGATGGGGTTGAGGTCAGGGCTCTGTGCAAGCAGTCAAGTTCTTCCACACTGATCTCGACAAACCATTTCTGTATGGACTTTGCTTTGTGCATGTGGGCATTGTCATGCTGAAACAGGAAAGGGCCTTCCCCAAACTGTTGCCACGATGTTGTAAGCACAGAATTGTCTAGAATGACATTGTATGCTGTAGTGTTAAGCTTTCTCTTCGCTGGAACTAAGTAGCACTGGTGCTCCCAACTTTAAAAAGTTAGAAGCACAACAACATTTAGGAGCACCAGGAAATATGAATCTTTTTGAATTAATTTGTATGTAGCCTATATGAGTTCTAGGTACTTCTGAAGTATGTTGTACCCTAAAAACATGTGTCCCTGTATAGGCACTAAATGTTGATACAAAAACCTGTCATTAAAATTGCAAAGTCATCGATGCAACATAAGGTTTCTATATTCTGTAAAAGCACTATTACATTACATTTGATCCCTAAAAAAATAAACAATATGAATTTCAAACCTAAGATATGTAAAGTACTTTTGAGCGTTCAGGATGTTTGGCATTCTGAAACAATGGACTTTGACGTCAGTAGGGGTAACCAGTCAAGCAACTAAAACATACACTGAGTGTACAAAATATTACAAACACCTCTTTCCATGACATAAACTGACCAGATGAAAGCTATGATCCCTTATTGATGTCACCTGTTAAATCCACTTCAATCAGTGTAGATGAAAGGGAGGAGGCGGTTTAAAGAAGGGTTTTTAAGCCTTGAGACAATTGAGACATGGATTGTGTATGTGTGCCACTCAGAGCATGAATGGGCAACACAAAAGATTTGTGCCTTTTGAATGGTGTATGATAGTAGGCCAGGCGCACCAGTTTGAGTGTGTAAAGAACTGCAACGCTGCTGGGTTTTTCACATTCAATAGTTTCCTGTGTGTATCAAGAATGGCCTTTGGGTGGTGGACCATTCAGCCAACTTGAGACAACTGTGGGAAGCATTGGAGTCAACATGGGCCAGTATCACTGTGGAAAGCTTTCGACACCTTGTAGTCCAAGCTGTGACGAATTGAGGGCAAAGGGGGATTCAACTCAATATTAGGATGGTTAATGTTTTGTACACTAAGTGAATAGGTAGGCCATAGAAATAACCAGGAAAAGGGTGAATAGAGTATTCTATTCAGTGGTATAGAGAAAAGACAGTGGTATAGAGCAACACGGGTGGGGCCTGCAGGTAGGCTGTAAATGAAAAGACAGTGGTATAGAGCAACACGGGTGGGGCATGCAGGTAGGCTGTAAATGAAAAGACAGTGGTATAGAGCAACACGGGTGGGGCCCTGCAGGTAGGCTGTAAATGAAAAGACAGTGGTATAGAGCAACACGGGTGGGGCCTGCAGGTAGGCTGTAAATGAAAAGACAGTGGTATAGAGCAACATGGGTGGCACATGCAGGTAGGCTGTAAAAGGACAAACAGTTCTTAACAGTTCCTCTGGAGAAAGATCAACATATTTGTCTTCTCTGGCAGAAGTCGGAACCTCTCCTGGCTTATTGTGTTCCCTGCAGTCGAAAATACCATCTCGCTAGTGGTGGAGGAGGCTTGAGCACAGAGGTAGCTTGTTGCAATGTTTGTGAGGAGGGGCAGAGTAGCTCTCTTCTCCCACCACCACATCACAGGATCTTCAGCCATGGGGATGGGAAGCACGCCTTTGTAGAGCTCCACTTCTAGGTCAACACTCTCGCTGAGGTTGAGGGACGAGGTGTCCTGTTGGATCGTCAACCTCGCTCCCTGTCCTCCTCTGAGAACAGGTCCTCCAAGGAACTCCTTGTTTTGTACAATGGAGGGACTGTCTCCTCCATTTCCTCTCCTTCTCCTTCAGACTCCTCCTCCTGTTGCTGGTGCTCTGTGTCTGTCTGCTCCGGCTCCTCTGACAGCCCTGGTGTTGCTCCTGTCACATTGGCCTCAACAGTTGCCACCTGGGACAGGCTGAGGAAGGCGTCACTCACCGGCCTCCCTTTAAATCTGGGGTCCATTGCTGTGGATGCATGCAGGAAGGCTTGAAAGTCCTCATCCTGATAGCTCTCGGAGAGGTTCTCCCACACCTTTGATTGTTGCCACAGATTTTGCATCTTCATGCTTCACAGTGAAGCAAGTGCTCTTCCAGTTTTTGGAGGATGGGTATGATCTGTCCACAGGTGGCATTTTGTCCACATGACACACACAGTGTGGCTGTATAGAGGATTCTCATGAGCTGGACAAACTCCTCAGCCTTATGGAAGTCCTCGTCCTTCAGACGGCCCAGATTTTCCTGGACCATCGTGGGTCCAAGGCTGCTGCTTGGATCGCTGGATAATGCTCCATGAATCTCTCTATCATTAGATAGAGTTCCATCTGGTCTTGACATTAAGGATGAGTGAGTGTTGCGGAAGGCCTGAAACAACAACAACAAAAAACAACATACATTTAATTACTGCACACTTGAATATTGAATTAAATAGTTAAATGTGGGAATTTCAAAATAATACTTAGATTAATAATAATAATAGATTAAACTGGCTTCTTACCAAGGAGCTGCTGCTTTTCCTTCAATACGGTTTTGGACATCGAGGATCTCTTGAACCACACGACCAGCTCTGATTCAGGCTGCCCATTTATCAATGGAAGTCATTTTGTAGATTTTCTGCACTGCCAGATTCAGTGTGTGTACAAAGCATCCTATTTTTAGGATGTGTAGCCTCTTGATGGCAACATCCATATTGCAGGCATTATCAACAGTCACAGCTACAATCTTGTTTGGCTTTATCTCAAACTCTTCCAGAATGTCTGAGATCTCCTCTGCCACTACTTCGCCAGTTGTGATTTGTACACTGCCCTGGTGTGGAGGACCTTCTGTTTTACACTGCCCTGATGAGGAGGACCTTCTGTTTTACACTGCCCTGATGAGGAGGACCTTCTGTTTTACACTGCCCTGGTGTGGAGGACCTTCTGTTTTACACTGCCCTGGTGTGGAGGACCTTCTGTTTTACACTGCCCTGGTGTGGAGGACCTTCTGTTTTACACTGCCCTGGTGTGGAGGACCTTCTGTTTTACACTGCCCTGGTGTAGAGGACCTTCTGTTGTATACTGCCCTGGCTTGTGTAGTGCACTGTAACAGTGAGAAAGTGGTCCTGACAGAGGCTGGTCCATCCGTCTGATGTGATCGCCAGCTTTGGCATGTCCTTCAGCCTAGGTGTCACATTGGCCTTTTCTACACCAAACCAGGTAGGAATGAATGTGTTATAGGTAACTCCTGGAGGGAGGGGTATATTTGGGGTTGAGTGGCCTTGCTCATCTCCCGACAGTAAAAAAAAATGTTTTCATGTGTTGAATTATCATTATTGAATTGTTGTGTATTGTATTGTGGAGTGATGGGACTAACAGACAACCCTTTTATACTACTATATCCTAAACATGAATACAGCTCAGTATATACTGACAGACTGTTACCTAAAGCCCTTGGACTCCACTGTTGCAAAGGAGTGTAGGCCTTAGCACTATGAACTTGGTCACGGCTGGGTGGCACTCATTCACCCTCTCCTCAGTCATCCTCCCACTAGCTGCCATTGTGAAGGGGCTTTGGGCTTGTCTTTGGCTTGGACCAGCGGTATTTCAGGGAGGAATGGGTTGGTTCACTGTGGTTGCAACTTTAACAAAAAAGTAGCGTTATCTTTAAATGGGTGAACACACCCATAGCTAAACAATCAGCTGGCTTATGGTTCCTTTTGATCAGGAACCCATGTTCTCATAATTGGGTTAACTCTGTGTGTGGTCTCTAGGCTGCTAGCATACATACCTAACGTAGATCGGGCAACGAGAGATGAGCTACGAGCCACGCAGTTGAAATCTGTGCGCTTTCGATAGATGTTTGGACAGATTGCTTGTGTTTCCGCCCTTACAAGAAAAAGTCTTGTTGCACTTGTGGCAACGAGCATTGTCAGCATCGACTCTGGTGACTCTTTTGAACGTTTAGTTCGCTCTGCCATCGTCACTAATTAAGAGCAGGATATTTTGTGTGTGTGACACAGGCTCCCCGCCAATCCTCTCTTCTGGATTGGGTATAGTGAAAATGCATCAAAGACAAATGTCTTCATCTTATTGCAAATTAGAAATGGTTGGTGAGATAAAATGTGAAAGATAACGTTTATGTAGCAATAATAAATAGGACATTTATTTTCTTAAGTTCTCCAGTACGGAAAACAGAACCAATAACGTCAGAGCTTATCGATACTACGGTCTTTCATTATTTAGCTTCTGGGCCCGTTTTAATACCGGGTTTCAGTACCCTAATCAGTTCTAATTTGAATGCATCTTTAGCTTTATTAGCAGTAAGCCTATGTTTTAAGTTGTGGAAAATGTGTGCACCATAGCCATGGTGCTCAGTGGTCCCATCGTCTCTCGCTCGCTCTATCGTTCACTCCGCTCTATCGCTCGCTCTATCGTTCACTCCGCTCTATCGCTCGCTCTATCGTTCGCTCCACTCTATCGCTCGCTCTATCGTTCGCTCCGCTCTATCGCTCGCTCTATCGTTCGCTCCGCTCTATTGCTCGCTCTATCGTTCGCTCCACTCTATCGCTCGCTCTATCGTTCGCTCCACTCTATCGCTCGCTCTATTGCTGAATATTAATAGGTTAGTCTGAGGAGTTTTTTTTTTAAAGGCGGAGACCATTTTCTCTAGTGCACTCTGGAACAACAGTACAGCGAAGCCTAATCATTACAACAATTATTATAGGTGATGTTTTTTATATATAGTTGCACGGCAAGTTGCACAGCAAAATATTTAGTAACATATGCGACTAAAATGGTCACACTTTAGAGCCCTGTGTGAGGGGGGGGTCCGTGCGTGGCTTTTGATCATTTCTTGGGGTTTTACTAATTGGTAGGAAGAAGTTTGGTCCAAATCGAATGTTACGTACTATTATTATCTGAATCCTGTACATTTAAATGGCTAATTTTGGCTGCAATCAATTAGCTTATTTTCTCCAAGATAACAACATTTTATTTCAACAAAATGTTTCAGTAATGCCGATCACCTGTTTCTAACCACAGAAACAGTTTCAGAGCAATCTGAGATGGTGGGTGTCATGGCTTGTTGAAATGACATGGAATGACTCAGCCCTGACATGCGCAGTTGTCAGTCTTACCTCACTCTGCTGTACGCTACAGCTCTGACATCATTAAGTCAATGTGATTCAGTATAATCCACTGTGGGAGCTAGGACATTGGCAGGTAGAGAAGTGCCAGTCTTTCTCATGGGGACTGGAGACTGTACAGTACAGGTAGTGGACATTGTCTCTGAGAGGCTTGCTGAGCTACTGTTTGGCAAATGGCTCATCTGGTCTCAATGCCCGACCAGCAGCCATCCCTCCGCTTAATTAAGCCCAATTGCCCTGGCAGTGCCCCCGCTATGCGCCAGGCACCACTGGACAGCCTGCCCTTGGGTACTGCTGCACCGCTAATCCCTAGCTGTGTGGTCGCACTGCTTAATTGGCCTGAGGACAAATCTGTTTATTTGACACTGGGGCTCAGCCTCACCTGGTCTTTCCACCCAGCGGCAATCAGGTCCCTAAAGTCCCAGGACTGCTGCTTTCCCCTTCCACTGCTCCACTTCACCTTGTCATGTTGTAATACTGTTGAAATGGAGTTGTTTTCACGTAGCTACTAACTTGAAAACCACCGGGTTGTTTGGCTCATAGTACTGTAGATGCTGCCGTAGTGGATCCGAAAGAGACAAAGACGAATGTCAAGAAGAGGGCAGCAACAGAGGCTAAAAAGGGATTTCCGTCAGAGTTTTTTGGAGAGTGACACAGAGGATAAAGGCAGAGAATGGGGTCCGTGAAGACGTCTTGGGCATCCATGAGTAGCTTCATCAGTCTTCTCCTTAAACACAAAGAATGTAAGAGAGAGTGAGAGGAATGGTATTATTATAATGTGTCCTTTTACTGGCCAAGCTTTGTGCAACGCGGCATTAAAGCCCCCAGAATCTCTTTCAGACTTCATCCTCATCAAGCTGATATTCCCTCAGGGATATTAGGGATTAGCTCTTTCCTTTCAAAGAGGAATTCTTAAGTCAGTTGCCATGCATCATACCCCTCTCCACTCCAACCAAATCAACTCCATTTTGTCCCCCCCGCCTTGCTTCTTTAAGCTCTGACTGTCCCTCAGTCCAGTTGGTTCTGAATCGCTCTAGCTATAAGGGGATGAAGAGTATTGTCAAGTGCCACTAGCACTGACTCATGCCCCTGTTAAGATGCTCAGGGGAGGTGGTGAGCCTTACACTTCGAGGTGCGGTCGAAGGGCCTCTTTCTGCCACATTTTAGGCTATATTTCAACCTGCTTCCAGTCCGTGTCTGTCCTGCATTCTATAACAGCCTTTCATGCTTGCGGTCAGACCTTGCCTATACTATATGTAATCATGCCGGCAGCACAACAAGACCAGAGCATTTTTCTAATTTGGTTATTCATTTTTTGCAGTAATCTGTTATATAAAATATTTTATTATCTGGGACAGCAACTAGCGAGCTGACATTTGAGTTTTTTCTCCCGCTAGGTTTTTGTGCGTATTGTGTTCAGTGGGCATGAAACTAGAAATGTGCAAGTCCAGTGTTGTGCAAGTCCAGTGTCCTGTGCAGTACTCCTCACTACTTAGCTGAGGTACTTGGGGGTGCTGGTCTGGAGGGATTTGCGTTGGATCTCTAGGGGATTTATTTCCCTTGGCAGAAGAATATACTTCCCCACTATAAGTGCCTTCAGAAAGTATTCACACCCCTTGACTTTTTACACATTTTTGTGTTACAGCCTTAATTTAAAATGGGATAATAAAAATAAAAAATTGTCACTGTCCTACACACAATACCCCGTAATGTCAAAGGGAAATTATGTTTTTAGAAATTATGGCTGACCCCATTTAGTCAACGGGTCAATTGTTTGGTCGATAGGCTGTTGGTCGACCGAGATTTGATTATTCCAGCAGTCGCAAATATATATATATATATTTTTTATGGCACACCCGTCTGATTCACGCCTGTCACAGTGGACTAATCCATTGCGGAGGCCGCGGGGATGGCACACTAGTATTACCAGTAGTACATTTACTGTTCTAATCTACAATGTTTTTTGGTTAAGGTAATTTCTCTTAATGCATTCAATATATTATTATTACAGTCTTTTACTGTTCTCATTGTGAGAATGGACACGTTGTTTGCGGACCGCACAACCTAGGCTACGCTTGTGTGGAAACATTGTAAAATAGGCCTCCTGATTTACTTCTTATCCCTTGCGCAAATAGTCTACAGCTGTTTCTGTCTGCAGCTTGGGGAAACTCTGAGTGCCCAGAATATTTTATACAATGTTGCAAGTTTGCTAGCAAGAGCTTCATGCCGACCATGTTGATAGTTGATACAATGTTTCACGTTCCTTGCAGAGAGGCCATGCATAGCCAATGTGATTTATGGGATATTTATTTTTATCAAGATATTTTCTACCTGCAGGCTGCAATGTTTTTATCTGTTGGATTTATGTAGGCTATTTTAGCCTACATAGTTGGTAATGGCAATAGAAGTTACTTTTAGAATTTTTATAAACCACATGATGATGATTTTGAGATACTAATACTTTATTATAAATTAAATTAAACTTCCACGAAAATTTGCACATGAAAACATAACTGGCACGCAGATCGGTAGAAATTGTGAGATAATTTGGCACTCCAAATGGAAAAGGTTGCTGACCCGTAGTGTAGCCTATTACTGGCAGCTTCAGGAGCATAATGGCAGAATCTGCAAAGGCCAGCAGCAAGGGGGAGGAGGAGGAGGAGGAGGAGGGTCGGGAACAGGTTTTTTCTTCTAGTTATCTTGATTTCTTTCTCCCTCTTGAGTCATTTGAGTGTCTTAATCTCAGTGTGCTTAAAGCATAAAACAACTCATTAGCCTACATATAGGCTAGTTGATATTTTAAAAACACATAGGGTGTGTAAATATATGGGAAAATACACATTTTTAAAATGTCTACCAATCGATTGTTTGAAAGAACAGTCGACTCTTGGTTGACCAACATTTACTTTAGTCGTGGACAGCCCTATTAGAAATGTTTATACATTTAAAATTTTAAGCTGAAATGTCTTGAGCCAATAAGTATTCAACCCCTTTGTTATAGTAAGCCTAAATAATTTTATGAGTAAAAATGTGCTTAACAGGTCACATAATAAGTTGCATGGACTCCCGCTGTATGAAATAGGTGTTTAACATGATTTTTTAATGACTACATCATCTCTGTACTCCACACATATGTAAGGTCCCTCCAGTATAGCAATGAATTTCATAAACAGTTTAAACCACAAAGACCAGTAAGGTTTTCCAATGCCTAGCAAATAAGGGCACCTATTGGTAGATGAAATAGAAATACATTGAATACCCCTTTGATCATTGTGAGATTATTAATTACACTTTGGATGGTGTATCAATACACTCTGTCACTACAAAGATACAGGCGTCCTTCCTAACGCCGTTGCCGGAGAAATAGGAAACCACTCAGGCCAATGGTGACTTTAAAACAGAGTTTAATGGCTGTGGTAGGAGATCAAAAACATTGTACTAACATCCACAGTACTAACCTAACTGATGGAGTGAAAAGAAGGAAGCCTGTATAGAATAAAAAATACTCCTGTTTGCAATAAGCCACTAAAGTAATACTGTCCTGAATATAAAGTGTTATAGTTGGGGCAAATCCAATACAACACATTAGTCGGTACCACGCCATATTTTCAAGCATAAAGGTGGCTGCATCATGTTTTGTGTGTGCTTGTAATCATTAAGGATTTGGGAGTTTTTCAGGATAAAAATTTTTACTAAATGGAGCTAAGCACAGGCAAAATCCTAGAGGAAAACCAAACACGGGAGATGAATTCACCTTTCAGCAGGACAATAACACAGTCTACATTGGAGTTGCATACCAAGAAGACTGTGAATGTTCCTGACTGGCTGAGTTACAGTTTTGACTTAAATCTTCTTGATAATCTATGGCAAGACCTGAAAATGGTTGTTTAGTAATGATCAACAAAACATTTGACAGAGCTTGAATAATTTTTAAAAGAATAGTGGGCAAATGTTACACAATCCAGGTGTGGAACGCTCTTAGAGACTTACCCCGAAAAAGTCACACTTGTAATTGCTGCCAAAGATGCTTATACAATGTATTGACTCATGGGTGTGAATACTTATGTAAAGGGGATTTCTGTATTTCATTTCCAAAAAATATACAACTTTCTCTCAACATGTTTTCACTTTGTTAGTATGGGGTATTGTGTGTAGATGGTTGAAAAATGCATGTCATACGTTTTGAGTTCAGGCTGTAACACAACACAATGTGGAATAAGTCAAGGGGTATGAATATTTTCTGAAATCCCTCTATATCCTCCTTGCTCCCTCTGCTAGTATAGCACTAGCCTGTGCCGCAAACTGTGCCACTGATATCTTCCTCTCCTGCTGACTGTGAGATGCTTGTAGCAGGCCTATAGGTCCATAAATGCCTGCAATTGGGGTTGATTAGGCAATGGTAAGGACTGCTGATGTAACACTATAGAGGGATGGGCTCATCTAAAGATTCTCTACTTCCTGGTGCAGAGCTTCGGCCTGTATTGTTCTGGAGGATAGAATGGAGAGACACTTATTTAATGAGACTTCTTCGACTGGGTTGTTGCAGACTGCTCTCAGAGTTATTATGGGATATTTATTTTAGGGAGCAAAAGCGACTGTTACAGCCAAGTGACAAAAAAGAGAGGGGCTCGTTGCCAGTGTGGAGCTGTGAAGGGATGAAGGGGGGCTTCCTGTTGTCCGTGCCCTCCTACTGCCTTGTGCCCCCCCTCCTCTCCACAGGCAATGGTCATGTCATCATGTTGTCACCATCATCGCCCCATTCGTAAGACCTTTCTGAGATTAAGCATCATGTCAGCACTGTAAAGTGTGTGTTGCGTGCCCTCAGTCACTTTTTCAGGTTATGTGCGCATGTATGATATGGATTAATGTTGTGTGAACTCTATTTCCCTTTTAATCTGGGTCAAATGTTAGATTAAATGTTAGTGTGGTGCAGCAGCAGCATCATCATCATCCCGACTCTTGATACTACAATCCCTCTCTAGGTTCCACTTAAGCGTGCTGTCTTCTTGTGAGCCATCTCCTTCTCATTTCTCTTCATGTGAGCCATCTCCTTCTCATTTCTCTTCATGTGAGCCATCCCATCTCTCCTCTCTCAGACCATTGTTTTTCCAGTGCTGTGCTGGAATGTTCTTTTCACATGGTTCATTTAGAATGTTCTCACTGTGCAGTCACATCCCAGTGGTACTGTAGGCCCGATTTTGGCATGGCATTCTATCCTCCCAGGACCATGGCTTCCATTTGCCTGTTTAACTACTCTCTCTGTCTCTCTATCCGCTGATTAAAAGAAACAAACCATCTCAGCTGACAGCTGAGTTCAGTTTTAAGTGGATGACAGATCTACAGCTATATACCATTTAAGCCTGTATATCCCCTAGCCCAGACCCTTCAATAAAAGCTCTCTAACCACATTTGATGCAGTGGTGGGGGACAAAGTGATCAAAGGGTGGGTTGATAATGCCGTTAATGGACTAATTATGCACATACCGAAATGAGGTCATTTTCAGATTGTGTTGCACAAGTATTGGATAACTGGCTATTCCACTGCACTGAGGCTGAACAGAGATGTTTTATTATGATATAGTAGTGTTTTCCAGGGCTATGTAGGTAATGACTGAATTATGATACTATGTTCCTTCCTGATAGGCCTATGTTTGCTTTAGGCAATCATGAGGAACTCGGTATGGTTTGCACTTGTATGTTTGTTGATGTAAAGGGGGCTTTGTGGGTGTGGCTGGGCTATGTGCTTGGTGGACACTGACCTGTGACACCAACCTGGCTGCCCTCCTGCTGTGTTAGTTTTTGTGTGTACATACTGTACCAACCCCCTCCCTCCTCCACTGCCGAGTGCTGCTGGCTTGGCCCATGCTTCCTCATTCCTTTCCCTTTCCCTCTCCCTCAGTCCTGTGGTACAATTCCTTAGGGAACGCCTCCCACCTGGGTTTGAGCTGAACTGGGCTGAGCTAGGCTGCGAACTAGAGGTCGACCAATTAATCGGAATGGCCAATTTAATTAGGGGCGATTTCATGTTTTCATAACAATCGGAAATTGGTATTTTTATTTTTTTAACACCTTTATTTAACTAGGCAAGTCAGTTAAGAACACATTCTTATTTTCAATGACGGCCTAGGAACGGTGGGTTAACTGCCTCGTTCAGGGGCAGAACGACAGATTTTCAACTTGTCAGCGTGGGAATCCAATCTTGCAACCTTACAGTTAACTAGTCCAACGCTATAACCACCTGCCTCTTGTTGCACTCCACAAGGAGACTGCCTGTTACGCGAATGCAGTAAGCCAAGGTAAGTTGCTAGCTAGCATGAAACTTATCTCATAAAAAACAATCAATCAATCATAATCACTAGTTAACTACACATGGTTGATGATATTACTAGTTTATCTAGTGTGTCCTGCGTTGCATATAATCTGACTGAGCATACAAGTGGTTGACTGAGCGGTGGTAGGCAGCCGCAGTGTCGTAAGCATTCATACAAACAGCACTTTCGTGCGTTTTGCCAGCAGCTCTTTGTTGTGCATCAAGCATTGCGCTGTTTATGACTTCAAGCCTATCAATTCCCGAGATGATACTGGTGTAACCGATGTGAAATGGCTGGCTAGTTAGCGAGGTGCGCGCTAATAGCATTTCAAACGTCACTCGCTCTGAGACTTGGAGTGGTTGTTCCCCTTGCTCTGCATGGGTAACGCTGCTTCGAGGGAGGCTGTTGTCATTGTGTTGCTGGTTCGAGCCCAGGGAGGAGCGAGGAGAGGGATGGAAGTTAGACCGTTACACTGGCAATACTAAAGTGCCTATAAGAACATCCAATAGTCAAAGGTTAATGAAATACAAATGGTATAGAGGGAAATAGTCCTATAATTCCTATAATAACTACAACCTAAAACTTCTTACCTGGGATTATTGAAGACTCATGTTAAAAGGAACCACCAGCTTTCATATGTTATCATGTTCTAAGCAACGAACTTAAATGTTAGCTTTCTTACATGGCACATATTCGACTTTTACGTTCTTCTCCAACACTTTGCTATTGCATTATTTAAACCAAATTGAACATGTTTCATTATTTATTTGAGGCTAAATTGATTTTATTGATGTATTATATTAAGATAAAATAAGTATTACAAATACATTTTAAAAACCGTATCCGCTTTTTTGGTCCTCCAATAATCGGTATCGGCGTTGAAAAATCATAATCGGTCGACCTCTAGTGTGAACCACGGCACACAACAATACAGCCTAGGGCCTGGGACGTTATCAGTTTTGTTCAGCCACACCCACCTAGTATTCCTAGCCCTGTATAGGCCCTCCCTCTGGCTGTGTGGGAATACACTCAGATCTCATTCAGCAGGGAGATAACATTGTGGATCGTACAGGTGACTGGCAAAATAAAGGAACCACTAACATCGTGTCTTCATAGGGCATTGGGCCGCCAGAACAGCTTCAATGCGCCTTGGCATAGATTCCACAAGTGTCTGGAACTGTTTTGGAGGAATGCCACACCATTCTTCCACGAGAAATTCCATGTTTTAGTGTTTTGTTGACGGTGGTGGAAAATTCTGTCTCAGGCGCCGCTCCAGAATCTCTCTTAAGTGTTTAATTGGGTTGATCTGGTGACTGACACACACACACACACACACACACACTTTAAACCACCTATGCTCCTTTGAGACCCCTCTTTCAAAGTCACTGAGATCTCTTCTTCTAGCAGTGGTAGACAAAAATATCTAATTTACGTCAGCATTCACACTCCTGAGTCAATGCATGTTAGAATCACCTTATGCTGTGATTACAGCTGTGAGTCTTTCTGGGTAAGTCTCTAAAAACTTTGCAATATTACAATATTTTCCCACTCTTTAAAACGTTATTCATGCTCTGTCAAATTGGTTGTCGATCATTGCAAGACAACCATTTTCAAGTCTTGCCATGAGTCAAAACTGCAACTCGGACACTCAGGAACATTCACTGTCTTATTGATAAGCAACTCCAGTGTAGATTTGGCTTTGTGTTTTAGGTTCTTGTCCTGCTGATAGGTGAATTCATCTCCCAGTGTCTGGTGGAAAGCAGACTGAACAAGGTTTTCCTCTAGGATTTTGCCTGTGCTTAGCTCCGTTTGGAATGATTTTATCCTGAAAAACTCCCCATTCCTGAAAGGAGTAATGAAGCTCTTCCCTCACCTGAATTATACAGTGACCTTTGTTACATGATCTAATGTTCCCTCTTTCTCTCCACAGTATCTGGAGGGGTCCTAATGTAAACTGTGTGGACAGCACTGGATACACTCCTCTACACCATGCTGCCCTAAATGGACACAGGTCGGTCTATAGCGAGTCCTGTTCTTTTGTCATGGGAGTTTAGATTGATTGCCATTGGTGTGAGTTGGGGCCACCCTGTGTGAAATGCAGGGCTTGAGATTAGCTTTTTTTTTCACTGGTCCATTGGGCAAGTAGGACAGATGAGAAAATATATATATATATTTAAAAAAATGTTTTTACTTGTCTGAAAGCTCACTTGTCCAACAATGTAAAACAAATCTGTAACACCATGGGCCAAAACGGTGACTGAAAAATAGTTTCAGCAAGGAACTGTTGGTTGTTGGTCTCTGATCCCATGTATTGTATATCCTGCCGTTGTGGCCTTGAGCAAGTCACCCCACAAAGTAAAATACTGTGCTAATAGGCTACTGTATAAAATGTATGTTGTCAACCCTTGATCTGGAAAGCTACTGGGTCTGCAGCCTTTTGACCCAACCCTGCTTAAACATACCCTAGTCAGTTTATCAAGGTGAGCTTATCGAGTCAGTTTATCAAGGTGAGCTTATCGAGTCAGCTTATCAAGGGACTCTTAAGCAGGTGATTCTTTACAATGTGTTAGTGCAGGGCTGGAGCAAAATCCTGCACACCCAGTAGCTCTCCTGGACTCTCCTGGAGGATGGTTTGCCACCCTGCAACATTACAGTTACAACCCAATACTTTTTTTTGTCTCTATAAAATCATTCCCTCATTCAATGAACGAGGAATCAAATGGCTGAGGTGGGTGACTTTAAAGTAAGGTAGCTAACTAAGACATGTTTCCCTGTTTTGTTTGGCTAGAATATGTCATTTTCAGGGGAGATCTTGACATCATATGAGTTACTTGTCAAATAGGCTATTCTAAGATTATTTATTTTTTACTATGTCAGAATTGCATGGCCAGTATTGAATAGAGGAAAATCCCAGCTTTCCAATGGTGCCAGAATTATTTCACCCCGTTTTGAGTGTTTTGCAACCGGAGTATCCAGCATTAGTTTAATCTGCACACCCGTATCAACTGTGTGACGGCCATTTTGTGGTTGAACACAAGTGACTGTGGGAAGTTGTTTCGGACATTGGATATGACAATACGATGAATACATGCTAATACCTGAATAGATAACCAGCAAGATAACCAGCCAAACTACACAATATGTTTGTCTGATGTTTAGAATTATTTTACCTCCCCCAGGCTCGCTTTAATAAATATAAAACGCATCGTGTGACTGCATGATTGAAAAACCGCTCGTGCCTGTCAATGCAGGCTTACAACAATTATTTGCCGATGCACTCTGCAGAGATTGGGAGGACAGTGTGCAACACATCCCATCCACGTTTTTTTACATGTTCATTTGGACAACTTAAATCTATAATCTGCTTGTCCCACAATGTGTTTTACTTGCCCCTGGCAAGAGGACAAGCATTAGTGTTGAGCCCTGAAATGCTATAATTATGGGGTTAACAATGACACCATTTACTGTCAACATCACCTACATAATGAACATGTACAACTCTTCTGACCCCGTTTGTCCCATCCACAGTGAGGTAGTGGAGGCGCTGCTACGTAACGAGGCCTTGACCAACATCGCTGATAATAAGGGCTGCTACCCCCTGCACCTGGCCGCATGGAAGGGGGACCAAAGGATCGTCAGGCTACTCATTCACCAAGGCCCCTCACACCCCAAACTCAACGAGCAGGTCTGACTTCCCCCTACTACCTGTAGCTCCCTTTTCACTATCCATATTCCCCTTTCCCATGCCTCAATGAATCAGCCTTCCTCTGCTCAGAGTAGCAATGTTTCAATTTTTTTTTTTTATCAATCTGATCTGTGTATGAGAAGGAAGGAACAGGTCTGTGCAGTTAACGTTTCATAACTCACGAACTAGACAATGAGCTCTAGTGTTACAACCTGTTCCTGTCAGTCACATGCAGTTTTAAAGAGCGAGATCTGGCCTATACAGCTCATCATTCATTTACACATTTGACCTCGCTGAGCTCCTTTCTATAGAATTGATTTTCAACTAAGTACAATGTGGACGGTCTTACTCGACTCGCTCTGTCTGTGGTTTGCCGAAACCATTTCCCTTTCTTTGGGAATTGCATTTTGTAGATTACAGTATGGCATAGCTTGTTTTTTCAGTGCAAGACCATACACATTAACTGCATTGCAGCATGAATTCAAATGCACTAATATTTGTGTTGAAGCGACTAGACGCCAGCCAAGTGAATGTGTCTTGATTGATCTGTTTATGTTGTAACGTGTTAAAACCAGGCATGGTGTGTAGAGACTGCAAACTGCATAACCACCAGCAGCACCTTCAGTCTTTAACCTGTCCTGTCTGTGATCTCAGTATCTTTACCATTTGGGAAGAAGTGACCCATTATGAGGCAATGGAACAAATGAAATCATAGCCATAAAGTTTACCGTCACTGTAGTACTTACACTCAAATGTCTCTGAAGTACTATTGGTATTAGACTCCCAGTTTGCAGCCATGTTAATGTATTTATTTGATCCATTGCCATCACATTTCGTGTCATTTCTCTTCAACACTATGCCTGTTCATAAACACCTGTTCATTCATCAACTCAACTTTGTTCATATTTCTGTTAATTTATTTTGATACATTTTTGCAACTGACTGTCATTCATTGCCTGTATGTGAGTGAAAAACCATTGCCTCATCTATCTTCCCTCCTAGAGCTCCTCTGTAGAGCACAAAGAGTTGAAACGCTGTGGGCCCTTTGACCTGCATATTAATGCCAAGGTGTGTACCCAGATAGACAGACAGACCGACAGACTGCCCTATTATGCGCTTTCCTGCTTCCAAAGTATGCACACAGCTAGTTGCGCACCAGCTGTTCGCCATGCTTGGGTTTGATGCTTGGGTTTGATGCTGAGCTTGCACTGCCGGTCTGTTTATCAAAGATAAGAGAACTGGACTCAGACTTTTTTTTACTTTTTCTGGGCACATATCTTTTGATTTCTTGGGGTTCTTTCTCTAGATAATTTCATCTTCTAGCAGGGGTACGGCGTCCCGGCAAAATAAATAGTGGGGGTACGTCGTACCGGTAAAACATGAGCCTATCACGATAATTAAAACAAAAATGTCAACAAACTGTAGGTTATTACAATCATTTTGATCATTACCGCATGTCAAAGGCATGAAAAATTTGCAAATGGACTTGAAAACGGGTGGATTCGATTTACAGTACCAGTCAAAAGTTCGGACACACTTACTCATTCAAGGGTTTTTCTTTATTTTTACTATTTTCTACATTGTATAATAGTGAAGACATCAAAACTACGACATAACCCATGGAAACATATCAAAATATATTTTAGATTCTTCAAAGTACCCCACCCTTTGTCTTGAAGACCGCTTTGCACACTCTTGGCATTCTCTCAACCAGCTTCATGGGGGAATGCTTTCCAACAGTCTTGAAGGAGTTCCCACATATGCTGAGCACTTGTTGGCTGCTTTTCCTTCACTCTGTGGTCCAACTCATCCCAAACCATCTCAATTGGGTTGAGGTTGGGTGATTGGGGAGGCCAGGTCATCTGATGCAGCACTCCATTACTCTCCTTGGTCAAATAGCCCCTACACAGCCTGAAGGTGTGTTTTGGGTCATTGTCCTGTTGGAAAACAAATGATAGTCCCACTAAGCGCAAACCAAATGGAATGGCGTATCGCTGCAGAATGCTATGGTAGCCATGCTGGTTAAGTGTGCCTTGACAATGTCACCAGCAACACACCCCTACACCATCACACCTCCTCCTCCATGTTTCACGGTGGGAACCACACATGCAGAGATCATCCGTTCACCTACTCGTCTCTCCAAACACGGCGGTAGGAACCCAAAATATCAAATTTGGACTCATGAGGCTACCAGTCTAATGTCCATTTCTCATGGTTCTTGGCCCAAGCAAGTCTCTTCTTATTGGTGGTGTTTAGTAGTGGTTTCTTTGTAGCAATTCGACCATGAATGCCTGATTCACAGTCTCCTCTGAACAGTTGATGTTGAGATGTCTGTTACTTGAAATCTGTGAAGCATTTATTTGGGCTGCAATTTCTGAGGTTGGTAACTCTAATGAACTTATCCTCTGCAGCAGAGGTAACTCTGGGTCTTCCTTTCCTGTGGCAGTCCTCATGAGAGCCAGTTTCGTCATAGCGCTTGATGGTTTTTGCGACTGCACTTGAAGAAACGTTCAAATTTCTTGAAGTTTTCCGTATTGACTGACCAGGTCTTAAAGTAATGATGGACTGTTGTTTCTCTTTGCTTATTTGAGCTGTTCTTTCCATAATATGGACTTGGTCTTTTACCAAATAGGGCTATCTTCTGTATACCACCCCTTGTCACAACACAAGTGATTAGCTCAAACGCATTAAGAAGGCAAGAATCTCCATAAATCTAACTTTTAACAAGGCAAGGTTAATTGAAATGCATTCCAGCTGACTACCTCATGAAGCTGGTTGAGAGAATGCCAAGAGTGTGCAAAGGGTGTGCAAGAGTGTGCAAACACTTTTTTTGGTTATTGCATTATTCCATATGTGTTATTTCATAGTTTTGATGTCTTCACTATTATTCTACAATGTAGAAAATTGTAAAAAATGAAGACAAACCCTTGAATGAGTAGGTGTGTCCAAACTTGACTGGTACTGTATATCGTACACTACAAAATGCATTGTAGTTCGACCACTGGCAGAGATGAGTTGCCGACAGCAGTGGCCGACAGCATAAATGATGGCCTAATGATAATCGCTAAATGTCCTTACAATTTCTGGTGTTTTTTTGTAACAGATGTCTCTTTCCATTCACCACTGTTTGGAGGCAGGAAATGTGTTGTGAGTGGATGAATGTGCGCGGGTAGCCTTGTAAAGGAGCCTTCTGAAGTGATTGTTTGTCAAACTGATGAAAACATCATGACTGGTTGGGTTTATAAAAGGCAATACTTTTAAATGATACATCTTTACGACTACGCCCACAGGGATCATACTAATATTATACAGTATTTGTAATTATATGATTAGGCCCATAAAACATTTTTGAGGTCCGTACTGGGAATAAATTCATTCTACTTTCACCCCTGCCTTCTGGTTACTGAGAAGTAATTGTTAAAGTTACATTTGCGATGTTATTACTGTTGCTGCTGTTGTTCCATAGTCCATTTTTCTGTTTACACAGTCACATGACGTTGAAGAACTTTGATGATCATCCTCTTTGGGATCATCCTCTCTCATTAGTCATGAATATGAATCAATCCCTTGGGGACAGAATAGGGATGTGGCTGTCATGACATTTTGTCAGCCGATTATTGTCATGCAAAAGACTGCCAGTGTCATGGTAATTGCCGTAAATTAACAAAAACATGTTTAGAATATCCAGGCCTCCATAAACACGTTTAGCATCTCCTGGTCTCCATCAACACGTTTAGCATCTCCTGGTCTCCATCAACACGTTTAGCATCTCCGGGTCTCCATCAACACGTTTAGCATCTCCTGGTCTCCATCAACACGTGTAACATCTCCTGGTCTCCATCAACATGTGTAACATCTCCTGGTCTCCTTCAACACGTGTAACATCTCCTGGTCTCCTTCAACACGTTTAGCATCTCCTGGTCTCCATCAACACGTTTAGCATCTCCTGGTCTCCATCAACACGTTTAGCATCTCCTGGTCTCCATCAACACGTGTAACATCTCCTGGTCTCCATCAGCATGTGTAACATCTCCTGGTCTCCTTCAACACGTGTAACATCTCCTGGTCTCCTTCAACACGTTTAGCATCTCCTGGTCTCCATCAACACGTTTAGCATCTCCTGGTCTCCATCAACACGTGTAACATCTCCTGGTCTCCATCAACATGTGTAACATCTCCTGGTCTCCTTCAACACGTGTAACATCTCCTGGTCTCCTTCAACACGTTTAGCATCTCCTGGTCTCCATCAACACGTTTAGCATCTCCTGGTCTCCATCAACACGTTTAGCATCTCCTGGTCTCCATCAACACGTGTAACATCTCCTGGTCTCCATCAGCATGTGTAACATCTCCTGGTCTCCTTCAACACGTGTAACATCTCCTGGTCTCCTTCAACACGTTTAGCATCTCCTGGTCTCCTTCAACACGTTTAGCATCTCCTGGTCTCCATCAACACGTTTAGCATCTCCTGGTGTCCATCAACACGTTTAGCATCTCCTGGTCTCCATCAACACGTTTAGCATCTCCTGGTCTCCATCAACACGTTTAGCATCTCCTGGTCTCCACACCTACAAGCTGTTGATGCGTCTTTGGAACATCTACTTTTTAAAAAAGTCTAATAAACCAATTGAATATACAACATCACAATAAATCCATTATTTATTTTAGAATGGCCCTTTATCAAATGGGCAGGGGAAAAAATACCTTGAATAGTGAATGGAGGCCGCACACTTTCCTTTTTCAATGATGCTCTATCTCTCTCGCTCTCTCCTCTCGCTCTCTCTCTCTCTCTCTCTCTCTCCTCTCGCTCTCTCCTCTCGCTCTCTCTCTCTCCTCTCGCTCTCTCTCTCCTCTCGCTCTCTCTCTCTCCTCTCGCTCTCTCTCTCTCCTCTCGCTCTCTCTCTCTCCTCTCGCTCTCTCTCTCTCTCTCCTCTCGCTCTCTCTCCTCTCGCTCTCTCTCCTCTCGCTCTCTCTCTCTCTCCTCTCGCTCTCTCTCTCCTCTCGCTCTCTCTCTCTCTCCTCTCGCTCTCTCTCTCTCTCCTCTCGCTCTCTCTCTCTCTCCTCTCGCTCTCTCTCTCTCCTCTCGCTCTCTCTCTCTCCTCTCGCTCTCTCTCTCTCTCCTCTCGCTCTCTCTCTCTCCTCTCGCTCTCTCCTCTCTCTCTCTCTCCTCTCGCTCTCTCTCTCTCCTCTCGCTCTCTCTCTCTCCTCTCGCTCTCTCTCTCTCCTCTCGCTCTCTCTCTCTCCTCTCGCTCTCTCTCTCCTCTCGCTCTCTCTCTCTCCTCTCGCTCTCTCTCTCCTCTCACTCTCTCTCTCTCTCCTCTCGCTCTCTCTCTCCTCTCGCTCTCTCTCTCTCTCCTCTCGCTCTCCTCTCTCCTCTCGCTCTCTCTCTCTCTCCTCTCGCTCTCTCTCTCTCCTCTCGCTCTCTCTCTCTCCTCTCGCTCTCTCTCTCTCCTCTCGCTCTCTCTCTCTCTCCTCTCGCTCGCTCTCTCTCTCCTCTCGCTCGCTCTCTCTCTCTCTCCTCTCGCTCTCTCTCTCTCTCCTCTCGCTCGCTCTCTCTCCTCTCGCTCGCTCTCTCTCTCTCTCCTCTCGCTCTCTCTCTCTCTCCTCTCGCTCTCTCTCTCTCCTCTCGCTCTCTCTCTCCTCTCGCTCTCTCTCTCTCCTCTCGCTCTCTCTCCTCTCGCTCTCTCTCTCTCCTCTCGCTCTCTCTCTCCTCTCGCTCTCTCTCTCCTCTCGCTCTCTCTCTCCTCTCGCTCTCTCTCTCTCCTCTCGCTCTCTCCTCTCGCTCTCTCTCTCCTCTCGCTCTCTCTCTCTCCTCTCGCTCTCTCTCTCTCCTCTCGCTCTCTCTCTCTCTCCTCTCGCTCTCTCTCTCTCTCCTCTCGCTCTCTCTCTCTCTCCTCTCGCTCTCTCTCTCTCTCCTCTCGCTCTCTCTCTCCCCTTGTTCCTGCAGCTAACCAGTGCTTCAAATCAAAGTTTATTTGTCACGTGCGCCGAATACAACAGGTGTAAATTTTACAGTGAAATGCTTACTTACAGGCTCTAACCAATGGTTAGAAATAAAACAACAGTAAAACGACATTTGAAAAAAGAGTAGCAAGGCTATATACAGACACCTATTAGTCAAGCTTATTGAGGTAGTATGTACATGTAGGTATCGTTAAAGTGACTGCATATATGATGAATAGAGAGTAGCAGAAGAGTAAAAAGAGAGGTTGGCGAGTGGTGGGACACAATGCAGATAGCCCGGTTAGCCAATGTGCGGGAGCACTGGTTGGTCGGGCCAATTGAGGTAGTATGTACATGAATGTATAGTTAAAGTGACTATGCATATAAGATAAACAGAGAGTAGCAGCAGCGTAAAATCTTTTTAGTTTCCAGAGGGGGAATAGGCTTTGTCGTGGCCTCTTCACGACTGTCTTGGTGTATTTGGACCAATCTAGTTTGTTGTTGATGTGGACACCAAGGAATTTGAAGATCACAACCTGCTTCACTACAGCCCTGTTGATGAGAATGGGGACGTGCTGGGTGCTCCTTTTCCTGTTGTCCACAATCATCTCCTTAGTCTTGGTTACATTGAGGGATAGGTTGTTATTCTGGCACCACCCGGCCAGGTCTCTGACCTCCTCCCTATAGGCTGTCTCGTCGTTGTCGGTGATCAGGCCTGTTGTGTCGTCAGCAAACTTAATGATGGTGTTGGAGTCGTACCTGGCCATGCAGTCGTGGGTGAACAGGGAGTACAGGAGGGGACTGAGCACGCACCCCTGGTTGAGCTCCAGTGTTGAGGATCAGCGTGGCAGATGTGTTGCTACCTACCCTCACCACCTGGGGGTGGCCTGTCAGGAAGTCCAGGATCCAGTTGCAGAGGGAGGTGTTTAGTCCCAGGATCCTTAGCTTAGTGATGAGCTTTGAGGGTACTATGGTGTTGAACACTGAGCTGTAGTCAATGAACAGCATTCTCACATAGGTGTTCCTTTTGTCCAGGTGGGAAAGGGCAGTGTGGAGTGCAATAGAGATTGCATCATCTGTGGATCTGTTTGGGCGGTATGCAAATTGGAGTGGGTCTAGGATTTCTGGGATAATGGTGTTGATGTGAGCCATTACCAGCCTTTCAAAACACTTCATGGCTACAGACGTGAGTGCTACGGGTCTGTAGTCATTTAGGCATGTTGCCTTTGTGTTCTTGGGCACAGGGACTAGGGTGGTCTGCTTGAAGCATGTTGGTATGACAGACTCAATCAGGGACATGTTGAAAATGTCAGTGAAGACACCTGCCAGTTGGTCAGCACATGCCCGGTGCACACGTCCTGGTAATCCGTCTGGCCCCGCAGCCTTGTGTATGTTGACCTGTTTAAAGGTCTTACTCACGTCGGCTACGGAGAGCGTGATCACACAGTCGTCCGGAACAGCTGATGCTCTCATGCATGCCTCAGTGTTGCTTGCCTCGAAGCGAGCATAGAAGTGATTTAGCTTGTCTGGTAGGCTCACGTCACTGGGCAGCTTGCGGCTGTGCTTCTCTTTGTAGTCTGTAATAGTTTGCAAGCCCTGCCACATCCGACGAGCGTCGGAGCCGGTGTAGTATGATTCAATATTAGCCCTGTATTGACGCTTTGCCTGTTTGATGGTTCGTCGCAGGGCATAGCGGGATTTCTTGTAAGCTTCCGAGTTAGAGTCCCGCACCTTGAAAGCGGCAGCTCTACCCTTTAGCTCAGTGCGAATGTTGCCTGTAATCCATGGCTTCTGGTTGGGGTATGTACATACAGTCACTGTGGGGACGACGTCCTCATGCACTTATTGATAAAGCCAGTGACTGATGTGGTGTATTCCTCAATGTCATCGGAAGAATCCCGGAACATGTTCCAGTCTGTGGTAGTAAAGCAGTCCTGTAGTTTAGCATCTGCTTCATCTGACCATTTTTTTTATAGACCGAGTCACTGGTGCTTCCTGTTTTAATTTTAGCTTGTAAGCAGGAATCAGGAGGATAGAGTTGTGGTCAGATTTACCACATGGAGGGCGAGGGAGAGCTTTGTACGCGTCTCTGTGTGTGGAGTACAGGTGATCTAGAATGTTTTCCCCCTCTGGTTGCACATTTAACATGTTGATAGAAATTTGGTAGAACTTATTTCAGTTTCCCTACATTAAAGTCTCCGGCCACTAGGAGCGCCGCCTCTGGGTGAGTGGTTTCCTGTTTGCTTATTTCCTTATACAGCTGACTGAGTCCGGTCTTAGTGCCAGCATCCGTCTGTGGTGGTAAATAAACAGCCACAAAAAATATAGCTGAGAACTCTCTAGCCAAGTAATGTGGCCTGCAGTTTATCACAATATACTCAACTTCAGTCGAGCAAAATCTAGAGACTTCCTTAGATTTCGTGCACCAGCTGTTGTTTACAAATATGCACAGACCGCCCCCCCCCTCGTCTTACCTGAGTGTGCTGTTCTATCCTGCCTATGCAGTGTGTATCCTTCTAGCTGAATATCCATGTCGTCATTCAGCGACGATTGCGTGAAACATAGACTATTACAGTTTTTATGTCCCGTTGGTAGGATATTCGTGATCTTACCTTGTCTAGTTTATTGTCCAATGATTGCACGTTGGCGAGTAATATTGACGGTAACGGCAGCTTTCCTAGTTGTCTTCTGCGGGTCCGGACGAGGCATCCGGCTCTTCGTCCTCTCCGTCGGGATGTCTGCCCTGTGGGTTGTTTGGAGAATATCGTGTGAGTCCTGCTTGCTGCTGCTGTTGTTGAAGAAATCTTTGTCTAATCTGAGGTGAGTGACAGCTGTCCTGATGTCCAGAAACTCTTTTCTGCCGTAAGATACGGTTGCAGAAACATTATGTACAAAATCATTTACAACTATCGCGAAAAAAAAACAATATCGCACAGTTGGTTAGGAGACCGTAAAACGGCGGCCATCTCCTCCGGCGCCATCTTGATGTGCTTCATTTGGGAAACCAGGTGAAACCAGGTGAAATCTGTTGGGGAGAATCGATATTAACATGTTTTCTCAACAAAACCATATTTCACTAAACTGTTGACAGCCCCCCTGCGCGCTGGAGAAAGGAATAAAGGAGAGAGAGAGAGAAGATGGAAACACATGGAGGTGAGATATTCTATATAGCTAATGGGAATGTGTCACCCAATTGATTAGGAAAATATTTTTGTTAAATCCCTATTACTAGGCTGAACAAAATCAAATAGGAATTCAATAATTGTAGGCTAACTGTAAACCGCCCTGCACAATCAATGAACCAACAGCATGGCCTCGGGCTGTATGTTCTCTCCCAGACTCATAGATCAACATTTAGAGCGTAGCATGAGGTAACCAGTCCAGCCAGTATGCATGATAATACAGTCCACACTCAAAGGAGATTACTCAAATTTCTTTAAGTATGTGCCAAAGATACCTTAAATCAGTTTTGTTTTTTCCTTTCTCTGCGTAATATGCAGTAGAATTGTATTTCGGACCTGGGCTCATAAGCTTATGCATTATAGCATGCATCATCTCTAATGCTCTCTGCTCATATGCATAAGCACTGGGTGTTTTGAATGAATCATCACCTTAGAAACCGCTGTTGTTGTGTTTTGGCTTTGAAACAACATCCACTACAACCATGTTTTACACTGTTTCAACCTGCTGTTGAACTTCTTTCCTCAAACTGATCATCACAGTAAGGTGAGTTTTAGAAGTATTTTATGGGTATGGGTGATTTCCCATTTCATTTGCATTGATGTCAGAGGGGTTAGAGGGACAATAGAACCCTGAGTACCAGGCCATTAGAACCTGGTGGAGGACAATGGAGCCCTGAGGACCAGGCCATTAGAACCTGGTGGAGGACAATGGAGCCCTGAGTACCAGGCCATTAGAACCTGATGGAGGACAATGGAGCCCTGAGTACCAGGCCATTAGAACCTGCTGGAGGACAATGGAGCCCTGAGGACCAGGCCATTAGAACCTGCTGGAGGGACAATAGAGCCCTGAGTACCAGGCCATTAGAACCTGATGGAGGGACAATAAAGCCCTGAGTACCAGGCCATTGGGACCTGATGATAGTTAGCAAGTCTGGTACTACCAAAGCATGTCCAGAGTGCATAAGAGGAGATTACCGTGGCTTAACAGTCATGTGGAATTTTGCTGCGGTGATACAGCCACCGCACAGCCCTAGGACGGAACCACACCTCGGAATGGATGCATGTTTATCCATCGTTACGATGCGATTTTAGTGACGTAGGTGCTGTGTGTCCTGAGTCATGTCTGACCTGTGCCTGTTCCGTGGTGTTGCTGTTTACATTTTACTTTGTGCACTAGACATGTAGGTGCTCTTGTTTGTCGAGGGTCATTTACGTCCTGCTGTATGTGTAGAGGCAACATTTAACATTCAATCTAGCCTAATGACAGAGGCAATGTCACATTCACAGCAAATTGAGGCTAACATCATCACTGGAGTGTTGAGAGTTCAAAGCTTGTGTTTTGTGGAAAGCGTCTTGAAATTAAACTCTTTGAAATTGTGTCACATTTCCTCAGTGCTAACTTCAGCGTCTTAGTTTTGGGTGCCTTAAAGCGGCATGCAGAATATGTTTTACCAAAAACTGCATCATGGTGTTGGGACCATCAAACATGTGTAATTAAGGGCTCTTCTTAATGCAAACATTTTTATATGTGGTTTAGTTGACAGACTGACCAGTTGCCGTCTGTGGAGGTTAGCTTCTCTGTTGGTTTTGGAATACAGCAGTATCGGGTCCAATACCTGGCCACAGCAGACCTAAATAATGGATAAGCTGTAATGAATGCACTGTAAATCAGAAACATGGATGGATGCTCTGGCAGTGGTCACAGTGGTGGTTATTGTGATGGCATCATGTGACTGGGGATCTCTCTCTGGGTCCTTCCAGATCCTACCATCTCAGTTGTGTTGTTAGAACCATAGAAACGTCTTCCAAGGAGAGGGAGCTTCTCTGTGTACCTGTGTCTTTACATCAATGTCAGGCAGAGTGTGCTCTGCTGAGTGTGTGTGTGTCTATCTCCCTCTCTGTTTTTCTGCATGCGAGTCTGTACCACTATGGAAGAGGGCAAGGGAGAGGGGGGACGTTGTCATGGTAACCGTGCCACGGCTGATTGGTCATGCAGCAGCGGTGACTGACCCAGTGGAACACGGACCCGAAGTTAGCTAGCTAGAGATGGTAGGGGCAGTTGTGGGCATGGATTTATGGAGGAGGGGCCTTTAAGTGCAGGCTCTCCCCCTCAGGGAAGCGCCGTAGCTCAGCCTGGACACCGCTCCAACAGCCCCCTCTCTCTGTCCTCATGGCCCCGTGTTGCCCAGCTCTAATGTTTTTTCAGCTTTGATACAGCAACGCTCTCACAGTGTTAACGTCTCCAATGGGCTTGCAACTTTGATGATATTCCAATAGTGCCCCAATAAGGAAAAGCGATTCATCATAGATGCGGCAAAGAGGTCAAACAAACTCGACCAAAACATTGGAATTGCGGTGAAAACGCATGGGGGAAAGATCCCGAAACTCCTCATTGCCCCAACACTTGTTCATCGTCACCAATCGGCTGCATTACAGTTAAAAACGACTTTGACTACCACCACTGATTTCTGAATGCTAGCTATGCTAACCAACTCATACGAACAGGGGTTAGCACTTAGCAATCACTTCTTTTAAACCTGAAAAGGGACAGCTTCTAAATGTTTTGCAGCGAAAACAGCCACATATATCCAAATTGGACTTAAGTAACCACGTTGTGTCCCTGTTAAGAATATCCAGATTTGTTGAATGTGTGACAATATGGTCAATGGAATGGTCTGCATTCCATTGACTCCTTTTCCATATCCATGGAAGCTTGATTGTGCCCCCAGGGAGCCCCTCTCACCCAGACTGACCTAGATAACCTAGATTTGTCTGTTTAATATTGATCTGGGGACCAAAATATAACACCTAGTCATCATTCCTTGCTTATTGTTGTTCTCTGGCTCCTATTTTGAAAACAATGTTTTCTACAGAAAAAGCCTTCTGTCTGATAGTGGTGGTATTTGCAAGGTACATGCTGCTCATGATGAAGTATTTCAATGCTGCATGTCTAACAGTCTTCGGTCTCCAATATAGGTCACCTGTCTAACAGAATGTAACTTCAGATGGTTGGCTTACTGCTGTAAATATGAACACAGACACAGTCACCGTCACGCAGTCAGCTCCCCAGCTTTACACTCTCTATAGAGAGTGAATGAGATGGCACTGGCACCGACTTAAAGACACACTAATATACACTCTGCTGCAGTAGACCTACAGTGTCCTGAAAATAATACCAAAGAAACCTGTGTGAAATTTCAGCAAGTTCAGTGTGGTATGAGGTATGAGACCTAATATTGAATGGCAATGTGAAGTATTTTTTTAAAGACTGCTGCCTTATCGGAGTGGCCAGCTTGTCTGAGGAGGGGAGGTCTTGCTTGCCGCGGACACACTGCTAGCGTTCACACTGGCTTCACCTCAGCCCTTGTGTACATCTGTCTATTGCCACACGTCACCTCCGACACTAGCCCCTTTTCTCACTCCTATCTCCCTCATCATACCTTTCTCCGCTGCCATACGGATCTTAGATGCTTGAGACCGAGGAGGGTATCTGTCCATGTGATAGGCAGGTTGCTTTTCTGTTCATTCTCTTGGAAGCATAATCACATGTAGTATATGTTTGGTTTTTGTGCTCTAGAATGCTCTAGTGTCTTTTCTCTTGATGTGTGTGTCTTTTCTCTTTGTCTTTCTCTTTGTCTTTCTCTTTCTCTTTGTCTTTCTCTTTGTCTTTCTCTTTGTCTTTCTCTTTGTGTCTTTCTCTTTGTGTGTCTTTTTATTTTTATGTGCGTGTCTTTTTCTCTTGATGTGCGTGTCTTTTTCTCTTGATGTGTGTGTCTTTTTCTCTTGATGTGTGTCTTTTTCTCTTTGTCTTTTTCTCTTTGTCTTTTTCTCTGTCTTTTTATGTGCGTGTCTTTTTCTCTTGATGTGCGTGTCTTTTTCTCTTGATGTGCGTGTCTTTTTCTCTTGATGTGCGTGTCTTTTTCTCTTGATGTGCGTGTCTTTTTCTCTTGATGTGCGTGTCTTTTTCTCTTGATGTGCGTGTCTTTTTCTCTTGATGTGCGTGTCTTTTTTCTCTTGATGTGCGTGTCTTTTTTCTCTTGATGTGCGTGTCTTTTTTCTCTTGATGTGCGTGTCTTTTTTCTCTTGATGTGCATGTCTTTTTCTCTTTGTCTTTCTCTTTGTCTTTCTCTGTGTCTTTTTATTTTTATGTGTGTGTCTTTTTCTCTGTCTTTTTCTCTTTGTCTTTCTCTTGATGTGTGTGTCTTTCTCTTGATGTGTGTCTTTTTTCTCTTGATGTGTGTCTTTTTTCTCTTGATGTGTCTTTTTTCTCTTGATGTGTGTCTTTTTTCTCTTGATGTGTCTTTTTTCTCTTGATGTGTGTCTTTTTTCACTTGATGTGTGTCTTTTTCTCTGTCTTTCTCTTGTGTGTCTTTTTCTCTTGTGTCTTTTTCTTGATGTGTCTTTTTTCTCTTGATGTGTGTCTTTTTCTCTTTGTGTGCGTCTCTTTTTGTCTCTTTCTCTTTGTGTGCGTCTCTTTTTGTCTCTTTCTCTTTGTGTGCGTCTCTTTTTCTCTTTGTATGTCTTTTTGTCTTTGTGTCTTTTTGTCTTTGTCTTTTTGTCTTTGTCTTTTTCTCTTTGTCTTTTTCTCTTGATGTGTGTGTCTTTTTCTCTTTGTGCGTCTCTTTTTCTCTGTCTTTTTCTCTTTGTGTGCGTCTCTTTTTCTCTTTGTGTGTGTCTTTTTCTATTCATGTGGGCACTGAATGAGAAACAGAGATGAACAATTCTGTGTGTGTACTGCGAGTAGTCGCGTGCAGCGATGTGGGCAACCTGTGGCCGCAACAGCGACTTACAACTCCATCCCCCGCCCCCTCGGGGGAGGGGGGGTGTGACGTAACCCCACCTAGCCTTCGCGCCGAGCGAGCACGTCACTACCCAGAGGTCACTAGTCGCTCCACGTTAGCATCTCAGCCAGTAGCCCTACACATGTTTCTTCTCTTCCGGAACTGGACAATTCTAGTGTGAGTGAGTATGACTGAGCATTTCAAAGGGCACAGAAAAAGAACTTTAATCTGAGTCTATACTACGACAAAGACACATTTGTCATGTACTGTACTTTTGTGGAATCTATGACTGTCTGTTCATACTGAGTTCATATTGAATGTTCTCTCCAGGAATACCTACACACTAACACACACACTTGACTTACATAATGTACTTATCCTTGTCTTGATTGGAGCTGCCCATCAGTCAACTCTGCGCTTTGTATGACCAGGACGTGTGTGTGTGTGTGTGGCATTCCTTTATGTTAGCATGAGAACGTCTGTTGGTCTGTGTGCAGTAGGCTAGTGTGGAGGGAAGGAGGCGGCTCAGGGTAGGTCTGATTCATGCTGCTCACCCTCCGCTCTGCTCCGGCACAGAGAGGCCAGCCATGGCTAATACGATCAGATGTTGTCAGACTCACATCCATGGAACGAACAGCACTGGCCACACCACTAGGATGGAGAGGAGCTGGGATTTTTTAAAATGTGTCTTACAGCTAGACACTGATCATGTGTTCATGCCATGACAAATCTGTCTCCCCTCCTGTTGTAAGTCTTAAAAAGGTATATAGCTCCACATTGATCTGGTACTGGTACTGCCTGTATATAGCTCCACATTGATCTGGTACTGGTACTCCCTGTATAAACACAAATAATGACATGCATTGGGAATATACAAAGGGGAGTATGCACAAGGAAATATGTGCAATTAGATAAATCAGACACACCTACTATGAACATACACAGTGATACTTTCCAACACATAGGCATAAAGAGACCCATTCATAGACCAAGCTTGCATGTACACAATACACACATCTTGGTTTTTGCAGGTAGAATTAAATAGGCCATTATCAGTAGTTAGCCAGCACACATACAGTGTGTAGGTTGAAGCTGGTTTCTATTTGGATATTGTTATGGTTGATTTATCCAGCTTTTACAAGTACACCTGAAGCTATAAAACATGTTCCTCTGAAGTAGCCCGCATGTAACAGTAGGGAGTAAATCTCTCAAAACGGTTGACGTGTGTCACAGATGCGAGACGGCAGGCTCCTTTTTGTGTGGTCGTGCCATGTACCTGCAGCAGAAAGAGAGGGAGACCGAGAGAAACCAAGAACAAGAGATCCTTAATTTAGACCAAAAACACATAGGGGAAACAGGAAGAAACAAGTTGTCAAATCCCGAACCGACAAAACCGCAGTAGAATTGAAGTCGCTCTGTGGTCTTTGTTTAGTGCAGTTCACACAAGGCCAGACTCAGCCACTCTGTCTGTCCTTCTCTCTCCGCATCTCCAGAAAAGCAGGTGGCGTTTTGTTTCCCTCTGCTCTGATCATATATTTTTTTAACTGTCTCCTCCTCTCTCTCAGCTCAAGCTGGCTGTGAGGGACTACCTCTCCTCTCACTCACACTCTCTCTTACACACTCACTCACACACTCACTCACACTCTCTCTCACACACTCTCTCTCTCACTCTCCCTCACACACGCATCTGGAGCCTCTGCTTTGTGTCAAGTCAGAGAGGAGGGGCCAACACCTGTCCTGGGTGCCCTGTAACCTCCCCCTAACCCCTAATCCCTGTCTCATGGCGCTGCTTTGGAGACTCCATAACTGGCAGAATAGAGGACCAGCTGGCACCTCCTCCCACAGGGTGTGATCCAACCTGGCACACCGTGTGTGGGTATTCTCCTGCCAGCTGTCGGCTACCCCGCTGTGGCATGACTGACACTCGGGCACAATTGTTGTTGACTGGCACAGAGAAGCTAGGCTAGGGGGGGTCTAGGGGTTTCTCTTACAACGGCATCAGTAATTCATTCATTATCTTTCGGCTTGCATTATGTTTATCATTAAACCTGTGTGTTCGCTCTCAGACCTGTCGTCGACAGCATACTTGCCTGTAAACCAGGGGTTCCCAAACTGTTCTGGCCCGCGACCCCATTTTGATATAAAAAAAGGGAGCAATGTCAAAAATGAATCAATGGCCAAATGTTGACTATTTTAATTGGGGCTATTACAGTCTTAAAAATCTTGAGTACTTTTGAGAGTATGGTTTGAAATGACTGAAATTCATCAGAAAAGTATTGGGAAGTTAATCATCTATAATCTTCGGTTTAGAGAAGAACATCATTGATTGTTATTTTCCCCTTATTCAGATTTAGTGCCTGGTCTGGTCTCCTCTGTTCTGAGTCCTGCTTGGTTTGTGGGCGTTTTAGAGGTAAACAGAAGACGTGTTCCTGAGCTTTTGTAGCTTAAACGGTTCAAAGAAAAGAGACACATTTGTAGGAAGAAAACACAAACCGCTGTTTTATTACATCCACGTCTCGCGGTCACTGATGTAACCCCGGTGCTGAGAACCAAGCTTGATTTTAAAATGTTTTATATACAGTACCAGTCAAAAGTTTGTACACACCTACTCATTAAAGGGTTTTTCTTTATTTTTACTATTATTTACATTGTAGAATAATAGTGAAGACAAGTTATGAAATAACACATATGGAATCCATGTAGTAACCAAAAAAGTATAGAGTTTAGATTATTCAAGGTAGGCACTGTTTCACTTGATGACAGCTTTGCACACTCTTGGCATTCTCTCAACCAGCTTCATGGGGTAGTCACCTGGAATGCTTTTCCAACAGTCTTGAAGGAGTTCCCACATTATGCTGAGCACTTGATGGCTGCTTTTCCTTCACTCTGCGGTCCAACTCATCCCAAACCATCTCAATTGGGTTGAGGTCGGGTGATTGTGGAGGCCAGGTCTATCATTGAGTTGGAAATGCATTAGATATTAAGACCATTATTCAGTCTCAGCTGATCTATCAGACTCTATGTATTGTACGCCCCCTTCTGGCTGCTGGTGGTAGGACTTGAAAATAAGAGTGGAGATTTGAAAACAAGCCCACTCTACTGAATATGCTGCTGACATAGGCTAGAGGACATTTGTAATGATGTTAACATGTTGTTACAATATTCATATATGGGTCTTATCCTATCTTGCGGTGTTATGAAATGATCTCTAATATTTTCTGTTTGATATAGAGATTACGTTTGGCTACGGCATATGCTGCAACTCACTCAGCTTCCGCTTTATCTTGGAGTGTGGTTGCTTTTTGAGTGGAAAAGCCTGTTGTCATAGTGAACATATTGGTTTGATCCTTTCTCTCTGCACTCGGAGATTATCTGCATTTAAAGATCTTTGCTCTGTCCACTCAGTCTGCCTTCCTGTGTCGTCAGAAATGTGACATTTGACCATCCATCCGTTGTTCTGCTCTCAGGGACACTGACTGTATTGACATGAGTCTTATCCCTCTAGCACTGTAGCTCGCTGGGTCACCTTGGTAACGTATGCTTGCCGCCTCTGCATGTGAAGCGCTGCATGGATTACACTCACCACGCTTTGTGTCTGTCACCACAACACTCACCTCTCTCTCACACTGGTGGTCACCCCCATCTCTGTCTGCATGAAGCAGTTACTTAAACAACCAAGCGACACATGACATATTGTCATCACAGAAGTGTCTTTCCTAAGTCTGGTGGCCTTTACTAAATGTCAACAGACTGTCCTTTCGTCACATTTATAGCAGGCCATGATATATAATAAGCAGCTGTTAGCCAGCTCTTACTCAACAGGGACTGTTACCAATCACGACTTCAGTCCCCTCTCCCCAGCAACCCCTGCTCTCAGCCAGCCAGCGCTCCCCTTTGGCTTTGTCATCCTGGTTGGTGCTCCTGGAAAACCTGCTGATGCACAACCAAATTTCGAAATTGCACCTATTGTATTATACTATTCTAACCCTCAACAGTAAGTTGAGACCCGACTGAGTTCCTAAACGGGGGCAACCTCATTGGAAATTCATCCTCGTGCCTTCAAAAAATGTGGGCCACCAACAACACCCTGATCTGACCGTGACTCACTTAATGCACCCTTCCTTCTGTACTCCCAATACCCACCACACCTACTTCTATCTCAACCACCTCTATGTTGATGCTCACCCCTTGCCTTCAATTCCTGGTCCCCCCCCCCCCCCCCCCAACAGAACAACGACAACGAGACCCCCCTCCACTGTGCCGCCCAGTACGGCCACTCCCAGGTGGTGCGTCTACTGCTGGAGGAGCTGACCGACCCCACCATGAGGAACAACAAGTTTGAGACGCCGCTGGACCTGGCGGCGCTTTACGGCCGTCTGGAGGTGGTCAAGCTGCTTCTCACCGCCCACCCCAACCTGCTCTGCTGCAACACCAAGAAACACACGCCGCTGCACCTGGCGTCACGCAACGGACACCTGGCCGTGGTGGAGGTGCTGCTGGCGGCCGGCATGGACATCAACTACGAGGTGAGGACTGAGGGGAACACGGGGTCTGTTGTCTCCTGCGGGCTCAATTATTATTTTCAGTGTGTTGGTGCGAGAGTGTAGAGTTGTGTGTATGTATAGAGACAGAATGTGTCCATAATAATATTTCGTATAAACACAATGTGGTATGTTGTGATTGGATCATGGATGGCTTCATCTGCTCTTTCCAGCATTTAAGCCTACATACAGTGCATTCGGAAAGTATTCAGACCCCTTGACTTTTTCCACATTTAGTTACGTTACAGGCTTATTCTAATATTAAATAAATCATCAATCTATACATAATACCCCATAATGACAAAGCGAAAACAGGTTTTTAAAGAAGTTTGCAAATATATTACAAATTAAAAACTGAAATATCACATTTACATAAGTACTCAGAACCCTTTACTCAGTACTTTGTTGAAGCACCTTTGGCAGCGATTTACAGCCTTGAGTCTTCTTGGGTATGATGCTTGGCACACCTGTATTTAGGAAATTTCTGCAGATCTTCTCAAGCTCTGTCAGGTTGGATGGCAAGCGTCGCCGCGCAGCTTTTTTCAAGTCTCTCCAGAGATGTCCGACCGGGTTCAAGTCCGAGCTCTGGACTGGTCACTCAAGGACATTCAAAGACTTGTCCCGAAGCTACTACTGCGTTGTCTTGGCTGTGTTCTTAGCAGGGTTGGGTAGGTTACTTTCTGTAACCTGTAACCTGTTACAGTTACTAGTTACTACCTGTCCCAGATTATAATCAGTAATGTAATTTTTGGATTACCCAAACGCAGTAATGTAATCTGATTACATTCCGTTACTTTTAGATGACTTTCCCCTTAAGAGGCATTCGAAGAAGACAACAATGTATGTTACCAATTGAACAACATCTATTGCAGGATAAATCAATATTAAAGTTTACATAGCTGGCCATATATGGATGTTAAATTTTACTTTATGGGTTGGTTATGTAGGCTTCTTCTAACCCATCGCTTTCTACTTCATATAATAATACGATTAAATTATAATTATATAAATTATATAATTGCATTAAAAACCAAAGTCTCAGAATTTCAGTCATCAACAGTAAATGTTATATCCCTTGATCTTCAAGAATAGGACTTGGAAGTATAGATTAACCAAATTGTTTTACCTGCGCATGACCCCAAGACTAAGGACTTATTAGGCAGCCCTACACTGTTGTTTATGATTTTGCTGTCATGCAGTACTGATTGGGCTCATTGATTGGAGTTGAAAAATAAACGCTCCGCTCATGGAATGGCATGCTTTGAGCACTACTGAAAAGTACTATTTACATGGGAAAAATGAATGCTGCATTTGCCATAGGCCGATTGTTCAACTTTTTGTTGGTGACATTTTGATATATTGATAATGTGCAGCTGTTTAACGGGCAAATCCACAGATGAAACAATAACAAAACAGCCTGCCTCTGTTTTGGTAAAAAGCTGAGGGATGGGCCTGGAGAAATTTAACCACTCTCAGATTAATAGACAGAGCTATGGATGGAAGGGTTGGTCATCCATGATATCAACATGATTGTTTTAAGCATGTTATGAGGCTATACATTTACAATGTTTACAAACATTGGAGGAAAACCAGCTTATATTTTGGGTTCTCATGGAATGTGACAGTTGAACTAAGCTCATGAGGCATTTATAAGTTATATTCTTCAAGAATCAATGGATATACAGTATATATCCAAAATGGATGTAGCAACTACAGATTGCCCCTTTAAGTCGTGCGACTTTGAACATGTGTCCATGAATTAAATTGAGCAATAAAAGCCCCTCTTTTATTCCATAGGCTGGGATCCGCACTGTGCAGCTGTTACAAGAGCACATTGTTCACTTGGCTGTCCACTGGTTTCAAAAACAATGATTAATAGGCAGCTCAAACTAGTTTAATTCAAACATTATTGGATTCAAATAGACAGATTTGTGAACAGCCACCCACAACAACCACAATCCGTAAGGCGTAAATAGCTAAATGAGAGAGCAGCAGTGTGAATCACATCGATGTGCTATGTAGATAACAATAAGTAATATCTGTATCTCCGTAGACTACACCACTGCAGTCACCCTTACCTCCAAGTGTTTATTCAAATTGGATAATCTATGGATGCCGACAGCAGTCCCACCATTGGAAGACATTGCTTGGACTGTAGCCTACAAAAGCCTATTTCTGCTCTTTTCCCACAATCCATCAAACGTATTTAGTGTGTCATCGTAGTGGTCTCTGACTTGTGGTCCGACTCTCTCAGGTGGAACAAACTTAAACTTGCTCCTTTTTTCAATGCTGATTTGAATGTCATTGAGTAAACAGAGAAGTGCCAAAGATTTTTGTTTTTTACAAATATCCTTTCTGAATTTAAAAGTAATCCTCAAAGTAATAACATTTTTCAAAAGTATCTGTAATCTGATTACAATGTTTTTGCTGGTAACATAACGGATTACAGTTACCAGTTTTTAGTAATCCCTTACATGTAATAGATGACATGTAATCCATTACTCCACCACCCTGGTGCTTAGGGTTGTTGTCCTTTTGGAAGGTGAACATCGGCCCCAGTCTGAGGTCCTGAGCGCTCTGGACCGGGGTTTCATCAAGGATCTCTCTGTACTTTGCTACGTTCATCTTTCCCTCGATCCTGACTAGTCTCCCAGTTCCTGCCGCTGAAAAACATCCCCACAGCATGATGCTGCCACCACCATGTTTCACCGTAGGGATGGTGCCAGGTTTCCTCCAGACGTGGCGCTTGGTATTCAGGCCAGGAATCTTGTTTCTCATTGTCTGAGAGTCTTTAGGTGCCTTTTGGCAAACTCAAAGCAGGCTGTCAAGTGCCTTTTTCTGAGGAGGCTTCCGTCTGGCCACTCTACCATAAAGGCCTGATTGGTGGAGTGCTGCAGAGATGGTTGTCCTTCTGGAAGGTTCTTCCATCTCCACAGAGGTACTCTGGAGCTCTGTCAGAGTGACCATCGGGCTCTTGGAACCTCCCTGACCAATGCCCTTCTCCCCCGATTGCTCAGTTTGGCCGGGCAGCCAACTCTAGAGAGAGTCTTGGTGGTTCCAAACGTCTTCCATTTAAGAATGATGGAGGCCACTGTTCTTGGCGACCTTCAATGCTGCAGAAATGTTTTGGCACCCTTCCCCTGATCTGTGCCTAGACACAATCCTGTCTCGGAGCTTATGGACAATTCCTTCGCCCTCATGGCTTGGTTTTTGCTCTGACAACTGTGGGACCGTATATAAACAGGTGTGTGACTTACCTAAATCTTGTCCAATAAATTGAATTTACCACAGGTGGACTCCAGTAAAGTTGTATAAACATCTCAAGGATGATCATTGGAAGCAGGATGCACCTGCTCTCCATTTCGAGTCTCATAGTAAAGGGTCTGAGTACTTATTTAAATAAGGTATTTAATTATAAACTTTTTTTTTATACAAAAATTTCTAATAACCTGTTTTCACTTTGTCATTTTGGGGTATTGTGATGAGGATTTTTATTTATTTAATGCATTTTAGAACAATGCAGAAACTAACAAAATGTGGAAAAGGTCAAAAGGTCTTGATTTACAACCCTATTGAGCTCTTTATTTAGGCTAAAGAAATGATGGCTTTTGGCCCTATCCCCTTTCTTATACCAAACTGCCATCCATCTGTCGTGTCCTACCCCCACTCCCCTCTTCTCTGCTGTATAGCAGGTCTGGGCCAATGTCAAGAGTCCTTCAGGCTCTGCTTCCTGCAGGTTCCCATTAGCATGGTGCTGCGAGCTGGAAAATGATCTGCTTTAATTCCTCAACCAAATAATTGTCCGTAGCAAAACACGCTGGGGTGGCATTCGGTGGGGTATAAGTAAACTCGCCAAACTTCTATTTCACGCAGGTCAAACCTGTCCTGTGTGTTCAAGAAGTATCCTGAGGGTTTAACTTTAAGCTGTATGTCCTAGCTGACCAAGATAAGAGGAGTGGAATTGAAGTCAGTGGTGCGGTGGGATAGATAGGTCTTCACCTGTTCCTCTCAGCAGGGAGGGTCAGGAGGGTTAGAGATCTGACCTCTGCTGTGCTGCATGTTACTGGCGGGGAGTCTACTTTGATGTCTTTACGTGCTTTGTTATTGCTCAACCTTGTACTGTGTCGATTCCGGTTTAATTGTGGTGTGTTTGTTGGGTCTCTCTGCAGACGGAGAAGGGCAGCGCCCTCCATGAAGCAGCTCTCTTCGGGAAGACTGACGTGGTGCAGAAACTTCTGCATGCAGGTCAGACACCGATGCCTCCAAGACTCAACACAGCACATTTCTATAACTGGCGAATAATGCAGATATATGGCATAACCCTCTGCTCATTTGTCACTCCTCTCCTAATCCCCTGCTCTGTCCTCTATGTCTCTCGTCGTGTCTCCGTTTGTCCTGCTCCAGGGGTTAATGTGAACATGGTGGACAGCAAGGGCCTGACAGCACTGGACACTGTCAGAGAAATGCCCTCTCAGAAGAGCCGACAGATTGCAGCTCTAATCCTGGGTAAGAAGTACAGATCTCATTGGTTCCCTATGGGACTTAAAGAAAGGTTACCTTGACCACAAACTGATTTCACAGATTTGTTTGTCTCACTAATGATGTTATTTGAATGACCTTTTCTTCCGCAACTCTCTGCAGGCCATATGTCAGGAAATCCCCCTGTTTTACACTTGCCTCCTCCCCCTGTCCCTCCACCTAATGAGAGCCCTAGCCTTCGGAAAAAAGGTATGTCATAGCGATACAGGAAACCTTGAGTTGAGTGAGCAGTGACGGGATATGGTGTTTAACACGTAACCACCAGCCAAGGCTGTGTGCTGGTGTGAAGCTGTGCATGTCAACCTGTTTTTGGATTGAGCGTCAATATATTAAGACACGTATGTGTGTTCTAGGTAAGCTGGTGGTGGTGAGTGAGCTGATCTCGGGGCTGGCCCCGGGGCCTGAGGAGGAGAGCCCGTATGAGGCTCTGTTCGAGGCCACTTCCTGTCACTCTCTGGACAGTCTGACCAGTGGCAAGTCCTCCGACAGGGACTCTGGACGACCTGATAGTGAAGCCGGAAAGGTTTGTCTGGAACTGCGTTACACTACAGAAACACACAACATGTGACAGAGATTTTGAGTCGATGGGCATCTAAATACTTTTCCTCCACTAGAGGGCAATGGTTCTCTGCATGTAATTGTTGTTGAGTTGAGTGGACTGGATTTACAAATCTTCCTGTCAGAATTTTGAGGCTCCAGTTCTCATCTTTTCAGCCAACCTTGTAGTTCAAGATAATGTGTCAAGATAATGTGTCAATCTAATGTCTGAGCACAATCACTGATTTCATTCTCTGTTTGCCAATTACAGAAAGACCGGCTTGCTCACCAATCCCAGCATGCCCCTGGCCAGGAAGAGGAGCTTAACTCGGAGGTCAGTATCTATGGTCATTAGAGCTCCTCTTTGAAGGACTATGTTGCCACTTCTATTGGCCAGAGTTTTAATAGGCTTTATCCAGAATGTCACTGTTGGCATGTGGCGTGAGCAAATGTTAGTCAGCCGCTTAGAATGTCAGTGGTGCTGCGGACGCCACCACTTCCTGACGATTCTCTCCATGTCTGCTCAAATCACACAAACCCTTCATGAATATTAATCTGAGTGTAGCTTTGGTTAGAGGAAGGAAGAGAAGAGGGGGAGCGATAGGGGTGAAGCGAAGCGGAAAGGGACTGGTTATGGGAGAGAGGGAGCAGACTCGATCTATTCAGTGGCTGACAAGGGGGTAAACATGGTATCATGAGACTGTTGTGGAATCATGGAAAGTACTGCCAGTTTTGGGATTATAGGATGGTGTTCGTTTTAAATACCCTAGTGCCCTTAGTCACACCCTTTATTTAATGGTGTCCTCTTAAAAGCTAGGGTTGTGTTTACCCAGCCGTACAATAACCATATATGCACTCCACCCTCTGTGGTTTTGGGGTAATTTCGGATAATTTTCTAAAAGTGATCAATTATTTTGAGCAGCCCCATATCCCATAATTCCTGCTTCTTTAGTGTGCTATGCATGAGCTGACAACTGTGGCCAAGAGTCTCACAACAACCATTAGAGGGTGCTGTGGAGGGACTTTTACATCACTGTAGGAGGCACCAGCATCACAGCCTGAGTAGCCTTATACAAATGACAGTAGCCTTATACAAATGATAATGAGGCTGTGTTGTTGACCTGCCTTCCCTCTACCTACAGGTCCTGTACACTAACAGCAGCATCGATGAGAGAGGGGAGGAGGAGGTGGATCACACGTATGACTTGCTGCTCTCCGCCCAGACAGAAGTCCCCCAGTCCGCACAGGACCCCCCATCACAGAAATGTACAGGTAACAACACACTGACAGTGGGACATGGAGTGTAGAAAACGGTTTGGATATTCCAATTCCCTTCATGTTTCCTGACCAATGGCAGTTTATCCAGGCCCTCCGCCTGGAGAATAAGAAACACTTGCTAACCTTTCCCCTCTCCCGCATCCCAACCACTCACAGCCCTCATTCTTAACAGGATTACACCAGGTGCTGGAAAGGAGCAGGGGTCAGTTTCCAAACCGCTCCCTAAACCCCTCCTCTTTTGCTCTGTCTGGTAGTAACCCTGTCCCCTAACACAGCTATGGTTTAACCTCATCACCTGTAGGACAGAGCCAGGAATATGCTGCTTACGTATGATATCCTACTCAAAATCAAATCAAATCAAATCACGTACATAGTTTACAGCAGGTATAAATGGAGCAGTGAAATGCTGCGTGCTAGCTCCCTCAACATTTGTAGTCATCAGGATGGTCCATGCCATATCGGGTGACTCATTCCTTAACTTTTGAATGACACCGCATTTCATTGGATTAAAGGGGATTGAATTAACAGCTAATTGGAGTCCCTCTCTGTTGGTATAGATGTTTTAACAGTCCCCCATGGTTTCTGTTGTCACATTCATAATAAATGAATAGGATGTCGTTGAACATTGTCATAGGAATGAATGTGGCGGGTCTAATTGCTGATGTAATCGCGTTTCCTTTTACGTGGATGAGACTGTTGGAGAAAGGATGACGTCCTTTAACTTGCAGTCCTCCATAATGTTGTTTTAGATTTTAAATAAGGGGCTTCCCCAGTGGTGCAGCAGTCTAAGGCACTTTCTCGCAGTGCTAGAGGCGTCACTACAGACCCGGGTTTGATCCTGGGCTGTATCACAACCGGCCGTGATCGGGAGTCCCATAGTGCAGCGAACAATTAGCCCAGCGTCGTCCAGGTTAGGGGAGGGATGGGGGGGGGATTTTACTTGGCTCATCGCGCTCTAGTGATTCCTTGTGGGGGGCCAGGCAGTGTTTACTCTGACACATTAGTGCGGCTGGCTTCCAGGTTAAGCGGACAGGTGTTAAAGAAGCGCGGTTTGATGGGTCATGTTTCGGAGGACACATGACTCGACCTTCGCCTCCCGAGCCCGTTGGGGAGTTGCAGCGATGAGACAAGATCAAAATTGGGGAGGACAAAATAGAACAACAACAAAAATATGTTAAATGTGTTGTTTGGAGGAAGGTTTGTTTTTGATGGCTGCTTCATCGGCAGCTATTCTCTCTGTTTTAAAATGACTGTCTGAGGTTCGTCTGACCACCAACACTACCCATACTACCATATGTATAAAACATAATCTTTATTGTACTTCCCGTTCCTATTCACTTTGTATAATATCATCCCCGGAAATCTTGAGATGAATTAAATAGAAATGAAATGATATGATATTAATTGACTGCCTTACTCATGGTGACCTAACTAACTGCTGTCTGTCCTGTCTCCCCAGATGAGAACGCTACCTCCCAACAGTCTTCCAACAGTCTTCTACCTCAGGTATGACCTGCTGTGCCTCTCCTCCTTCTCTCATCCTTCCATCTTTTTCCATGCAATCTGTCATCTGAGTCACCGTAGAGATTGAGATTCCAACAGCAGGCTCTAGCTTGCCTATGCTCAGAGTATGGAACACTGACGAACAACAAGTTTATTTACAGCCAGCTAGCTACATATGTTTCCCTCAGTCACACACTACTTTCCTCTCAGTGGCTCAGAGCATGACATTGACCCAGAGCACGACATTGACCCAGAGCACGACATTGACCCAGAGCACGACATTGACCCAGAGCACGACGTTGACCCAGAGCACGACGTTGACCCAGAGCACGACGTTGACCCAGAGCACGACGTTGACCCAGAGCACGACGTTGACCCAGAGCACGACGTTGACCCAGAGCACGACGTTGACCCAGAGCACGACGTTGACCCAGGGCACGACGTTGACCCAGGGCACGACGTTGACCCAGGGCACGACGTTGACCCAGAGCACGACATTGACCCAGGGCACGACATTGACCCAGGGCACGACATTGACCCAGGGCATGACATTGACCCAGGGCACGACATTGACTCAGGGAACGACATTGACAAAGGGCTACAGAAAAGGTCCCTTGGCTCCTCCACATTATTTGACATGTTTCTCTAAACATTTATTTTCCCTGTATGGTGCTGCTCCATGGGAGGTGTAAATCTCTCCACATACAGGTACTTCATCAGGCAATATGGCTCCATGACCGAGGTCCTCTGTCAATCTCTCTGTTTAGTGACTCTGTAGCCGACCCTGGCCCCTGAGACTCCTGGAGATTTACAGCCTCACCCTCGCTCCTCTCCGCTCTCCATCTCTTTTAATTCCTCCTTTCCTGAGATGTAACTCGAGATCCCTATGAAGCTGCCCTTTCTATTTATGATCCTATCATATCTATTTATACTGCCTTTTCATTTTTATTATCCAGTTAGCTGCCACAAGGTTTTATTTGCGTTGCCCTCTCCTCCTATAAACTGTAATCACATCGGTTTTATTCCCTTTTGGAGAGACTGTCCGTTTGCTGCCTAATTATAAAAAACAAGTCTCGGTGGCTGGCATCCTTTGTCTTCTAATCAACAGCCAGCCATCTGAGGCTATCATCCATATTAGGTATGATGATGCACGGCAACTGTCGCTGGCGGCGGTAATGGAAGCAATCACTGGAACGCTTTCTTCACTTAATATCAGAGTGTGGGGTTAATTAGAGCTGTGGTAAAAGTCTGATTTGCTACTGTTAGTGTTTTTATTAGGATCTTCATTAGCTAGTGCTAAAGCAGCTATTCCTGGGGTCCAGACAAAACATAAAACATGACATAGTACAGTACATTAATCGAACAGCCCAAAGACAGAACCACATACAGTCATGTGAACAAGTAAGTACACCCTTTGGGAAGTGGTCTTTTTTTACCCCCTCGTATTTGGACACGTGGATATTTGAGCTAAATTCGAACCACATTCATTGATAAAGGAAACCCAATTTAACAAAGCACACACACACACAAAAATGTACGTTGAAAAAACGTCACCTAAAATGGCAAAAATTAGGATCAGGTGCACCAAAACAGGTGCAAGTTATTAGGAAATCATTATAGTACCTTGGGGGGGGTCCAGCCTTCCACAAAGATTAGAAATGTGGTCTGTTTTGGTCTTAACCTTATGGGTGTGTGGTAAGACATCATGCAAAGATCAAAATACCTCAGAGGCCCTCAGAAGAAAGATTATTGATGCCCGTGAGTCTGGGAGGGGTTACAAATCCATTTCCAAGCCATTTGAAGTACATCGTTCCACTGTCTGACAGATCCTCTACAAATGGAGTAAATTCCAGACCACTGGCAATCTACCTAGGAGAGGTCGCCCCACCAAATTCAGCCCAAGATCTGACCGAAAGATGCTCATAGAAGTCTCTGAACCCCAGAGTAACATCAAGGGATCTACAGGCCTCTCTTTCCACAATCAATATCGAAGTGATTCGATGAGTCAACTGTCAGAAAGAGACTGCACAAACTTGGCCTAAATGGGAGGTCAGGAAGGAAGAGGCCTCTGCTCTCAAAAAATAATATCAAGACAAGACTGATGTTTGCCAGACAACACCTGGGTAAAGACCAAACTACTGGAACAATGTGCTCTGGACAGATGAGTCAAAGGTGGAGTCGTTTGGCCGCAATGCCAGACGCCATCTTTGTTGAAGACAAACACTGCCTTTGAACAGAAGAACCTCATACCGACCGTAAAGCAAGGAGGCGGTGGCTTTATGTTTTGGGGCTGCTTTGCTGCCTGATGGCCAACTTGGAATCATTTAGTCAACCATGAATTCCATATTGTACCAGAGAATTCTTGAGGAGAATGTGAGGCCATCTGTCAAAAAGCTGAACCGTACATGGATCTTGCATCAGGACAATGATCCAAAACACGTAAGCAAAGCTACAACAGAATGGCTCAAAAAGATGAAATGGAGGGTTATGGAATGGCCGAGTCAAAGCCAAGATCTCAATCCTGTCAATGCTGTGGGGGGGACTTGAAGCGGGCCGTGAAAGCAAGAAATCCCTCCAACATGACAGTTGAAGCAGTACTGTAAAGAAGAGTGGGGAATTCCTCCCAGTCGATACACTGTAAGACTGATAGACAGTTATAAGAAACGGCTACATGAAGTTATTTCAGGCAAAGGGGGCAACACCAGCTATTGAAGCTAGGGGTGTACTCATTTTTTTCCTCACTATGGAATTGCATTTCTGTCGATTTTTTTTGATGAATAAATTATTGCAAAGTTTAATATTTCAGTTTAATTAGGTTACCTTTCTGTCAATAGTGTTGAAGTGAAGATTACATGTCCATCTGTCAAAATATTTCCCCAAAAATACAACTTTCCAGGGGGTGTACTTACTTTTTCACGTGACTGTACATTTAAAGTTAGAATACCCGCTTTCATACATTTATGCCTTAACATTCCATGTATCATGTACTCATAATCATCATCAATGTTAACGGCTATACTACAGCCATTCATTTTCACATAAATTTTTACCGTACATGCTCTACATGATATCCATGATATCCACATCTCAAAGCTCCAGTATTCTCTAGACGTCAGGAAGTCTCACGATACAATAACAGCAACAGTCCTTGTACTTTCAGCTGACTGAGGCCAATATTATCAACAGATACCGTATGAACGTTGAATCACACATTCAAGTCTAAGATCCTTAGCACAAACAGATGCTGGCAGGATCATGTGTTTACCCTCCTTTGTCCTTCTGTCGGACGCCAGTGTTCTGCATCATCACATGATGCTGTTGAATGTAAATGCAACACTTCACTCAGTGTGCTGGCAGAGGTGAATGTGGTGGTTTTAGTTGTAATTGACAGCTGTCACTGTGCCCATCTCTCCACTGGTTTCCTCCAGCAGCGGAAGCCCACTGCCCCTAGTGACCTCCGACCTTCAGGCCAGACGGGCGACACCCTGAAGCTCCCCGGACCTCCTGTGGTTGGGCCGGGACGGACTGGCCTCGGCCTCACTGGTGGTGAGTTACACCCCTCCACATGCTCTACCTGCTGGACGCCAGGGACCTGACATGGGAGGTTTGTTTCTGAGCTCCACATTGACCCTGTGAGGCCTTGAACCACAGTGCCCCAAAACCGAATCTTACAGAAGTAATTACTCACTGCTATACCCCCAGGTCATGAGCAAATCTGTGCTCTCGGACTCTGAGGAGCCAAAGGAGAGAGGCAAGTTGCTTGAGGAACAAGCCTGACTTTGCCAAACAACCCATGCATGTCGCTCTAACTAATGTGAGAAATGTATTAGCATCTGACTGCAGCGTGAGATTGGTTGGGTTGGATTAGTGCTGCCTGGAAATTCCAGAGGCTCAGCAGCTCTGGGTCTGGATTATGCTTGTTTAGAACAGGTTGATTGACATTCAATGGCTAGCCAGCTGCAGAAAACTAGTTTGATCTGTCACACGGGACAGAATGCATGATCATATTTGACCATATTCCAATCTAAGAACCCCCGCCTACTTACTTTAATACAGTACTAGTAAAGCAGCATGAGATGATGGGACAATTTCTCTCATTCTCTTCCCTCTAGTTCTTTGTTTATCTTGCTGCGTTCTCCTGTTCTCTCACACCATAGAAGACTCATACATGTCCAAGCAGGCAATAATCGTACACACAACACAGACACATACCGACACATAGCCACTAAGCATGCTGTTTCTGTGACATGGATGTGTGCTGTTTGGGGACTCTAATTGAAACAGAATTGGGCCCAGTCCATCTCCATTTCCATCTGAAAGCAGCTGCCTCTCAGGGATGGGAATTAGGGCTCTGCTCACACACCCTGCTACTCTCAGCCGCCTCCCGTCACGTCTCTCCCCCTCCACATTGTGTGTGTGTGTGTGTGTGCGTGTGTGTGTGTGTGTGTGTGTGTGTGTGTGTAGACTGTTCTCCCTGCCACCACACGGCAAGCGATACCAGAGCTCCAAGTCTAGGTCCAAAAGGCTCCTTTAACAGCTTCTACCCCCAAGCCATAAGACTGCTCAGTTAATCATACACCTGGACTATTTACATTGACCCCCTTTTTTACACTGCTGCTACTCACTGTTTATTATCTATGTATAGTCACTTTAACCTTATCTACATGTACATTTGACCTCAATTATCTCGACTAACCTGTGCCCATGCACATTGACTCGGTATCGGTACCCCCTGTATATAGCCTTGTTATTGTTCTTTTTATTGTTACTTTTTTCAACTTTTGTTTATTTTTGTATTTTTTAAAGCATTATAATATTTTCTTGAGAAAAAAACTGCATCGTTGGTTAAGGGCTTGTAAGTAAGCATTTCATGGTAAGATCATGTTGTATTCAGCGCATGTGTCAAATCCGATTTGATTTGTATGATGGAGACATACTATGTCAGCAGCAGAGAGGGATCAGAGCACCTGTCACACACACTTTGCCTTGCTCAGTAGGAAGGAATCTCAGAAGATGTCCAATAGATTCCACATGCTTCCTGTTTCACAGGCATCTTAGCATGCATAGTGCATTATGCTTGGTAAGATTTCACATAGTGATAAAGTTATCCGCCATAGTCATAACAATATCCCATGACTATCAACACATACATGAGAGGCTAGCATCACTAGATAGATATGCTAAGGTCTTAGGGCATATCTATTTTGTGAAAACCACATACAGTGCATTAGGAAGGTATTCAGACCACTTTTTCACATTTTATTGTTAGACTTATTCTAAAATGGATTAAATCGTCCCCCCCCCCCCTCAATATACACACAATACCATACCCCATAATGACAGAGCAAAAACTGGTTTTTAGAAATGTTTGCACATTTATAAAAAATAAAAAAACTGAAATATCACATTTACATAAGTATTCAGACCCTTTAGCCAGTACTTTGTTGAAGCATCTTTGGCAGCGATTACAGCATTGAGTCTTCTTGGGTATGACTCTACAAACTTGGCACATCTGTATTTGGGGAGTTTCTCCCATTCTTCTCTGTAGATCCTCTCAAGCTCTGTCAGGATTAATGGGGCACAGCTATATCCAGGTCTCTCCAGAGATGTTCAATCGGGTTCGTCCAGGCTCTGGCTGGCACAGTCAAGCATTTTCAGAGACTTGTCCCAAAGCCACTCCTGCGTTGTCTTGACTTTGTGCTTAGGGTCATTGTCCTGTTGGAAGGTGAACCTTCGCCCCAGTCTGAGGTCCTCGATCCTGAGTTGTCTCCCAGTCCCTGCCACTTAAAACATCCCCACAGCATGATTTATTTATTTATTTTATTTATTTATTTTACCTTTATTTAACCAGGTAGGCAAGTTGAGAACAAGTTCTCATTTACAATTGCGACCTGGCCAAGATAAAGCAAAGCAGTTCGACAGATAAAACGACACAGAGTTACACATGGAGTAAAAACAAACATACAGTCAATAATGCAGTATAAACAAGTCTATATACAATGTGAGCAAATGAGGTGAGAAGGGAGGTAAAGGCAAAAAAGGCCATGATGGCAAAGTAAATACAATATAGCAAGTAAAATACTGGAATGGTAGTTTTGCAATGGAAGAATGTGCAAAGTAGAAATAAAAAATAATGGGGTGCAAAGGAGCAAAATAAATAAATAAATAAAAATTAAATACAGTTGGGAAAGAGGTAGTTGTTTGGGCTAAATTATAGGTGGGCTATGTACAGGTGCAGTAATCTGTGAGCTGCTCTGACAGTTGGTGCTTAAAGCTAGTGAGGGAGATAAGTGTTTCCAGTTTCAGAGATTTTTGTAGTTCGTTCCAGTCATTGGCAGCAGAGAACTGGAAGGAGAGGCGGCCAAAGAAAGAATTGGTTTTGGGGGTGACTAGAGAGATATACCTGCTGGAGCGTGTGCTACAGGTGGGAGATGCTATGGTGACCAGCGAGCTGAGATAAGGGGGGACTTTACCTAGCAGGGTCTTGTAGATGACATGGAGCCAGTGGGTTTGGCGACGAGTATGAAGCGAGGGCCAGCCAACGAGAGCGTACAGGTCGCAATGGTGGGTAGTATATGGGGCTTTGGTGATAAAACGGATTGCACTGTGATAGACTGCATCCAATTTGTTGAGTAGGGTATTGGAGGCTATTTTGTAAATGACATCGCCAAAGTCGAGGATTGGTAGGATGGTCAATTTTACAAGGGTATGTTTGGCAGCATGAGTGAAGGATGCTTTGTTGCGAAATAGGAAGCCAATTCTAGATTTAACTTTGGATTGGAGATGTTTGATATGGGTCTGGAAGGAGAGTTTACAGTCTAACCAGACACCTAAGTATTTGTAGTTGTCCACGTATTCTAAGTCAGAGCCGTCCAGAGTAGTGATGTTGGACAGGCGGGTAGGTGCAGGTAGCGATCGGTTGAAGAGCATGCATTTAGTTTTACTTGTATTTAAGAGCAATTGGAGGCCACGGAAGGAGAGTTGTATGGCATTGAAGCTTGCCTGGAGGGTTGTTAACACAGTGTCCAATGATGCTGCCACCACCATGCTTCACCGTAGGGATAGCGCAAGGTTTTCTCCAGACGTGACGCTTGGCATTCAGGCCAAAGAGTTCAATCTTGGTTTCATCAGACCAGATAATCTTGTTTTTTCATGGTCGCTGCCGCCTCTAGAGATGCAACCTCTCTCATCGTCACTCAATGCCTAGGTTTACCCCCGCTGTACTCGCACCCTACCATACCCTTGTCTGTACACTATGCCCTGAATCTATCCTAATGCACCCAGAAATCTGCTCCTTTTATTCTCTGTTCCCAAAGAACTAGACGACCAGTTCTTATAGCCTTTAGCTGTACCCTCATTCTACTCCTCCTCTATTCCTCTGGTGATGTAGAGGTTAACCCAGGCGCTCTCATTTGTTGACTTCTGCAACTGTAAAAGCCTTGGGTTCATGCATGTTAACATCAGAAGCCTCTTCCCTAAGTTCGCTTTACTCACTGCTTTAGCACACTCCGCCAACCCTGATGTCCTAGCCATGTCTGAATCCTGGCTTAGGAAGGCCACCAAAAATTCGGACATTTCAAGACAGAACTGCTAGAGGGTGCGGAATTGCAATCTACTGTAGAGACAGCCTGCAAAGTTCTGTCATACTATCCAGATCTAAGCCCAAACAGTTCGAACTTCTACTTTTAAAAATCCATCTCTCCAAAAATACGTCCCTCACTGTTGCAGGTTGTTATAGACCGCCCTCAGTTCCCAGCTGTGTCTTGGACACCATATGTGAATTGATTGCCCCCCATCTATCGTCAGTTCGTCCTGCTAGGTGAACTAAATTGGGATATGCTTAACACCCCGGCTATCCTACCATCTAAGCTAGGTGCAATCTCACACAAATTATCAAGGAACCTACCAGGTACAACCCAAAATCCATAAACATGGGCACCCTCATAGATATCATCCTGACCAACTTGCCCTCTAAATACACCTCTGCTGTTTTCAACCAGGATCTCAGCGATCACTGCCTCATTGCCTGGTCCGCAGTCAAACGACCACCCCTCATCCCTGTCAAACGCTCCCTAAAACACTTCGCCTGGGTATCCTGGAAGAATATTGACCTCCTCCCGTCAGGAGGTTATGCCTGGTTGTTCTTTAAAAGTGCTTTCCGCACCATCTTAAATAAGCATGCCCCTTTCAAAAAATGTTGAACTAAGAACAGATAAAGCCCTTGGTTCACCCCAGACTAGACTGCCCTTGACCAGCACAAAAAACACCCTATGGTGTACTGCACTAGCTTCGAATAGTCCCAGCGATATGCAACTTTTCAGGGAAGTCAGGAATCAATACACACAGTCAGTTAGGAAAGCAAAGGCTAGCTTTTTCAAACAGAAATTTGCATCCTGCAGCACTAATTCCAAAAAGTTTTGGAAGTCCATGGAGAATAAGAGTACCTCCTCCCAGCTGCCCACTGCACTGAGGCTAGGAAACACTGTCACCACTGATAAATCCACGATAATCGAGAATTTCAATAAGCATTTTTCTACAGCTGGCCATGCTTTCCACCTGGCTACCCCTACCCTGGCCAACAACTCTGCACCCCCCGCAGCAACTGCCCCCCCCCCCCCCACTTCTCCTTCACCCAAATCTAGACAACTGATGTTCTAAAAAAGCCATTCAACACTTCCAACTGCTCTTAAATTGCTAGTAAAACAAAATGCATGCCCTTCAACCGATCACTGCAGGCACCCGCCCAACTAGCATCACTACTCTGGACGGTTCTGACTTAGAATATGTGGACAACCATAAATACCTAGGTGTCTGGCTAGACTGTAAACTCTCCTTCCAGACTCACATTAAGCATCTCCAATCCCAAATTAAATCAGAATTGGCTTCCTATTTCGCAACAAAGCCCCCTTCACTCATCCTGCCATCATACCCTCGTAAAACTGACTTATCCTGCCGATCCTTGACTTCGGCGATGTCATTTACAAAATAGCATCCAACACTCTACTCAGCAAACTGGATGCAGTCTATCACAGTGCCATCCGTTTTGTCACCAAAGCCCCATATACTACCCACCACTGTGACCTGTATGCTCTCGTTGGCTGGTCCTCGCTACATATTCATCGCCAAACCCACTGGCTCCATGTCATCTATAAGTCTTTGCTAGGTAAAGCCCTGCCTTATCTCAGCTCACTGGTCAGCATAGCAACACCCACCCGTAGCATGTGCTCCAGCAGGTATATTTCACTGGTCACCCCCAAAGCCAACACCTCCTTTGGCTGCCTTTCCTTCCAGTTCTCTGCTGCTAATGACTGGAACGAATTGCAAAAATCACTGAAGTTGGAGACATATCTCCATCACTAACTTTAAGCGTCAGCTGTCAGAGCAGCTTACTGATCGCTACAACTGTACTCAGCCCATCTGTAAATAGCCCACCCATCCAACTACCATCCCCATATTTGTTTTTGTTTTTCTGCTCGATTGCATACCAGTATTTCTACTTGCACATCATCTGCACATATCACTCCAGTGTAAATGGCTAAATTGTAATTACTTCGCCACTATTGGCCTATTTATTGCCTTACCTCTTTACTTCATTTGCAGACACTGTGTACAGATTTTTCAATTGTGTTATTGACTGCATGTTTGTTTATCCCATGTGTAACTCTGTGTTATTTTGTCGCACTGCTTTGCTTTATCTTGGCCGGGTCGCAGTTGTAAATGAGAACTTGTTTTCAACTGGCCTACCTGCTTAAATAAAGGTGAAATATATATTTTTTTCAATAAATAAAATTAGCTGCCTTTTGGCTAACTCCAAGCGGGCTGTCATGTGCCTTTTACTGAGGAGTGGCTTAAGTCTGGCCACTACCATAAAGGCCTGATTGCTGGAGTGCTGTAGAGATGGTTGTCCTTCTGGAAGGTTCTCCCATCTCCACAGAGGAACTCTGGAGCTCTATCAGAGTGACCATCGGGTTCTTGGTCACCTCCCTGACCAAGGCCCTTCTCCCTTGATTGCTCAGTTTGGCCGGGCAGCCAGCTCTAAGAAGAGTCTTGGTGGTTCCAAACTTCTTCCATTTAACAAAGATTGATGCCATTGTGTTCTTGGGGACCTTCAATGCTGCAGAACTTTTTTGATACCCTTCCCCAGATCTATGCCTTCGACACAATCCTGTCTCGGAGCGCTACGGATAATTCCTTTGACCTCATGACTTGGTTTTTACTCTGACATGCACTGTTAACTGTGGGACCTTAAATAGACAGGTGTGTGCTTTTCTGAGTCATATCCAATCAATTGAATGTGGACTCCAGAAACAGCTCAATGATGATCAATGGAAACAGGATGCACCTGAGCTCAATTTCGAGTCTCATAGCAAAGGGTTTGAATACTAATGTAAATAAGCTTACAGTATTTATTTCTGTTTTCTTTTTTCTTTATTAGCAAACATTTCTAAAAACCTGTTTTCGGTTTGTCATTATGGGGTATTGTGTGTAGATTGAGGGGAAAATGGTCATTTAATCAATTTTACAATAAGGCTGTAACGTAACAAAATGTGGAAAAAGTCAAGGGGTCTGAATACTTTCTGAATGCACTGTATCTGTTTATCGATTTCTACCTTCTGTGGAGAGTTGCCTCTCTGGCCTTGCACTTCGGGTGTTCTCCAGAACATACAGACTAGTGAATTTATCTGTCATATGTCACACAATGGATAGTTTACATCAACAATGTCCATTATAAGGTATTCACCTTCTCGGTCTCTGTCACATAATTATACACCTGCATACATAAAAGTTGCCCCTTATCCAATAACGTCAATGGAGTCATTTGTTTTCTTCCATTAAGATTGAAGTGAGAATATCAATAGTTTTGCCTCTAGTTCTAAATTGAATTATAACATATGACATACAGAGCTAAGTATGCTCTCCAATCTGAGTAACGAAAAGCAATTTCTCCAGGGCCTGGAAATAAATGGACTTTGGGCCAACAGACTGTCTGCGACATCAAACATAGCAGTAACTGTAGACTTAGCATGACATCACTTTTAAAACGCTCAGCTCACAAGGCCAAATTAAACACACACACATGTTCTGTAACCAGTGACCTCATCCCTCCATAAAAGCTGTCTAAATATCCGTTTGTCTTTCATTAGGGGTCACTGACTGGCTCATTGTTTCTAGCCCCCGTCAGACCGTTGAATCGTGGGTAGGATAGTAGTCTGGGTCCCGGGGGTTTAAGGAAAGGCTTCCTGGAGCTGGGACGATAAACCGAAAAATGATCGACACCGACCGTACCGATCACGTATCGCAGGCATTTTGCTGATATTGTTCATTGCAATAAGTAGCCTGTACTAGAGAAATGTGAAGTTTGAAATGAAATAAGTCTGCTAATATGGGTGATTTGTTAATTAGACAATTGATGGCTACAACCATCAAACTAGTAGAAGTACCAAGGCACTCTTCATATAATTGATTAAAATGGCTTTATAAGTATGGCATGTTCAATAGAAACACCGTTTTTAAAAACCGACACGTTCTCCTTTCTTTTTGATGACCAATTTACCCCTTTTACCAAAGAGCACCTTCTATCTACCAAAATGTACTATTGTGTACCATAGTAGCGTTTCCCTTCCTCCTCTTTCTAAAAGTACAAAGTAGTAGTTTAAAGGATTATAAAATAAACTGTGGGGCACATTCATTTTTACGAAACGTATCATTCTGTTTATCGATACTGCATCAATTCAGGCATTTTATCACAATTTATAAGGAGTTTTGGCCATATCGCCCAGCTCAGCACAGTGGAGTATTGTTGAAGGGAGCCATAGCGATTTGCTCATTGGGCGTTCACTATCTCCAGCTTCCAAGGACAGGGTGGGTGTTTGGCTGTGGTCTCCATATGTTTATACGCCCACACTGCCACACATATCTTTCCTAATTGAGCAGTAGGCAGCTGAGCGTAGATGGGCACAGGGCGTTGGTACTCTGCCTCACTGCAATCGGCCTGTAAGCTAAACAGTGTACCAGTGTATCATAGTGTACCAGCTCCTAGTTGAGTTGTATTCATCACCACCCAGCTGACTTACAGGGGGAGTAACTGTTACTCTTTCCCCTGGACAGATATTAATCTCTAACGCAATAGCTCTTTATAGAGTTTAATATATCCCTTTGATAGGTGTTTGAATGACAATGGTATTGGCAACCCTTTGTCCTGTTGACAGAGAATGCTTGGTGTAACTGCAGTCCTGGTCTATCTGTCCTCCGCTCTGAAGGAAAAACTAAAACAGAGCGACTGGATCACTGCCCCGCTGTTACGTCACTGACACTGTCCCAGTTTCCCTGTCACCAAACACCACGACCCTCTCACCCTGAATGTCAGAATGGCAGTGAGAACACACACACACACACACACAGGGCAGTACGGCACAGAGCAGCCCCCCACCCTACTCCAACACACAAACACTTACCATGTGACTCCGAAGCCTAATTATCAGAATTGTGGCAAAGAGTCAGACTTTCGAGTGGATCGAGTGATCCCAGAGTTTCCATTCCCGGAGCTGCAGTCAGCGGCTAGTCTGTCCAGTGTGGGGCTAGTCTGTCCAGTGTGGGGCTAGTCTGTCCAGTGTGGTGCTAGTCAGTCCAGTCAGCGGCTAGTCAGTCCAGTGTGGGGCTAGTCTGTCCAGTGTGGGGCTAGTCAGTCCAGTCAGCGGCTAGTCAGTCCAGTGTGGGGCTAGTCAGTCCAGTGTGGGGCTAATCAGTCCAGTGTGGGGCTAATCAGTCCAGTGTGGGGCTAGTCAGTCCAGTCAGCGGCTAGTCAGTCCAGTGTGGGGCTAGTCAGTCCAGTGTGGGGCTAGTCTGTCCAGTGTGTGGCTAATCAGTCCAGTGTGGGGCTAATCAGTCCAGTGTGGGGCTAGTCAGTCCAGTGTGGGGCTAGTCAGTCCAGTCAGCGGCTAGTCAGTCCAGTGTGGGGCTAGTCAGTCCAGTGTGGGGCTAGTCAGTCCAGTGTAGGGCTAGTCAGTCCAGTGTTGGGCTAGTCAGTCCCGTGTGGGGCTAGTCAGTCATACAGCTACAGCTTTGTCTCAACAGCTCCGGCTCATGAAGTACTAGCTAGCAGGGAGGGACAGAGGGGGGAGCTTGACAGGCAGAAGGGGAACAGAGGCACAACCTGGCTCAACTCTCAACCTGTGATTTGATGGCAGAAAAACAGACTTGGCTGGCAGTAGCTCCTTGGAGAGAGAGTGAGAGAGAGAACCTGTTTTTGTAAGGTAAAAAGTGAATTGTTTTCAACTGAATCAGCTGTACATAATATGTGAGCAGGGATTGTTTTCATACTATAGCTCAAGGCGGAGGAAGTACGTTCTGTTTGTTCTCATGTTTGTCTGTCTGTGTGTTTGTGTGTGTGCTCGCACGCACAGTATATGCAGTATGCTTGTTGTCTTGCTTATATCCTGTTTCTTCCTCTGCTGATTTTCTTATGGGATTCCTCGGTGCTGTATAATCTCTGTGGAACCTGACCTCATACAGGGGCTGCAGCTGGTTAGCTCATAGGGATTGAGAGACCGAGAGAGACAGGGATGGAAAAAGTGAATGAACTGCAGAGCATTGAGTAATGTAACAATCTTCCAAGCACCCAGAGAGATGTCAGATGGCTGCAAGCTGGGATTGGAATTCTGTAACTCTCCAAGTGCTACGGACAGCATTCTCTAGATCCGCCTCTCCCTCTTTCCCTCTCTCTTATGCCCGCTTGAAAACAATCACCGATCTGTTTCTGGGGCTGTGTGGGCGTTGTTCCTAATAGCCCTGCTAGATATCTCCCCTCAGTCTCAGTCCGGCCTCCTGCCTCCTCGGGTGCACCACTCCTTACTCCCTGCTTCCTCTTCTTTAGTCTCTCCACCTAACTCTTTCTCTCCTCTCTACTCTCTAGATAACTCCTTGCTCGGCCAGGACCTGGTCGCAGTACCTGAAGTGTTCACAGGCCTCCTGCACGGATCCTCGCCCGTCTTTGACTGTCGGGAGGAGTCCATCAGCAGCCTGCCAGTTGGAGTACTGACACAGTCCAACCAAGGCCAACAGCCGGCGCCAGCTCCAACAGCACCCGCCAAAGCAACAGAAGCTCCGCCTCCTCCAAACAATCCAATCGACATGTCTGCCGTCCTGACAGACTGTGACCCCAAAGCTATCTATGCCACCGTGTCCAAGGGGGAGCCCAGGGACAGAGACCGGGACATGGGGTCTGGGGCTGTGCCTGCTGGCAGGATGCGCCCCCCTGGGGATTTGAAGCTGGCTCGCAGCTTTTCCAAGTCGGACTCAGACCTGCTGGTGTCGCCGCCTAGCGAGGAGGAGGGAGGGCTGGGCAGCCGCAGTGAGTCTGTCTCCAACTGCAGCGCAGCCAAAAAGAGGCTGGAGAAGTCGCCCTCGTTCGCCTCTGAATGGGACGAGGTAAGAGCTCAGCCTCACTGTCAGTTTGTTAGATGTTATTATATGGCTGTTGCTGTTGCTGTTGATACAGTTACATGCCCTCTACCATAGAAAGAACTCAAGCCCACCAGCACTATAGGCCAGGAATCCAGGGGGAATTCTATACCAAAGTGTCTGATGTGACTCTAGATCTCATCATGGAGTTTCCAGACAGAGTTGGAGGGGTTATGCTGTATTTAACTGCTACCGTCAGGAACATTAGGCATGCATGAGTAATATCCACACAAATCCCTTAGCCAAGTTAGCTCTCCTTCATGAAATCATTCATATCTGCCATTTTCTGCCTGACAACTGCATAATAACCCTGCTGGAATAGGAACCCAACCCGGTCTATCATTGCAGTAAGTCATCCTGTCGGTGAGAAGATAATTTTCTTGATTTTATATATCCAGCCATTCAGAACTGAAATAGCCTGTCAGAGAGGCAGATAACGAAGAATAAAGAGCCGGGGAGAGAAAGAGAGCGATTAGAAGTGATGAAAAGATGCGGATATAAAGTGAGGAAGAGAGGAAAAAGTAACAGGATAGAGATGGGCCTAGACAAAAGGTTGGAAAGTGAGAGGAGGAGAGGGCCATTGAGCTGCAGCTCTTTCCTCCATTCACGACTGACCCCGGCTCCTCGGGTTGCCATGGCGTTACACTCCAACCTAACCTGAGTTCCCCTGGAAATGGACACACTGTTTATAGAGCTGCCTGGAATACACAGACACTCTTTCCATTCAGTATTCTAAAATAGAGCCATTTACAATAATTGTTATCCGCAACAAATTGTAAATGCATGTAATTGCACCATTATGTCATTTTGAGATGCAATCTGCATGGATCGTTGAATCCACCTTACACTTCCCTCTATTTAATGATTCAGTATTTAAATCCATTGTCTGCAAACTGTCAATGTTACAGTTCCACATGACTCTATTCCACTGTTCTGTCTGTGGCAGAATCATGCCATGATGCATCTGTGATGCCAGGCAGAGAGAGTAAGCCAGGGGCTCAAGTAGCAGCCTCTACACAGTGACCAGATCACGTTGCTCTGCGGTCAGTTGGTGTTCCTTTACACAACTCTAGAGGTGGGGTCGATATCTTGGCTCATCTTTTCTGTGGTTAGTATGCAGGTGGCCGGTGCAGAGCCTGCCTGTGTGCCCCCGACCTTGAGTGTCCTGCACAGCAGTAGACTTCTATAATGAACACAAATATAAACACAACATGTAATGTGTTTGTCCCATGTTTCATGAGCTGAATTAAAAGATCCTGGAAATGTTCCATATGCACAAAAAAGCATATTTTTCTCTTATTTTGTGCACAAATTTGTTTACATTGCTGTCAGTGAGCATTTCTCCTTTGCCAAGATAATCCGTACACCTAACAGGTGTGGCATATCAAGAAGCTGATTAAACGGCATGCGCATTACACAGGAGGACCTTGTGCTGGGGACAATAAAAGGTCACTCTAAGATATGCAGTTTTGTCACACAACACAATGCCGCAGTTTTGAGGGAGTGTGCAATTGGCATGCTGACAGCAGGAATATCCACCAGAGCTGTTGCCAGATAATTTGTTCATTTCTCTACCATAAGCCGCCTCCAACATCGTTTTAGTGAATTTGGCAGTACATCCAACCAGCCTCACAACTGCAGACCATGTGTAACCACGCCAGACCAGTACCTCCAAATCTGGCTTCCTCGCCTGCGGGATCGTCTGAGGCCAGCCACCCGAACAGCGAATGAAACTGAATAGTATTATGTCTGTAATAAATCCCTTTTGTGGGGGAAAACTAATTCTGATTGGCCTGGCCTTTCTCCCCAAAGGGTGGGCCAGTCTCCCATGTGGGTGGGCCTCCCATGGCTGCGCCCCTGCCCAGTAATGGGAAATCCATAGATTAGGGCCTAATGAATTTATTTCAATTGACTGATTTCCTGGATATGAACTGTAACTCAGTAAAATCGTTGAAATTGTTCCATGTTGCGTTTTTATATTTTTGTTCAGTTTAGAGGACCCCTTTTCCTGACCTCACCAGGAGGGGTGGCGGAGCAGGAGAGAATTGTTTTTGTTCCATCATCCAAAATAATTGATAATCGACCCCAAGTAGAACCTTTTTGTGTCCCGCCTCCATCTCAACTGAGGGGAATGATAACAACAGCTTGGCGAAAGCTCTATCCATAATGGCACCTTATTCCCTATATATCGTGCTCTACTTTTGGCCAGGGCTTTATATAGGCTTAGGGAATAGGGTTGACTCCGACTCCGCCCCAGTATTATAGCCGACAGCTGTAGAGAGGAATTAGGGGGGCAGTCAGTGAGTGTGACACACCACCACTCAGGGAACTGAACCACAGATCATTATCTCAAAACCCTGTTTATCTGAGCCAGTGACACCTCTCCTCAACATACTCACCTATTTAATAGCCCTCATCTAGAAAGACTATTTTACTCTGACAGAGTGGAGGGTGAAAATGACCTGAAGAGAACAGACTTTTGAATGATGACCTCATAAAACTCATAAACTCATAAAAGTCTGTTTGCACAGCTGTAAGACAAGACCACTGTAAGAAAT